>NW_012105142.1:1311322-1358004 GCF_000951045.1 Mandrillus leucophaeus
CATGGAGAAACCTCATCTCTACTAAAAATACAAAATTAGCCAGGTGTAGTGGCACAAGCCTGTAATCCCAGCTACTCTAGGGAGGCTGAGGCAGGAGAATCGCTGGAACCTGGCAGGCAGAGGTTGCGGTGAGCCGAGATCACGCCATTGCACTCCAGCCTGGGCAACAGCGGAACTCCGTCTCAGTATGTATTTTGGCAATTTCTGCATATTTATTTGCTCAGATAAACTTTGTAATCATTTACCAAGTTCCAAAACAGAATCCATGGAAATTTTTACTAGAATTATATAAAATGTTTAGAAATGTTTGGGAGAAACGAGGTATTTATAATACTGAGTATTCCCTTACAGAAACATGTATGGGACAGTTTGGTACACTACGTATATTTTTTTTCCAACAGTGCTTTCATCCAGTTTAGTTGACTTTTCAAGTGTCTTGGTGAAAGTCAAAGCAGTGGTCTCCAAACTTCTTCTTTTTTTTTTTTTTTTTTGAGACGGGGTTTCACTCTGTTTCCCAGACTGGAGTGCAGTGGTGACGATCTCGGCTCTCTGCAGCCTTTACCTCCTGGGTTCAAGCGATTCTCGTGCCTCAGCCTCCTCAGTAGCTGGGATTACAGGCGTGTGCCACCACACCTGACTAATTTTTGTACTTCAAGTAGAGACGGGGCTTCCCATGTTGGCCAAGCTGGTCTTGAGCTCTTAGCTTCAAGTGATGTGCCTGCCTTGGTCTCCCCAAAGTGCTGGGATTACGGGTGTGAGCCATCGCACCCAGCCTCCAAACTTTCATCAGAAAAAAATGTTGTATTCTCTTTCTGTATATATATAAATGTATTTTTTTAAAAAATGAGGCAAGGTCTCGCCATGTTGCCCAGGCTGGTCTTGAACATTTGAGCTCAAGTGATCTTCCAGCCTTGGGCTACCGAGGTGTTGGGATGACAGACATGAGGCACCACACCCAGCCCATATAAACATTTTTAAACAAAGTGATTACACATGGAAATCCTAGTGTTTTCTGCATACATCCCATTGAATTGTTTTACACACACTGTATGACTCATGTCTGAGACCACAGAGGTGGGGCGTGTCTATGGCAGTCCTCTGAGATTGGCTCGGCATGTGTAGGTCTTAGGGAACCCAGGCCGAGTGCCAGGGATGAGCTTCCTCTATGCCTGCATCATTCCAGAGTCCCACAGTTACTGACATCACACTGGATTCCTCTTTCCCTCCTGTAAAGTGTTTGTCGATAGATAGATGGCTTCTTCTCTTGGAGTCTTCATGTGGCAGGCCAGGTCTCACTAACGCAGGCCTCCGTAACAACCATTTCATTACTGACTGAGTGGTGAAGTTAAATAGTAAAAACCGATAGAGCCAGTACCCTATACAAAGGCTAGAATGTAGCAAATGCCCATCAGGAGTTTCGCCCTGGCCTTTCCTGGGTCTTGAAGCGTAACAAGATAACGAGGAATTCTCAATAGGACCCGTTTAGGATTATACTAGTTTTATTGGGGTCCGAAGGAACTCCCCAAACCATGATTTAGCAGGAAACAAGATAAGGGTAATCATCCCAGCACCTGGACCCATTTAGATTAAATAAATTTACTGAGGCTCCAGAGGAAGGTCTTCAGGACTTAGATCTTAGTTATAGATTTGAAAAAGTCGATCAATTTTTTTTTTTTTTTTGAAACGGAGTCTTGCTCTGTCGCCCAGGCTGGAGTGCAGTGGCCGGATCTTGGCTCACTGCAAGCTCCGCCTCCCGGGTTTACGCCATTCTCCTGCCTCAGCCTCCCGAGTAGCTGGGACTACAGGCGCCCGCCACCTCGCCCGGCTATTTTTTTGTATTTTTTAGTAGAGACGGGGTTTCACCGTGTTAGCCAGGATGGTCTTGATCTCCTGACCTCGTGATCCGCCCGTCTCGGCCTCCCAAAATGCTGGGATTACAGGCTTGAGCCACCGCGCCCGGCCAAAAGTCAATCACTTACGTGTTTAGGTGAATGCACACTTACACACAGACATATAGCTGAGAAGGCCTATAAGCTCTGGAACACTATGATTTTGAGTTGGTCTGGGGATAATTTCTAGGCCTTCTCCCTGTACCCGGTTACAGAAATAAACTCCCTCCTTTCCCAGTTCATCTGCATCTCGTTATTGGGCTGTGAGAATAAGCAGCCTGACCTTCGATTTGGTCCGGGAACATTCAGAAAAGCATTATGAAATGTTGTTTGTGTTTTCTCTCTTCCTTTGTTCAACTTTATATTAACTAAATTTGTAGTGCTTTAAAATAGTGACATTTTTAGACAGATTAGCATAGGTGCACAAATCCAAGGATTTCTATAAAATGTGAAGTTAGCGAAGTATTTACATATGGAATTTTTGTTTCATTTTCTTTTATTGCTATTATTTTTGAGACAGAGTTTCGCTCTTGTCACCCATTGCACTCTTGTCATCAGACCAAGTGCAATGGTGCGATCTCGGCTCACTGCAACCTCTGTCTCCTGAGTTCAAGTGATTCTCCTGCCTCGGCCTCCCAAGTAGCTGGGATTACAGGCATGCACCACCACACCTCACTGACTTTTTTGTATTTTTAGTAGAGACAGAGTTTCACCATGTTGGCCAGGTTGGTCTCGAACTCCTGACCACAGGTGATCCACCCACCTTGGCCTACCAAAGTGTTGGGATTACGGGTGTGAGCCACTGCACCTGGTCAGTTTTTAATAGAGGTGGGGTTCCAGTATGTTGCCCAGGTTGGTCTCGAACTCCTGGCCTCAAGCAATCCTCCTGCCCTGGCATCCCACAGCGCTGATGTCACAGGGGTGAGTCACTGTGTCTGGCCTCATTTTCTTCTTCAACACCTGCTTCTCTGCTTACCTCTACTTGTCTGTACTTTTCTCATTTCCATGGTTACCACCTACACTTTTTTCCATTTCCATGGTTAGAATAACTTGTATATTTTTGAATGAGGACACGAATAGGTAAGGTATTCAATTAAAGCAGATGATGATGTTTTATTACATAAGCTTTTGCCACATGTGCTGATTCCCTAGATGTTAGTCCGAGAAACAGTGTCCTTGGCTGGTCCTTCTGGTTTGTCTCCTTGGACTGCTGTAATGTCATTTCCTGCAAAACAGGCATGTACACACGTGTCCACAAATCTCAGCAGCAGAATTTTCCCACTAATAGATGCCAAGGTGTATTGTTAGGCTTGGGACTTTTTTTTTTTTCTTGTTGTACGCAGGACTTTCAGCCAGAAAAGGATGTGTTTCTAACACTCTCGAATTTCAGACATTTTATCATGCCTTAAATTATGGCTGGATTTTCACTAACACTTATCAAGTGCTCCCCACAAACCTTCCTGAGTCAACTGGTGGACAGAGATGAGATAACCCAAAGGACTCCTTATGCATAAAGTCCACAGGTTTGATTGCAACTGTCCAGGTCCGAAAGCTCTGAGACGGAAACTATCCCAACAGCTACATGGAGTCTAGCTGTATCGAGTCAATTTTGTTGTACTTTAGTGATTCTCCACGTGATGGAGGTAACAAATCCAGCCTCCTCACAGGTTTCTCCTCACAATCTCTTGACCTTTTTGGATGTTCAGTCAAGATACCAGGAAATGAGGTCTGAAATAAATAGCTCTCCTTGTAACTGTCTTCATTCAACCAGTTCATTTAAATACAAGGATGAATTCCCTATGGCGATATAACCCCCTAGTGGGGAAAAACTGATCCCTGGTTGTTGAAAAAAATTACTATTTTAATGTATAAAGCACAGATATACAGACTTGGCCGGTGGCTCATGCCTGTAATCCAGCACTTTGGGAAGCCGAGGTGGGCAGATCACCTGTGGTCAGGAGTTAGAGGCCACCCTGGCCAGCGTGGCAAAACCCCGTCTCTACTAAAAATGCAAAAGTTACCAAGGTGTGGTGGCACGTGCCTGTAGACTCAGCTACTCAGGAGGCTGAGGCAAGAGAGTCTCTTAAACCTGGAGGTGGAGGTTGCGGTAACCTGAGATCACGCCACTGTACTCCCGCCTGGGTGACAAGAGTGAGACTCCGTCCCCCCCCCGCAACAAAAAAAGAAAAAGCACAGTTACACTTACAGTACCTAGAAAGATAAACAGTACAGTACTTCTGTGTCATGGGTGAGGAAATTAATTGGGAAAAACGCCTTGAAGGGCTTAGGAGGATGGTAATGAAATAAAGGTAGAAACACCGATGTAGACTAGGTTTTGGTGGTTGGATCCTTGCAGAATCCTGGTGGTTTACTTTTCCCTTTAATGTATTTCTCGATATGTAAATGGTGGGACAGACTGGAAGTAAGAGCTGAGGGATCAGTATTGACCCAAAGACAGTGGCTGAAATGATGTTTATTTCTGTCATGTAAGCAGTCTGGTTCCACAATGTCAGGGACCCAGGGTCCTTTCAACAAAAATGTCACACTTGTGGTTTTTAAAAAAATTTTTCTTTTGTGGCAAAATACATAAAATTTACCTTCTTATCTTGCTCTGTCGCCCAGGCTGTGATCTCAGCTCACTGAAGCCTCCACCTCCTGGGTTCAAGCCATGCTTGTGCCTCAGCCTCCCAAGTATCTGGGATTACAGGCACCTGCCACCACAGCTGGCTAATTTTTGTATTTTAGGTAGAGACAGGGTTTCACCATGTTCAGGCTGGTCTCAAACTCCTGACCTCAAGTGATCTGCCCGCCTTGGCCTCCCAAAGTGCTGGGATTGCTGCTGTGCCTGGCTGATTTTAACTATTTCTATATGTACAGTTCCGTGGTATTACATTCATAATGTTGTGCGACCATCATCACCATATACCTCCAAAACTTCATCTTATAAGACTGAAACTCTGTGCGCATTAGACCACGATACTGTTTCCACAGTGACTGTACCATTTTACATTCCCACCAATGGTGCACAAGGGTATCAGTGTCTCCACATCTTTACCAACACTTTATTATCTTCTGCTTTTTTATTTTTTGATAGTAGTCATTCTGGTGGGCATAAGGTAGTATCTCATTGCAGTTTTGACTTCCATTTCCTTAATGATGAGTGATGTTGAGCATCTTTCCATGTACTCTTTGGCCATTTGTAGATCTTCTTTAGAGAAATGTCTATTCAGGCCCTTTGCCCGTTTTTGAATTGGGTTTTGTTGTTGAGTTTTAGTTCTGTCCTGTGCTTGTTCTCATAGTTAGTGATCATAACATTTACATAACAGGTGGCAGCACAGAGAAAGAAGGGAGGTGGAACTTCCCTTCATTTTAAGGGCACACCCAGAAGTTTCTTTCATTTCTTTTGGTGGTGAATTCAGCTGATGTATTCTATCGTTTTATGAAACAAAACAATGTTATATTTGCATTACAATATGTTTAGAGAAAAGACAGCCATCAAATACAGTGGATGTTTCAAGGACAACTGGTATATTTTCTCAGCCAGCTTTGAACTCTGTGATCCTAGATTCATTTCATCTCTTTTTAAAAAAAATAGTTTTAATTTTTATTTTTAGAGATCATATCTCACTCTGTTGCCAAGGCTGGAGTGCAGTGGTGCAATTATAGCTCATTGCAGCCTCGACCTTCTGGGCTTAAGCAATCCTCCCACCTCAGCCTCCTGAGTAGTTGGGGGTGTTACCTGGAAGGCAGAGTCCTCAGTTCTTAGTCTTCCTTGGGAGAAGGAATTCGGCCAAGAGACAGTTTAGCCAAAAAAGAGAGAATTGATTGAAGGAAAACAGAGAGCGGAGAGTTTATTTAGAGAGACAGAATACTTTGAAAGATGAGGCAGAGCCAGCTGCGGAGACAGAATGAGCCAGCAGCCGCTCCAAGGGTTCTGTGGTGGGTTTTAATGATGTCCGATTTTTTTCTGGAAGTTCCCGCCTCTGTCTTAAGTCCCTGCCCTTTTTCTTTGTCCAGTTTTCCTGCTTCTGCCTTAAGTCCTTGCCTTTATCACTGCCTCGTTCCCTCCCAGGCTCAGGGGACCCTCTCTTACTACTATTTGGTGGGCATGTGTGGCCGGTGTTGGGTGCAGACTCTACCAAATGGCTGCACTGCTCATTGCCGCCACCCCAGGAGGGTTGTATAGAGGTCAGGTCTGTATTTATTGCACCTGGTATCTTAGGAATTTCTCCTTTGCCATCTTTCCCTCAACAGCACGCAGCTAGCAACATTCTGAGAGGTTTACTGAAGACTGGGTGATTTACTAGGAGTCTTAAGGGGTGTTCCTTTCTGCATAGGTATTTCCCCGCCTCCTTGCTCACACTGGACTCATTGCACACCCCCTCCAGCATTAGAGATGTTAATAATTTACAAATTTTGGGTGGTCCCTGGGCATGAGGTTTCCCAGACCTTCCTTTTCTAGGGGCTCCCCCTCCTGCTCGTGTCTAGCTGTTTGCCTACTGTAACAGGACTACAGGCGTGTGTCACCACACCCGGCTGATTTTTGTATTTTTTTGTAGAGATGGGGTTTCACCATGTTGCCCAGGCTGGTCTGGAACTCCTGGCCTCAAGTGATTCTCCCTCCTTGGCCTCGCAAAGTACTGGGATTACAGGCATGAGACACTGTGCCTGGTGTGATCTCTTCAGAACTTTCATATATCACTAATCATATCCCATGAACCATAACTTGGTCACATGACTTCATGTAGTTACAAGGAAGCCTGGGAAATACAGCCTACCTGGGCAGCTTTGTGCCCAGCTAAAAATTCTGTGATCATGGAAGAATGGATGTTGAGGAACAACTGGCAGTACTTGCCATTACCCATGTGAAAAGTACATTCTTTTGAAGGTTAAGGTTGATGTGTATTGTTTCAGGCACACCATTAGTCCCTCCCTCCCTCCCTCCCTTTCTCTCTCTCCTTCCTTCCTTTCCTCCCTCCCTCCCTCCCTCCCTCCCTTCCTTCCTTCCTTCCTTCCTTCCTTCCTTCCTTCCCTCCCTCCCTCCTTCCTTCCTTCCTTCCTACTTTCCCTCCCTCCCTCCCTCCCATCCTCCCTCCCTCCCATCCTCCCTCCCTCCCCTTCCCTTTCCTCCTTCCTCCCCTCCCTTCCTTCCTTCTTGCTTTTCCTTTCTTCCTCCTTCCCTCCCTTTCCTTCTCTCTTCTTTCTCTTTTTTCTTTCTTTTCCTTCCTTCCTTCCTTTCTTTTCCTTTTCTTTTTCTTTCCTTTCTCTTTCCCTTCCCCTTCCCTCCCTCCCTTCCGTCCTTTCTCTCCCTCCCTCCTTCCTCCTTTCCTTTCCTCTCTCTCTCTTTCTTTTCTTTCATCTTGCTCTATCACCCAGGGTGTTGTGCAGTGGTGCAATCAGTTTGCTACAGGCTCAAGTGATTCCTCCCACCTCAGCCTCCCGAGTAACTGGGACTACACCAGGCTAATTTTTTAATTTTTATTTTTGTAGAGATGGGGTTTCATCATGTTGCCCAGGCTGGTATCAAACTCCAGGCCTCAAGCAATCCTCCTGCCTTTGCCTTCCAAAATGCTGGGATTACAGTGAGCCACTGATGTCTTGAATTTCAAAAACTCTTCAGGTATTTAATACAATGTATAGGTGCAGCTGGCTTGCCTGTTTACAGTAGATAGGCATTACTATTTTAGGGTTTTAATTAGCGATCATGCCCTTTGTATCTCATGTCCATACTTATTCTTGTTAGTTTTGTAAGGAATAACCTAGTTAGGAATATGGATATGAAGCTCTTGTTCCACTTTTTTTTTTGTTGAGACAGAATCACACTCACTCTATTGCCCAGGCTGGAGTGCAGTGGTACAACCTCGGCTGACTGCAACCTCTGCCTCCTGAGTTTAAACAATTCTCCTGCCTCAGCCTCCCAAGTTGCTGGGATTACAGGTGCCCACCAACATGCCTGGCTAATTTTTGTATTTTTAGTAGGGATGGGGTTTCACCATGTCAGCCAGACTGGTCTCAAACTCCTGACCTCAAATGATCCACCCGCCTCGGCCTCCCAGAGTGCTGGGATTACAGGCATGAGCCACTGCACCGTGCCTTGTTCCACTTTATCTTTCAAGAGTAAGTTTCATCAGTGGATTATGGTTAAAGACAAGTGCTGATTTGGTTTTATTTTTGCCACTTTTGCTGTTTTCCTGCCTGATCACGAGGCCACTTGATGGAACTAGTAAGCTATGCCCTGGGCCTGCAGGATGGCAGCTGACATGAAGAGGCTAGCATTTGGACTGGTTTGCAGGTATACTTTTAAATTTTTTATTTTTTGAGATGGAGTTTTGCTCTTGTTGCCCAGGCTGGAGTACAATGGCGCGATCTTGGCTCACTGCAACCTCCGCCTCCCGGGTTCAAATGATTCTCCTGCCTCAGCCTTCCGAGTAGCTGGGATTAGAGGTGCATGCTACCACGCCCGGTGATTCCTCAAAGATCTGGAACCAGAAATACCGTTTGATGCAGCAGTCCCATTACTGGGTATATACCCAATGGAATGTAAATCATTCTATTACAAAGATACGTGCACGCATATGTTCACTGCAGAACGATTCACAATAGCAAAGACATGAAATCAACCCAAATGCCCATCAATGATAGACTGAATAAAGAAAATGTGGTACATACACACCATGGAATACTATGCAGACATAAAGAAGAATGAGATTATGTCCTTTGCAGGGACATGGATGAAACTGGAAGCCATAATCCTCAGCAAACTAGCGCGGGAACAGAAAACCAAACACCACATGTTCTCACTTATAAGTGGGGGCTGATCAGTGAGAACACACAGACACAGGGAGGGGAACAACACACACTGGGGCCTGTTGGGGGTGGGATGGGGGGAGGGAAAGCATGAGGATAAATAGCTAATGCATGCAGGGCTTAATACCTAGGTGATGGGTTGATAGGTGCAGCAAACCACCATGGCACATGTTTACCTATGTGACAAGCCTGCACATCCTGCACATGTACCCTGGAACTTAAAAAAACAACTGTCAGACAGTATACTGGAGCTTTTGTCTGCGTTTGCAGGCCAAGCACAGGGTTGCTCCAGGGGGGCCCAAATGCCGAAGAGCCTCATGTTAGAGTTTTTCACCTCTGCGGTGGAGCTGGTGGACTCTAGTATCACCATTCCAGGGAGGCACAGCTGCACCAACTGTGTTCTCAGGCTTCACATGGAGAAGGGTTTTAGAAAGTGCAGATAGCCTTGAAACCACTGGTTTCCGACCACTGTTTATTTCAGCATAACTATTTTTTGTGGAATGCTAGCTCTGGAAGAGCAGAAATACAGCTTAAGCTTTGAACCATATCCTGCTGTACTTTTTCTCATAAGCCCGAAATAGAATTTTCTAACACCGTTTGTGGTGGGAAATACTGAATTTAAATGGGACTGAAGATATAAACAAAAAGAACAAGATGTGGATTGACGTGCCTATTTCAGTAAAACACAGCCACATTATTTCTGAAATACGCATGAGATGACAAGTAGGAAAAATTGGAGATGTGCACAGTTGTGACAATAAGCCTTTAAATATCAATAGTAGGTGCTAATAAAAATCCTGAAAAATGAATGTTTTATTTTGTTGAGGGTCTGTTCAGGTCCAGCTTTCCATTGTGTATATATTTCAGATAACACACTTTCATTTTAAAACTATACTTGATTATTA
Source organism: Mandrillus leucophaeus (assembly GCF_000951045.1). NCBI lineage: Eukaryota > Metazoa > Chordata > Mammalia > Primates > Cercopithecidae > Mandrillus > Mandrillus leucophaeus. The sequence continues at coordinate 1,320,924 of NW_012105142.1, forward strand.
CTGATCAATCCATGGTAATAACATGGGTAATTATAAATATTCTTTTTGTTTTTCCTTTTACCGAAGTACAAAGCTGATAAATCAGAAAGGTGAAACAGTTGGGTCTGAGCTCATGGCTAAGGAGCCATGATTTTCTGATTTGTGCAAATATTTTCTTTTTTTCTTTTTTTTGAGACAGTTTCGCTTTGTTGCCCAGGCTGGAGTGCAGTAGCATGATCTTGGCTCACTGCAACCACCGCCTCCCGGGTTCAAGCAGTCCTCCAGGCTCAGCCTCCCAAGTAGCTGGGACTATAGGCGTGTGCCGCTACAACCGGCTAATTTTTGTATTTTTAGTAGAGATATGGTTTCACCACGTTGGCCAGGCTGGTCTTGAACTCTTGACCTCAAGTGATCTGCCCGCCTCAGCCTCCCAAAGTGCTGGGACTACAGGTGTGAGCCACTGCATCTAGTGACAATTTTTTAAAAGATGTTTTTACATGTTTTTTCTACATTTACCTAATATGTAGAATCCTTTTAAAACAAACACCGCATTGTAGAAGTACCTGTCTTATATAGATCTGTACAAATGATTACAGAATGACACCTTTTCTATCTGGATTAAGTAACACGACTGGTGTAAATCTGGTTGACTTAGGGAGCAAAAAGCCACCCACATGTGACACAATTTTGTTATATGGCAGTAAGAATTTATATTAGATGCCTGACATTAAACTTTTTAATTCAAAAGAAAACCTTCTTACCTACATAATCTACTTTGGTAAGGCAAACAATTTCAACTGATTACCCATTATTGGGGGAAAAAAAAAACCCCCAGGAGATTAAAGAAACCAAAGCTGTCATATTCTCATAAACACTTAGTTCAAATAAAACTAGATACAGTATACTTATTAATGTACCACTAGAAAAATGAGGTCTGTAGTCCCCTAGCACAGCATGCAAACTGGACTGTGCTGTACACATAGGTCTCTGGAAATGGTTTCGGCATCTTATGCTCTGCTGATTTGGATTCTAAGATACACATCAAAACACACTACCTAAGTCAGTCTATCGTATGGCACCAATTAGTAACTTCTCTATGAATTTACAGGGCCAAAAATGTTCTCATTTTACATATTCACTGATTGACTTGGAAGAAATCTATGTAGAAGAGTACGGACTTTTTCTTAGCTCTGCCAGTTTAATCAACAGCTCTAGACCAAAGCCAACTGCCACCTCCTCCCTACCTTTGAAGCTGGCTTTGGAGTCACACATGCTATTCATTATAAAGAGGTGCATTTAAGACTCTTTTCTTTATATCCTGGATTATTCAATTCACTTGTCACCCCAGCCAAGTGGATTAGTCACTGGGGTTACATTGCACCATGGTTACATGTGCAGGCGGTGTGCTGCAGTCCTACACCACTGGCAGGGTGAAGCCGTGGGGGCTGACATCAACACCATGAAGTTGTCAGGAGGCAAGTGAGACTTTTTATAGCTGCATTTTGATTTAATTTATTATTTAATTATGCATTGTTATTTCAAACAAACTGGCTTTAAATATCACAGATGAAACAGGTTCAAGTCATCAAATACAGTTAAGACCTGAGATAGGTAGACTATAAAAATTACAAAGGAAGAAACAAACTAATTTAGTTATAAAGCACTACTATAAAAAGCTTTCTTTGTAAAAAGCCATTTTCTTTCTGGTAGCTCTAGAGCACAAATTATACCATTGTTCTAGTTCAGAGGTCTAGTCAGAAGGCTTTTTCTATCAAATAGGTGGTGAATTAGGCTTTGTGGGCCATATAGTCTCTGTCACAACTACTCAATGATGCTGTTGTACCTTGAAAATAGCCGTATATGATATGTACAGACACAAGCATGGCTGTGTGCCAATAAAACTTTATTTGCCAAAACAGGAGGCATGCTGGCTTTGAAGAGAGGGCCCTAGTTTGCTAATCTCTCTTCTGTACCAGCACTGTCCAAAAGAAATATAATGTAAGCCACACATGTAATTTAAAATTGTCTAGTAGCTACATTAAAAAAAGGGTAAAACTAATTTTAATATTTTATTTAAACCAAAATATCATTTCAACATGTAATCAATATAAAATACTGTTAATACATTTCCTTTCTTTTTGTACTAAGTCTTTGCAACTGCTATGTATTTTACACTTAGATCATATTATAGTGGCTGCCACACTGGACCATATGTTCTAAAGCTTCCATGCTAGGATTCTCTAATTTGGAGGTTAGTGACACAGTTTCAGATTGGGTTCTTCAAAGACAGGGGATATGATTACGTTGTCCCTGGGAAGCATAGGATGAAATATTTGGTCTTGGTCACTTTCAACTGAGGTGGCTCAGGATTCTAGGGCACAAATGGATAACCAGACCCACAATACAGTCAGATGATATTAGCTTCATTTGTCAATGCAACAAATATGATGTCAACAGCTATCCGTATACATTACAAAATGATCAAGGTGTGAACATATCACTGTAGTTTTTGGCCTTCGCTAAGGAATGCTAATTGTCAATAGCAGAACTAGTCATTAGCACTTTATGACTGTATCAGAATTGAAAGTATATAAGCGTGTCACATTTGGAAGAGAAACTGAACTGGGTAGCAAGGAAAAAAGCTTCAAAATTAGACTGAATTTTTAAAATGATTTTAAAAAGTAAATGCGTATTCAATTTATCGTGTAACAGTCTAATGCTAGTTAGCAACAGATTAACAAGTTATCAAGAGTCATCATAAACCTTCGTTTAACCCTTGGGAAGCTTTTAATTATTTAAATACAACTTTCTAAGCAATAAAGTCATCATTTCCAGGAAAAGAATGGACACAACCCGTGGTTAATAAAACTTGGAGGCAAGTTTTTTTAACAAAAAATTTATTACCAAAATACAATATTAAAGTCAATACATGACAAACTCCTGTAAAGCAAAATAAATTATTCTAACATTGTACAGTATTTCCAAAGGTAGTTAAAGAAGCACTACAGACCTTGCCTCACTGTTCTGAACAGATGAACTGTTCTCCCATGAACACAGTCCTAGAGTTTCAGCTTTAAGGCATGCAGCTCGATGTGCAGGATAATTTTACAAAATGCAAATCATCCTATTTTAATAAGATACAGTGTCAGAATTAACTGTAGTCTTTACATGTCAGTATTCCAGAAATTTTTATACTTTGGCTATAGAAGCAATGCCATAGTGTTACACAATACTTATTTCTTAAAAAAATACATGTATTCATGTTCATGAATATCAAACGCAAATTTCTATTAAATATATTTTATCGAATATTACTTAGAGCACCTTGCTGTACAATTTAAAAAGATTAAATAAGTGTCTATGAAAACTAAAAACACAATAAGTCTCAACAGAGAAGCCTGCTTGTCTTTGTCAAGCCAATTACAGCACAGGAAGGTGCAATGTAAACATGGATGCCCACCATTTACTTTGTGAGAAAAAAACAGAAAATAATTATGAAGCCACCAGCAGCCACCTTCAATAGAAGAAAGATCCAGAACAAAGGCTTCGGTTGGTGTCACAACATTGCACTATCTGGCCAAAGAACTTGGACTACCGATCAAATGGAATATTAGCATGATACTGTTGAACACTGGGTCACCTGCCGTATTCTGGATGATTAGAGAAAGGGAGAAAATGATAGAGCCCTGAAAAGTATTCTTTATAATGATCAGAATGCATCATCTTCCCCCCTCCCCACCTTTGCCATATGCAGTTTCTTTTCAAAGTTATTTTCACTATCACATCTTAGAATTTTTTAAGTGTTCAGAGGAGAAAGCAGATACTGTGAGCTCTAATAAGTCTAATACCAATAAATAAAATGTTATTCCTATGAAGGAATTGCTACTGAATTTTTTTTTTCGCGGGGGGCGGGGGCGGTGGTGGGTAACAGGACCTCATCTGTTACCCCAGTTGGAGTGCAATGGTGCCATCAGGGCTCACTGGAAGCCTCTATCTCCCAGGCTCAAGTGATCCTCCCACCTTAGCCTCCTGAGTAGCTGGGGTACAGGCACATGCCAACTAACTATGCTTGGCTAATTTTTAATTTCTTATAGAGACGGCGTCTCCCCTTGTTGCCCAGGCTGCTCTTAAACTTCTGGACTCAAGCAGTCCTCCAGCCTTGGCCTTCTAAAGTATTGGGATTACAGGTGTGAGCTGCTGTGCCCAGGCTACTGATTATTTTAATAGCTATCTCTGCTACAATTATAATTGCATAATCTTCATTATCACTTTTAGAAAACTCAATTGTTCTTGGTAGACACATTGTTAACTTAAGGCTTGCCACAAAATGATAATGGGAAGGTAAAGAACCTCCTTGATATATGCTTCCTCCTATGGGCCAGGAGAAAGCTTTTAAGGACAATTCTAAGGCCAGAATCAAACGAAACTTTAGAGGCTTTGAACTTCTGGGTTAGTTTTTTCCCCATGAGGTGGGGAAATTTTAAATCCATGATTCCAAGTGGAAAATTTAAGTAACAATCAATGGAATTAGTTTAAAGAAATAAAGAAAGGTAACTTAAAAGTTCACATCTTTGAAATTTTGGGGATGCTTATTATTATTTTCTAAAAATGACATAAAACTAAAGCCAAGGAAATATTATAAAACAAAATTCTTCTAAGGTTGTTGATTTTCAGAACAACATATTTTTATAAAGAAATACTGAGTCATTGTACCAGCAATGAAAAAACTGACTTACAATATGAGTGGCAACAGTATGGGTAATAATAATGAAGCCATTTTAAATGTTTTATTTGAATTTGAAATTAAAATGTTTCCATTCTGAAAAAAGGAGAAAATGCATATAAGTCCACATTCAGTGGATTTGAGGAATACAGTATATATAAATCCATTTCATATTTTTAAAAACCATGTATCAGAAATGGATTAACTTTCATAAATAAATTAAAGCTACCTAAATAAAAAGGTTGCAAAGTTACAATCATTTATGTTTGCTTAAATATCACCAAAATGAGATTAGAAAGAAAAAAAAAAAAAAACCAACAAATCAGAAAATGTTGCAAGATGCCTGGCCCCACTTAAATAATTCCTAGTAATAATTTTATAAATATTAATCCAATCATACCTGGACTTTGGGAACAGAATTCTTCCTAAAATGTGCCTACAGCGTATCCCATTCGAAAACCTTCACAGTGTTCCAAGTTGATCGGTCACAGCCTCATCTCAGGTGTTAGAAATCAATATTCAGATATTCGGAAATAGCACCATGAGGATGGTGCACGGAAGAGCGCACCGACCTTTTCACTTGTAGGCAGAATGTACTTTAACAAAACAATGCCTAAATGAGTAATCAGAACTACAAAAACAAAAACACCCTGTTTTCTTCACTCCTTGAAATAATTAAATCACAAAATGTGTAATTAATAAGACTACATCTATTTGATGGTGAGTTTTAATGCTTAAGCACTTTGCATTGGTTTTCCATATGTCCTGTCGCACTCTTAACAAAATAGAATTTCCCAGATAGGAGGAATCCTATAGACTTGCCAAATGCTATTTGTTATTAAAATTTTTACAAACAACCTGAATTTTTGCTATTAATTTTAGTCACATTTGGTTATATTCCTCTTCTGCTAAATATAACTAAATTAATATATCCCAAGAAGGAAAAGCTCAACACAGCAGTACTCATTTTCAGCAGCTTCTAAATTTCACCCCTCATCCCCTAAGGGATTTTTGGAAATAGTTCCAACTATTTCCAGTGCAGGATGATCAAATGTAAATTTTCATACATTGTTTCTTTTACACTTTCAGATAACAAGTGTGGTCTCATTTAGCAGAGAGTATTAGAAGGTCTATGCACTATGGAGAAAGTATGCCAAATTCTAACAGACACTGAAAAGAACCTCTGAGGACACGCAAGACAATTTAGCATTACTATGAACTGAGATCTGGTTTGAGTCTGGTGGGAATTCACCTGTTTCGTCCTCGGCTCACAAGAAATTCTTTGTAAATTTAAGACAACACTTCTTGAATGCCTATTTACAATCTAGTTTTGAATTGAGAGGTCTTTTCTTTTTTAAGGTTACTCCTTAAAACATGTCCTAGATTGAGTATGATGAATTTCTATCAATTTAGGGATTTCAGTAGATCATTTCAAAGCCCTCTAATTATGTTTCCTTGTTGACTCTGTTGGTGACACTGAAAACACCCCTCCCAGAACTGCCTCCCATTTCTCACTGGAGGCCTCACAGTCTGCATTTGAGAAGTGAGAAGAAAACTAAGCTCTGCTTAAGACTGTGACCTTTTTATGACTTTTAGAATGGTTCCTGAAAAGCCCTTTCTTAACTCTTTTGCTTGCATTTCTACACTCTAATAAGCTTTAATAAATACACTCAACACTAAGAAGGGGTGACAGAGGGTTAATACAGGATTACACCTCTGCTTCCTCTTCGACCCACTCCCCCTCACTCAAAATATTTAAATATCATTACTGGTTGTCCATTTGGAATTCCTTTTATTATAAGTTTGGTTCCAAAGTCACATCTGTCATTTTCTCGAAAATCACATCAATGATTTCTTCTGTGGCTAGGAAGTTGTTTGACAGCGCAAATGTGAAACTGCGGTGAAGGAATCCTCTTCTACTGCTTTCGTGTTTGAGTCATTATTCCACCTAATTTGTGTTTAGAGCTGTGTTGTGGTCCTTATTCAGGATGATGTTTACAATTTCACCCTCGTGCTCTTTCATATGATCCAAGAGGTTTTCTTTGCTGGTTGATTCAAAACCACAAATACAACAGCAGAAGAGTAAAACGCAGTACTCCATACCAGGAGGGGCCAGACTGGAGATTTTTTCTAAACTATATGAGGTATTACTTGTAGGGCTCAGTTTTTCATTCTCGCTGGGACCCAGAACTTCAGTGGGAGTCTGGGAAATCAGTTCTGCAGATGACACTGCATTTTCCGAACTTCCAGTGATGGGATCAGAACTCTCTTCACTGCTCTTTAATGGAGTCTTTCCAGGGGATTTCCCCAGAACTCTTAAAAACAAAACAAACACACCACACCGTGAGGAGGCTATAATGTAGAACTAGTAGATTTAATCCTGGCTTTAATTTACATATAGCAATAAAGGGAGGGGGTAGGATGAAATACCTGCCACTTTGTGAAATTGCGTCGTTAATAGCCTTGTTTACTTGTTCGTAGTTGTAATTTTGGTCACTTGCATGTTTCCACATATGAGACTTCAAAGAAGGAGGATGGCTACACACATACCCACACAGAGAGCATCTGGAAGACAGGCAGGCAAAGGAAAATAAGAATGGTCCCATAACACCAGTGAAAAATTATCATGATTCTGTAACAATCATTATAGCCCTTCTTCCGGACCCTTATTAGACATATCGTATTTCACTGAATCTAAGATGTTACTTAGAATCATTCTAAGAGGTACACTGATTTCAGAGAGGTCCTAGAATAGATGTCCTGGAGTCAATGAAAGAAGGTGTTTTATATGATAAAGAATCAGTAACAATCAAGACAAACATTCCAGATTACTTTAGCTATTACAATATTTGGAAAGATTTTTGATGTAGTAATATGCAAAATATTTGCTCTAAATTAATCACACACACAAAGAAAAACTTACACAATTAATACTTTATACCACTCTACTACTTGAGAAAGCAAAAAGGAATGAAATGATTTTCAACATGAACTCTGCACTCTTTACAGACCCACAAAAAATGGAAGCAGTCATCTTGAAAAAGCTTCAACAATTTAGATTTCATAAATAAAACAAATAATCTTAAAAAGTTTCTATTAAAAAACAATTGTTCCACATAGTTGGGTACACTTGGTAAAATCTGAATTTAACAATGAAGGATTTTTAGAAAAATTAATATACTTTATTTTTTAGATGTCTTTAGGTTTACAAAAAAAACTGGTCAGATAGAACTGAGTCCTCACATGCCTCCTCCTCCCCTGCTCCAAATTCCTCCCATTATTAATATCAGTGTGCTATATTGGTTATAAATGATGAATCTATATTGATACATTTTTTATTAACAAAAGTCCATAGTTTACATTAGGGTCTGCTATTTGTGTTGTACAATTCTGTGGGTTGTTTTTTGTTTTTTGAGACAGAGTCTTGCTCTGTTGCCCAGGCTGGAGTGCAGTCTTGCTCTGTTGCAATCTTGGCTCACTACAACCTCTGCCTCCTGGATTCAAGTGATTCTCGTGCCTCAGACTCCTGAGCAGCTGGGATTACAGGCGTGCACTTCCATGCCTGACTAATTTTTATATTTTTGATAGAGATGGGGTTTCACTATGTCGTCCAGGCTGGTCTCGAACTCCTGGACTCAAGTGATCCACTCACCTCCCAAAATGCTGAGATTACAGGTGTGAGCCACCATGCCCAGTCAATTCTGTTTTGACAAAGGTATAATGCCATGAATCCACCATTCCAGTGCCATATGAATAGTTTCACTGCCCTAAAAATGCCCTGTACTCCACCTTTGCATCCTTCCTTCCTGCCCCTGAATCCCTGGCAACCACTGATTTTTTTATTGACTCCATAGTTTTGCCTTTCCCAGAACATCACATAATTGGAATCATAGCAATATGCATGTACGGTTTTTCCATGTCTGTCAGGGGTTGATCATTCTTATTGCTGAGTAATATTACATTGTGTGGATGTACCATAGTTTGTTCACTCACCTGCTGAACAATATCTTGGTTGCTTCCAGTTTTTTGCAAATACGAATAATTGCTGATATGAACATTCATGTGCAAAGTTGTTTTGTTTTGCTTTTGAGACTGGGTCTTACTCTGTTGCCCAGGTTGGAGTCCAGTGGCACGACCAGAGCTCACTGCAGTCTCAAACTCCTGGGCTCAAGCAATCCTCCTGCGTTAGCTTCCCAGCAAGCGCAGGTTTTTATAAGGAAAGCACAAGTTTTTATAAGGATAAAAGCTGTCATCATTTGGGCAAATACCTAGGAGCATAACTGCTGGGTCGTACTGTAAAACTGCCATGTTTTTAGGAAACTGCAAATGCACTTTTCCAAAGACATTTTTGTTAAATACTTAATTACAAACCTAACAAATCAGGTAACTTACCTGAACTCTTTCCTACACCAATAAGAGACACAGTCAGCAATAACGAGGCACAAAGAAAATCAAACGGCATAGGAGTAAATAAAACAATTAAATACGGGCAAAGACTAAACTCTTATTCTGACCCACCTCCAATTTAACTTTGTGATAGCATGCAGCAGTATGCTTTTTTTACACACCCTGAGGATCAGGTCCAAGGCCAAAGGCCTCTGATCTCAAGAAATACCAGCCCACTTACAGGCAATACACAGGCAGTTCTTTTTTTTTTTTTTTTTTTTTTTTGAGACAGGGTCTTGCTCTGTTGCCCAGGCTTGAGTGCAGTGGTACGATCATGGCTCACTGCAGTCTTGGCCTCCTGGGCTCAAGTGATCCTCCCGCCTTATACTCCTTAAGTGCTAGGATTACAGGCATGAGCTACCATATCCGGCCCAAATAGGCAATTCTTGATAGAACTTCTAATAAACAACTATATGAAAAGATGTTCAATCTCATCACTAACAATCAGGGAAATGTATCACACCCCTCAGATTGGCAAAGATAAGTAAGTCTGATAAGATGTGGAATCTGATAAATCTGGTAAGATTTTTCACAGATGTGGAAAAATGGAAATGTACAAATTTTATGTATGGCACTCTGAAGAACAATTTGGCAATATCTATTAAGGCTGAAGTGGCACACACCTGTAGCCCCACAATTCTGGTGTTCACAAGGAAACACAAGAATCATCCTAGCCATGAACAGCAAAAAAGGATACAACCCACAGCCCCTGTTCTTCCGCAAGGATATGAAAACAAATTGGTTTATTTTCATATAGTGGAATGTTATAAAGTGGGGTTGAAAAAAAAAAAACAACCAAAAAACCCCCATGAGATCTACACTTAGCACCAGGAACCAATGTCAATAATGATCAGTGAAAAGAAAAATAAAAAGACCTGTTAGGCTTTTAACTTAAATAGTTGAAACACCAAAACCAACAGAATGTATTGCTTAATACATCCATATATATGTATATACACATACATATATGTTATGTACATAGAAAAGTTATTCACGAATACCTGAAATGATACACATCACTATCAAGACAATGGGGTACCTCTCAGGAGGAAGGGTTGAAGAATTAAGAAATTGAAGCTTTAGCTATATCTACAATGTTTTATTTCTTCAAAATGTGGTAAAATGTTTGACGTTTCATTATTTAAATATTTAAAAAATTGTTCCTCTTTTAGGCTTTTACAGCCTGCATTCTCCTTAAAACTTTATTACAGCTGGTATAATAAAATAAAATCACTACATTTTATTCTTGGTTATCTAAAAAAAAAAAAAAAAAAAAAACTAATCTTAATTCATTTTACTTTGCCCATTGATATCTGAGATGCAGCTATTTTTTGACAAACCTCAATAAATCTATAATATTTTCACTAACATCTTTATCAGAGGGTGGGCAGCTGGCAACTTTTCCACCCCCAAACCATTAAACTCAGTGTCTGTATCTGTGACTGTCACACGGTGGTGGTGTGTACTATAGTGTGGTTACAGTCCCCTGCTCAAATGTCTCTGGATCAGTTGCTTGAGAAGGGGAACTGCCCTGCGCCATGGTGGCTGGGCACCCAGCTCGATGCCAGCCAAGAGATGCCCACTCCCTTCCACCTAGTGCCTCTACCAAGGTGCCTTTACATGTCGGGCTCTCATACGTTAATTTTTATGTTATGCTAAGGGGAAACAGACACGAAATGCTGGCTCTTCAGACACCTGCCTCCTAACTTACATTCAGACTGTGGTCCTGAGGCCTCACCTGAAAATTCTTTATCCGGAATGATCCCCCAATGACAAGTCAGACTTATGCAACAAGAATTTCATACTTTTGCGAAAACTGGGTCAGAAAGTAAACACCAGAAATCGCAAATGTATCCTATAGAACATCTCTAATGTTATTCCAACCTTTTAAAAATAAGAGAGAACTGTTTACTGTTTTCCTTAAAAAAAAAGAAAGAAAAAAAAGCTTCTCATTTTAGAATAGTTACAGATATAGATACAGATACATAGAAAAGTTATTTCCCTTACTGTTAACATGTTACATTCCAGGGGTACATCTGTCACAAATCAGGAGCCAATGTTCCTTACATCATTATTAACTGAAGTCCACACTTTATTCGGATTTCCCTGGTTTGTACTTAACATCCTGTTTCTGTTCCACGACCCCATCCAGGACACAACATGGCTTTTAGTCCTCACGTCTCCTTAGGATCTTCTAGACTGCAATTGTTTCTCCAACTTGCCTTGTCTCTTTTGAGACGCATTTTCACTCTGGCGTCCAGGCTGCAGTGCGGTGGTGTGGTCTCGGCAAACTGCAACCTCCACCTCCCAGGTTCAAGCGATTCTCCTGCCTCAGCCCCCGGAGTAGCTGGGATTACAGGCGTGCACCACCACGCCTGGCTAATTTTTGCGTTTTTAGTAGAGACAGGGTTTCATCATGTTAGCCAGGCTGGTTTCTAACTCCTGACCTCAGATGATCCGCCTGCCTCGGCCTCCCAAAGTGCTGGGATTACAGGCGTTGAGCCACCAAGTCTGGCCAACTTGCCTTGTTTTTAACGCCCTTGACAGATCTGAGGAACATGGGTCAGGTATTTTGTAAATGTCCCTCAAGTTGGGGCTGTCTGCTATTTTTTTCACGGTTAGACTAAGCTGATGAGTTCTTGGGAGAAAGGCCACAGAGGAAAAGGGCCGTCCTCCCGACATCCCACTCTCAGGAGAACTTGCCCCTGACATTCCTCCCCTAGCTCAGCTCGGGTTTTTCCAAGGACAAGCTCCTCTTTCTCAACCCTGTTTCCATAGCGTACCACTGGGAAGGTGGTCACTGTGTGCAGCCCACACTTAAGAGCTGGGATGATCACCCGCCTCCTCGAGGGAGGGGTATCTACGTCAATTATGTGGAATTCTTCTGCACAGGATGTGTCTATTCTCACCCACCTATTTATTCAACCATTTATGTACATCAGTATGGACACATGGGTATTTTATACTTTGGGGTATAATTCTGTATTGCACTATTTATTTTGTTGCTCCAACTCCTCCAGCCTTGCCCCCTGGGCCTCTGTGGTTGGCTCCCATGTCCTTCTGCCACACCCCGAGTTTTGTTTCTTAAGCACTTCCTTACTTGCTGGTCCTATGAGACGCTCCAAGATCACCTTGCATATTCCCCACCAGTCCTAGACTAGACTGATAATTTCTCTAATTCTTTCTATTGGAAAAAGGTATCAGAAACCAAGATTTGGGTGATAGGTGAACTGCTTTAATTTTGTAAATAACTTTTTTCCTGATTTCAGAAATTCACTCTAGAAAATTAGAAATATATAGGAAAAAAAAAAGAAAATAAAAATCAATCATAGCCTTTTCACTAGATATAACCATTATTATTATTTTGATGTTTATTTTCCAGTATTTAAAAATACATACATTTTTATAAAATTTGAATTATGGAAGGCTACTGTTACAATTTAAACTTTCTACAATAAAGTATTTATTGACTACAATAAGCTGCCTAGCATTTCACATTGGATGGAATTGGTGGAATTCCATTTAATTCTCTATTTTATGCAGAATATATAATTCTGACAATTGACAATCATCTTTGCATAAAAATTTTAGGCACTTAAAGCTTCTAGGAACACAGTCTATAAACTTTAATTTGTGCACCAGCATGTGCTCATTCTTCTAGGGGAGACTTATTCTAGGAATACAGACAGTTCAGTATTAGGAGCTTCATTATTATGAGTCACCATTTGAAAGGACTGGAAGAGAAAAGGCATATTTTCGCTGGTGTTGCTGAGACTAAATCTAAAAAAATCAATATTCATTTTTAAATTTCTGATTATGGAAATCGTTAAACAAAGGCAAAATTATAAATAAAAATGTGATGAATCCGTACCATCCAGTTTCAATAACTGATTGTTGGCATTTTGCTAATCTTGTTTCATGTAGTCTCCTAACTTAAAGTTGCTTGATTTTTGCAGACATGTCTTATTCAAATTAGGATCCAAATGAGATCTACATTTCATATTTGGTTGGTAAGTCTCTTAAGTCTCTTTTAATCTATAATATCTCTTCTTTCTTTCCCGTCACCCCTCATGCATGTATCTGTTGAAGATATCAGGCCATCTGTCTTGCAGAATCTCTCACCACATGGACTACACTGAGGACTTTCTGGTGATGTCGTTTATCATGTCCCTGTGTCCTTCATGTTTCTTGTGAACTGGAAGTGAGATCTAGAAAAAAGTTTCTCAGCTTCTGCATTCCTGACATTTGGGGCTAGGTAATTCTTCACTGTGACAGCTGTCTGGGGCACTGCAGGTTGTCCAGCAGCATCGCTGGCCTCTACTCACTAAATGCCATTAGCGCTTCTCTGTCAATTGTGGCAAACACAGTAATGTCTCCAGACACTGGCAAATGACCTCTGAGGGGGCAAAAGCACCCTTAGTTGGGAACCAATGATCTACAGATTTCATTTCATTAGATTCAAGGTCATATTTAATTTTCTTTCTTTTTCTTTCTTTTTTTTTTTTTTTTACAAATATACTCCATGGGTATAGCTGTGTATTTCCTACTGCCATACTCAGGAGGCACTTAAACCAACAACACCTAACCCAATACACATTCTTAATAAAACTTCTCTACAAAATAAGGTAGATGGATAATTCTTCAGTATCATCAAAATATAACTTTCTCAACTACAAAACTAGTGTCAAGCTTAATTAGGAACCACCAGAAGCATTTCTATTAAATTCAAGAACAGAACAAGGACATTTACTATCCCTACTGTTACGCAGTGTTGTGGAGGTACCAGCTAGGACAATCAGACGAGGGAAAGAAAGAAGAGGTATAGGCCGAGTGTGGTGGCTCACACCTGTAATCCTAGCACTGTGGGAGGATGAGGTGGGCGGATCACCTGAGGTCGTGAGTTTGAGACCAGCCTGGCCAACATGGTAAAACCCCATCTCTACCAAAAATACAAAAATGAGCCACGCATGGTCGCGGGTGCCTGGAATCCCAGCTACTTGGGAGACTGAGGCATGAGAATCTCTTGAACCCAGGAGATGGAGGTTGCAGTGAGCCGAGATTATACCACTGCACCAACGCACTCAAGCCTGGGTGACAGACAAGACTCTGTCTCAAGAAAAAATAAAAAATAAAAAAAAAAAAGAAAGAAAGAAAAGCTATAAACAGAAAGGAAAGTATGAGAAAATGATTTGCAGATAATGTAATGATATACCTTAACAATCCAATAGAAAATTAAAAACTACTAAGTAAAGCCACAAATCTAACATTCTATACAGATCAACAACTTTCTTATACAGAAACAATATTAAAATGCTAGCAAAATGCTAGAAGAAGGAAAAAACAATTTATAATAGCAATGGAAAAAATAAAATATACAAGAACAAGCCTAACAATGAGTGAGTGTGTGTGTGTGTGTGTGTGTGTGTGTTTGTGTGTGTGTGTGGTCCTTGCGTTGCACGGTTCCGAGCTGCATGAATTTCAGTTACTATGGCTTAGTTAAACATTATCAGTCCCCCAACAGCATGGTTCAAATTTCAGTTATTAACTACTATGGGAATATGAACTGTGAGTAACTGCAGAGAACGAACTTCACTGGCAGCTCTTCTGTCTACTATGTAAACAGAGATGTATCATGCCCAGTGACCAAGCAAGCCTTTCAAAGCTGGTGACTGGTCACTGTGCTATGCAGTTCACTCCCCAACAACAAAGCATGTAGTTATGCTGCATCCTTATCTCCCAACGTTAAACCTGCAGGACATGTTATGAAAATGGATAGTCACAAGAGAGGAACTGGCCAACAAAATTGAAGTGCAGCAAAAACCCACAAAGTGATAATGCTGGAAGCAAAATTAGACATAAATGTAAATGAATTCTACAACAAATAAATAATTGGCCACAGGAATGCTGACACTGCTGACACTGAAGAAAACTTGGGATATGCAGCCAGAGGATCTTACTGAAAGTGAATTTAACAACGAAGTATGTAGTTCTTGAAGGAAGTTATGGCAGCAAAAAAGTCTGCATTAAATGAACTCTTGGAGACAATTTCTTAGAAAGGACAACTGACCACTTGCCAAAGCACAGGAAAGATGCTCATTCTAGACTGTAAAGGACACAATGAGAAGGCAAGCACTATTCAAACCACTCGATAAGTCTCTTACAAAGAGACAAAACATTTTATTTCTCAAAGTTTCTAAGTGTCGTATGATCTGAATTTACGTGTCCCCCGCCTCCCACCCCCGCCCCCGCCTGCCTGAAATTCCTGTGTGGAAACTTTAACCTCCAAAGGGATAGTATTAAGGTGGGGCCTTTGGAAGGTAACTAGATCATGAGGGCAGAGGCCTTGTGAATGTGAGTGGTATGATCTGAATGTATGTGTTCGTGCCCCCCGCTGAAATTCCTATGTGGAAACTTAATCCCCAAAGGGATAGTATTAAGAGGTGGGGCCTTTGGAAGGTGACTAGGTCATGAGGGCAGAGGCCTTGTGAATGGGATTAGTGCCCTTATAAAAGAGGCTCAGGGGAGCTTTATTGCCCCTTCCAGTGTCAGGATGCTGCAAAAAGGTGTTATTTATGAAGTAGGGAGCAGGCCCTCATCAGACATCAAAGCTTCTGACACCTTCAGCTTGGACTTCCCAGCCTCCAGAACTGTAAGCAACACATTTCTGTTGTTCATAAATTACCCAGTCTAAGGCATTTTGTTATAGCAGCCTGAATGGACTAAGACACAGCACCACAGTTTAGATATGGTCTGTCTGTCAACACCAAAACTAACGTTGAAATTTGATCCCCAATATGGCTGTACTGGGAGGAAGGGCCTCGTGGGAGGTTTCTGTGTTTGGGGGTGGATCCCTTATAAATGGGATGTTGGTGGTGTTCTCTCAGTGGTAGGTGAGTTCCTGCTCTTCCAAGAACGGACTGGCTCTCGGAATGAATTAGTTCTCTTGAGAGTGGGGTGTTATGAAGCCAAAACACCCCTCAGTTCTTTGGTTCTTCGCATGTGTCCCCCCTTTTGTGACTTTCTCCGCCATGTTGTGTTGTAGCACAAAAACCTTCACTAGAAGCCAGGGCCAGGCCCTCAAACTTTTCGGCCTGCAGAACTGACAGCTGAAAAAAACGCCTTTTCTTCATTTGGAGCATTGTGGGTTATCTGATTTGCCATGCTATCAGAGCCCTTTGCTTATGGATTGTTGTTTTAAATTACTAAGCCAATTCCTGTCCACTCAACTGGTCAGCAAATGCTATCTCTTTATTTAAACCCTTTTCTGATTATATAATCTATATTCCTTGCATAAAAATGGAATATAGGCAAGTATAAAGACAAATTCTAAAAAATTACTTGCATAGCTTTCTGGTCTTTTTAAATGTACATATGTAGATCTGAAGCAAAAGTAGAATCATACTATCGATTTTTAATCCTACTTTTGACAATGTTCCATGAGTATTTTCTCAAGTTAAAAATTATGCATTTTCAATGGGGTATAACGTTCCATCCTACGAAAATATCCTAATTTAACCACTCTACTAAGTAGCATAGAGCTAGAGGTTTTTGATATTTCTGACATTATAAGCAATGCTATAACAAATTATCTTGTACATCAATATAAATGCATTGCAGATTATTCTTTAGGGCAGAGTTCATTTCCCCCCAAGACTCCTTCAGAATAATAAAGAATGGGCCGGGCGCGGTGCCTCATGCCTGTAATCCAGCACTTCGGGAGGCCGAGGCGGGCGGATTACAAGGTCAGGAGATTGAGACCATCCTGGCTAACACGGTGAAACCCCGTCTCTACTAAAAATATAAAAAATTAGCCAGACACGGTAGTGGACACCTGTAATCCCAGCTACTTGGGAGGCTGAGGCAGGAGAATGGCATGAACCTGGGAGGCAGAGCTTGCAGTGAGCCAAGATCACGTCACTGCACTCCAGCCTGGGCGACAGAGCGAGACTCCATCTCAAGACAAAAACAAAAATAATAATAATAATAATAATAATAATGATAAACAATGAACACTCCTAGTTGAGACACAGAACATTACCAATATACCTTTGAGACTCCCTGTGTGCCTCACCTCAATTGCCTCCCCTTCCTTTCCAGAGATAAGAACGTTCCTGGGCTGTGGGGCACAGCGTTTTTTTGTTTGTTTGTTTGTTTTTTTGACACGGAGTTTCACTCTTGTTGCCCAGGCTGGAGTGCAATGGCGCAATCAATCTTGGCTCACCGTAAGCTCCCCCTCCCAGATTCAGGTGATTCTCCTGCCTCAGCCTCCTGAGTAGCTGGGATTACAGGCACGTGCCACTACACCTGACTAATTTTGTATTTTCAGTAGAGACAGGATTTCTCCATGTTGGTCAGGCTGGTCTCGAACTATTGGCCTCAGGTGATTCACCTGCCTCGGCCTCTCAAAGTGCTGGGATTACAGGCATGAGCCACTGCACCTGGCCGGGCACAGCCATTTTTAAGGCTCTGATCTATAAATGTAGTACCCAGAAAAAGGAGAAATGACAGAAAATATGTTTTGACAGTATGGTAAGGACATAAAAACAGAAATGCAGATCCATGGAACAGAATAAATGGCCCAGAAATCAATCTAAACATACACAGTCAATGAATATTTGACAAGGGCACCAAGAGGACATAATGAAGAAGAATAGTCTCTTCAATAAATGGTGCTGGGAATACTGGATATCCACATGCAAAAGAATTAAAGTGGATCCATATCTTACATCATCCACAAAAATCAACTCAAAATGGATAAAATAGCTGAATGGAATATCAGAAACTGTCAAACTCCTAGAAGAGAGTACAGGGAAAAATCTCGCTGCAGTGGCAATGATTTTTTGGATATGACACCAAAAGCTCAGGCTACAAAAGTACAAATAAAAGGGACAACATCAAACCAAAAAACTTCTGTACAGCAAAGAAAACAATCAACAAAAGGAAAGAGCAACCTAAGGACTGCAAAAAAAATTTGCAAACCACATATCTGATAAGGGGTTAATATCCAAAATCTATAATGAACACTTACAACTTGATTAAAAAATGAGCAAAGGACCTGAAAAGATATTTCTCCAAAGACATAAAAACTGCAACAGTGATATGAAAATGTACTCAACATCACGAATCATCAGAGAAACACAAATTAAAATCACTATGAAATGATAACCTGTTAGGATGACTATTATCAAAGACAAAAGAGAGAACAAATGTTGGCAAGGGTGTAGGGAAAAGGAAATCCTACTACACTGTTGGTGATAATGTAGATTGGTACAGCCATGAAAACTAGTATGGAGGTTCCTAAAGAAATTAAAAATAGAACTACCACATGACCCAGAAATCCCTCTTCTGTGTAGGAGATGAAATCGCCACCTTACCAGGTATCTGCATTTCCATGCTCAGTGCAGCATTCCTCACAAAAACCAAGGTATGGAAACGACGTAAGTGTCCACTGACGGACAAATGGATAAAGAAAACGTGGCATGCGCGCGACACACACACACACACACACACACACAATCATTCCACCTTAAAAAGGGAGATCCTGCCTTTTGCCACAACATGGATGGGCCTGGAGGCCTCATGCTAATAAGCCAGACACAGAAAGACAAGTATTGCTCAATGTTACTTAAAAGTCCAATACACACACACACAGAGAAGGAAGGAGTGGTTACAAGGGGCTGGGGGTGGGGAGGGAGAGAAGATTCTGGCATACAAAGCAGCATGTATATAGGATGAACTTGTCTAGAGATCTAATACACAGCATAAGGACTATAATCAAAATGTACTGTATTAGGAATTTTTGTTAAATAAGTAGATTTTAGCTGCTCTTGCCACAAAAAAGTATGTAAGATGATAGATACGCTAATTTGCTTCACTATAGTAACCATTTTACTATCTATATTCTATACATCATATTGTTTCCAATATATACAATAAGATTTATTTAAAAACAAAACAAAAACATTAAAAAAAAAGAAAATATGTTTTGAAACAGAGGTTATATCTAACAAATCATTTCTACCTCACCAACAGACCAGCACCAACCATATTTCCACACAGGGTAAACTGCTCCTTCCTATCCCGCCCCATCCATTGGGCAAAAAAAGTCTTAAACCAAAACGAAACCACACTGACAAAAGAGCACACTGATCATGACACCACCTCTCATGATTCTGCTTTGCTTCCTTGGTGGAACTGCTGGATGCTCCTGATGACAGAGCCATTTGGGACTCCTCTACCAAGGCAAAGCCATACACATGACATGAGGAAAGAAGTGAACACCCTAACAGTGTCATTGCTGGACTCCTAGAGTGGCCTGTAAATATGGCCATTGCTGAATGCAGGCTTTGGAATGTCCAAAGAAGCACAATTTCTATGTTACCCAATAAAACCCGATATGTATCTGTATAAAAAATGATTTCTTCCCAATGCAAAGAAGCTACTGCGGCAACCCAAAGAAAGCCAGTGTAGAAACTCAAGGCTTCTTACAACTTGGCTAAAAAGCCTGAGACTGAATTTTTCTACAGACTTTCTCCCACTGTTAGTCAGTCAGTTACTTTGGTCTCAGAACCCTAAGGAGATAAGGATGCTGGTTTAAAAACCCCCACTTCCCTGGCCTGGGACCTTACTTGGTTACTTTCCAGGTCAAATGCCTTGAGGGCTTAGATGGAAGAAAGTAGCTGGATGTCCTACAAGATTTGGGGTGACTTGAGTCTGGCTTGAACACATACACAATGATTTCAACAGAAATTCTGCAATAGGGCTTATCTTATGACCTTCAATTCATTTTCTACGCTTTTAAAGAAATAACTAAGGCCCCCACAAAACAGTCACTTCAAATTTTGTGATGAACCTGAGAGATCTTTATGCCACTGAGAAAAACAAACTCTTTCAGTTCATCTCTTCAAAACAAAATACACATTTTTTTCCTCCTGATGAAACTATCTCCTTCACTGTTTTCCTTAAACAAACTGAAGCTTTTTAAAGACTTAAGTTTTTCCCCAAGCCAACACATTGACTAAAGAATCACGATGCCTACAGATGAAAAAAGACTGAAGCCTGTAACTCTGGTGGAAGTGATGGGCTGTGACTTCCAAGGTTAGGTCATAAAAGGCAACACAGCTTTTGCCTACCTATCTAAGAAGCTCATTTTGGGGACTAGCAGACCTGTAAAGTCCACAAAGAGAAATCATGTGTGTTTTCCAGCTGAGGCCCAACCAACGGCTAGCACAGCACCAGCCTGTGCTGAGGCAGCCTTCAGAGGACTGTAACCCCCAGCTGTCTGGGTCACTTCCAGCCTTCAAGCTTTCTCTGATGAGACCCCAGACAGTATGGGACAAAGACAAGCCGTCTCTACTGTGTCCTTTCCAAATTCCTGACCGACCCACAGAATCCCTGAGCATAATGAAATTGCTTCTGTTTCACACCCTGATTTGGTGTGGGCTGCTGGCATGCAGCAGCAGTACACTTCATAAAGAGATCTCCCTGGTGTAGCACAGACAGACAGGATGACACAGTTATTAGAAGCAAGAGTTCAAGCCCCAGCTCTGAGACATGGGGAAAGTTGTTTAAGCTAGCCCAGCCTCTGTTTCCATGTCTATAAAATTGGGGTAGTAATATTCCTAAGTACTGGGCTGCTGTGAGGACTGAACTGACATGTATTGAATGCTTAGCACACCAGGCCTGGCCCAAAAACAATCTTCTCAAAAATATCAGCTGTTATTATCATTTCTAATATACTTATATTTATACAAATCCCATACAATAACTGACTACACTGAGAGGCAACCTTATTATTTCCGTTCCAAACTGTCATTCCCACTGCTGAAAGCCTTTCTGAAATGTTTTCTGTTTAGATTTTTTTTAGCTTTAGTGCCATATTATAGTAAACCAGGCTCAGTAATACCTAAGCACACATAGTTGATGCACCATCCCTGAAAATCAGCACACATTTTTATTTCTGTATCATCATCTACCTTACTCAACAATTTCAAAAAATCAAAACCAGTTTCAGAATATAAAGACAAAAAAGTCCTAAACACAAAGATTAATACATTTGACTATATTAAATTGGAAATGTCTGTTCATCAAAAGACATCACTAAGAAAGTAGAAAGGCAAGCCATAGTTTAGATGACATCTGCAATATGTCCCACAAAGGCCTTGTACTCAGAATACATAAAGAGCTCCTGCAAATCAGTAAGAAAACAGCAGATGATAGTTTGGATATTTGTCCTTCCAAATCTCATATTGAAATTTGATCCCCAATGTTGGAGGTAAAGCCTGGGGAGAGGCGACTGGGTCATGGGGACGGATCCCTTAGGAATGTGGCTTGGTGTAGCCATTCATGAATAATGAGTTCTCTCTGTTACTGCAAGATCTGACTGTTAAGAAGAGCCTGGTACCTCCTTCCCTCTCTCTTGCTCCATGTCTCACAATGTGACATATCTGCTCCTGCTTCACCTCTGTCATGACTGGAAGCCTCCTGAGGCCCTCACCAGAAGCAGAGGACAGCCTGCAGAACCACGAGCCAAATAAACCTCTTCTTTATAAACTGCCCAGCCTGAGAATACGTATTCCCTCATAACAATGCAAAATACAACAGACAAAGCAAAAAAGAAGTGGGCAATAGCCCATAAATGAAAAGATGCTCAAACTCAGAAATTATCAGGGAAATGCAAACGAAAGCACAATAATACACTGCTATACATCTACCAAAACAGTAGAGATTAAAGACTGACAACACAAAGTGCTGCTGAGGATGTGAATGGGTACAACCATTTTGGAAAACTATTGACACTGTCTACCACAGCTGAATACATATACATGTCCAATTACCAAGAAATTCCACCCCTAGGTATAAACCCAATGGAAATGGACTCATTTCATATATACGCCCCAAAACATGTAAAACAATGTTCAAACTGGTATCAGATCATGTCAGGGAGGAAAACTTTGCAATAACCCAAATGTCTATCCACAGCACAATGAATAAATTGTGGTGGTCTTAACACTGGAATACTATACAGCAATGAAATGCATTTGTGCTAGGTGGAACTATACACACACACGTTGAGTGAAAAAATCTAAACATAAAGTAGAACATGTCCTGTATGATTCCATTTTTATTAAGTTCAGAAACAGAAAAAACTAATTGATAATGTTACAAGTCAAGATAGTGGTTACCAGAAAGAGGGGAGGGGTAGTTAAAGACTGGAAGGCCCACGAAGGGGTGCTGCTGAAGAGCTGATAATGGTTTGTGTTACGAGCATGAGTTTAATTTGTCATTATTCATCAGCTGTACCGTTATGATTTACGCAGTTTTCAGGAGGCATAGGAACATCAAGTATAAAATCTATTTAAAAAATTTAGAGGGAAGGAGGGAGACAGAGACTTAAGAGACTCTCTTAATAGAGTGGCTGGACCTTGTTTGGTTCTCGATATGAAAAAGCTACCTCTAAAAGTACATTTTGAAAAAATTAGGGAAAAATGGGTATTTTTGGACTGCGTATTAAAAAAAATCATCTTATATTATTTGGGCAGTTATTCTACTTAAGGAAGAAAAGGTATAATAATACCACTACACATTTATTTTCAAGAACAAATTAAACTTATACAAAAAACTTAGAATCAGACTCATTTTATAGATAGGAAAAACTGAGGGATATGGACAACTATCAGTCAACATTTACTGTGTACATACTATGTCCTGGGAAGTGTGTGGAGTACTTGAGCCCAAAGCCCCTGTACTTCCCTTGACATCACACTGTCCCCCTGCCACAGTGTAGTTTCAGAACCTAAGCACAGTACAGCTGTGTTTCTAAGGGAAAATGGGTTCCATGCCATATGGTTAAAAAGAAACTGATACTCTCAGGACAACGTTTTGTTCTCCCATCCTGTTCTCTACAAAAGTGGTACTGGGAGATGTAAATCAGAGCAGGTCCAGCAGTGCAATATTAAACTAAATCGATGACCATCTATTATGAAAAATTTTGACTGGAACTTTTCGGTAAAACTTTGGGGTCAATGTTGTAAATGTCAGGTATAATCTCTCACCTTATACAAAAATCAAATCAAAATGGGTTAAGGACTTAAACCTAAGACCTGAAACTATGAAAATTCTAGAAGATAACATTGGAAAAACCCTTCTAGACACTGGCTTAGGCAAGGATTTCATGACCAAAACCACAAAAGCAATTGCAATAAAAACAGAGATAAATAGCTGTATCTAATTAAACTAAAGAGCTTCTGCATAAGGAACAGTCAAGAGAGTAAACAGACAACCCACTGAGTGGGAGAAAATCTTCACAATCTATACGTCTCACAAAGGACTAATATCCAGAATCTATAACAAACTCAAATCAGTAGGAAAAAAAACAATCAATCCCATCAAAAAGTGGGCTAAGGACATAGACAATTCTCAAAAGAAGATATGCAAATGGCCAACAAACATATGAAAAAATCACTAATGATCAGGGAAATGCAAATCAAATGCAACATCACTAATGATCAGGGAAATGCAAATCAAAACCACAGTGTGATACCACCTTACTCCTGGAAGAATGGCCATAATCAAAGAATCAATCGACAGTAGACGTTGGTGTGGATGTGGCAATAAGGGAACACGTCTACACTGCTGGTGGGAATGTAAACTAGTACAGCCACTATGGAACAGTGCAGAGGTTCCTTAAAGAACTAAAGTAGAACTACCATTTGATCCAGCAATCCCACTACTGGGGATCTACCCAGAGGAAAAGAAGTCATTATTTGAAAAAGATACTTGCACACGCAAGTTTATAGCAGCATAATTCACGATAGCAAAATTGTGGAACCAAGCCAAATGCCCATCCATCAACAAGTGGATAAAGAACTCTGTGATATATGCATATATATGATGGAATACTAGTCAGCTATAAAAAGGAATGAATTAACAGCGTTTGCAGTGACCTGGATGAGATCAGAGACTATTATTCCAAGTGAAGTAACTTAGGAATGGAAAACCAAACATTATATGTTCTCACTGATATGTGGGAGCTAAGCTATGAGGATGCAAAGGCATAACAATGATATAATGGACTTTGGGGACTTGGGGGGAAAGAGAGGGAGGAGGGCAAAAGATAAAAGACAACAAATATGGTGCTGTGTATACTGCTCGGGTGATGGGTGCACCAGGTTCTCATAAATCACCATTAAAGAACTTACTCATGTAACCAAATACCACCTGGACCCCAATAACTTATGGAAAAATAAAATTTAAAAAAGAAAAAAAAAGAAATGTCAGGTATAACTATAATTGGTATATGGTTTGCACAGAATAAAAACAAAGTTATTAATAGCTGCATTAGTAGGGACTGGGATGGAATGATGTCATTTTAATCTTTACCTGCCTTCCACAAGAATGGAAAACAGCTCTCTTTTTTCTGGGTAAGAACAGGGCTTCTGAGATAATCTGACAACTTCATGAGCAGAAAATGGGAACAAGCCCCTTCAATGAACCAAGTAACATGCTGGGTACTTCATAAATATAATTTCACTTAATCTTCACAAAGCTTTATGAGCAGGGAAGTATTCTCCCCGGTTTTGTATGGGAAAAGAGGCTTAGTGTAGCATAACATTCCCAAGGCCACCAGTCGGGCACAGGAAGTGTGTGGTCCAGGCCTGGGATGCTCCCAAGACACTAGAGTGACTCCAAAGCAGCCAGACATAGAACGGGGACCTCAGCAGGGACAGCACTCTGCCTGGGCCCAGCATCTCTCCCGTAAAATGAGCTCTGCCTGCCTACCCTGGCACAGAATTCATTCTTTGTTTCCCTAGTGTTTAGAGGTCATCAGCCTTTTAGTACTTTTCTTTGTTTAGATAACGAATTATTGAGAAGATAAAAGCTGGGCCCAGTAACTACCAGCTACCACTTATTGGCTGCTTATTATGTGCTGGTAGCTTATATGGTATTTCATTTCATCCTCACAACCTTAATATCCTCATTCTATTACCGACAAAACCAAGCACAGAGAGGTGAAACAAATCCCACAAGTGAGAGCGCTCAGATTCAATCTCAGGACTATCTGCCCCTAGAACTAGGGATCCATGAAGCTGTACTGCCCAGACCACAAAGATGGGGTCATTGAAGGACTGGAATGACAGCATAAAAAGCAAAAGCATGAGAAAGGAACAGGTTTCACCACTACAGAAAACCTATTATGTAACAGGCACACTAAAATAAACAACAAACCTTTTGTGCCCTTCTGCAAAATTTAGAAGTTGTGCAACAAGACCTTGCAGCTCTATAAGAACTCGTTACTGCTGCTTGTGAGCATGTTTCCTAACGAAATGTAGGGAATCAGAAACGCATAGAGTATGGCATGAACTCTGAGAAACCAAGCCCGAACTCTGACCATAAGTGCACCAGGCAACGAAACTGAATGAAGCAGACGCAAAATGAGCCAGAGAAACTCCTGTGATCCTTGAATTAAGTCAGGCATTATAAAGCCTACACTTACCAGCTCAGCTTAAGGTACAGAGTATAGGACAATAAGGAGAAAGTCCTAGAAACATCCTGGAATAGAACATGTTAATCCATAATGCTCTGTGACCAGAAATCCCATAAAGACAAAGGATAGCGAGTATTTAAAGAAGGTTAAAAGGAGAGCCATGACATTAGAAAATAAGACTTACGAGGAAAAACTGAGAATAAGTACAAAGAGGGAGGTATGACAAAGTTGTTTCTAAGGCATAAACACACCAAACCCAGTGACAAAGTGCAGTGTGGATAAATTTGGCAAATAACAGACTGAGACTTCTCTGATGTTACACAAAGAGGATTCTCACAGGATGTTGCCCGTTAGTAGGAAGACCCTAGGACAACGGCAACGAATCCTATGAGCCTGTGAATATTTTCAGAACATAAGAAGACACCCCTGAGACGCTGACAGCTATCAACATGAATCTTTAAGCTGCAAGACAGATCTCATAAAGCAGATGTAAAACCTTCAACAGAACTGGAATCACTCACCTATTGTATACATTTATCCTAAGGATTTGTGGATCTACTTGCATACTGTTTGTCTACAAGTTCCATGACAGCAAAGATGACGTCTGTTTTGTTATGACTATAGTCCAAGAATCTAGCATGGCCCCTGAAGCATAATATTTGCTCAATAAATATTTCTCCATGAATGAAAGAACAATCTAATTCTGGACCCAGAGAAACGTTATTTTCTTCTTACTTAAATCACATGAATCTGGCATAGTATGTCTAAATTCAAGGATACCAAAAATATAAAGGCAAAGCTTTCTCCTCCTATCAGGTAAACTAGTGTTCCCTGTTTCCATCACATTCTCCTAATCATTTCCCAGTATAAATCACGAATGTATACATACTCAGTCCCACCAATTAAATAGACTGATTGGACATGGTGTAACCATGTAATCCCAGCACTTTAGGAGGCTGAGGTGGGCAGACACTTGAGGCCAGGAGTTTAAGACCTGGTGAAACCCCATCTCTAATTAGCTAATTATCATGCCTGTGGTCCCAGCTACTTGGGAGGCTGAGGCATGAGAATCACTTGAACCCAGGAGGCGGAGGTTCTCAGGAGGCGAGATCACGCCACTGCAATCTGGCCCGGGCGATGACAGAGTAAGACTCTGTCGAAAGGAAGAAAGAAAGAAAAGAAAGAAAAGAAAAGAAAAGAAAAAAGAAAAGAGAGAAAGAGAAAGAAAGAAAGAAAAGAAAGAAAAGAAGGAAAGAAGGAAAGAAAGAAAGACACTGACGAAGACTGAGGCAAGGTCAAACATCTTCCACAGTTTTAAGACTCTGCAAACAGATGTACTGTCTCAAGAGTGATTATAAGTAAATCTGCTGGTTTGCAAACTAAGCACGTATTAAATATTCAAAACCATACACAGATCACCACACTATGGGATTAAACAATGACCTTTTATGGCACAGTCTATCGGGTTTTCATTGAGATTAATAGAATAACTTTCCCACACTCACTTGTATATCTATAAATTCTGGGGAGAGAGTTAAAACCTGCAAAGTTCTGATAAGGGGGTGAAAGAGTTCATGCCCATGGCCTAGCACTATCACTGAGAATGCCTATATTTTCTGAAATACATATTTGAATTGGCTTTTGGGAAAAATCAAGTAACAACATTAAATGACTTATTCTATACATACTAGCTTAATTTTGAAAAATGGACTCTTTAATAGGAAATTTTATTGCCTTTAAGTTTTAAGGATCTTTTGCTGGAATACTGAGTACCTTACTGCCAAATTACTGAAATGAACTCTAAGGCACTGAAAATTGCTATGAAATTTATACCCATATGAAATGAAAACATAAAATTGACAGATAAAGACAATTTCCTATATATTAACTAGACAAAATGCCTACTGTCCTAAGATTCAAGCTTAAAGTTCACATCTTAACAAACCAAACAATACTTATAAAACCGGCCAGGTGCAGTGGCTCACGCCTGCAATTCCAGCACTTTGGGAGGCTGATGTGGGAGGATCCCTTGAGGCTAGGAGTTCGAGACTGCAATGAGCTATGATCACACCACTGCACTCCAGCCTGGGCAATACAGCAAGACCCTGACTTAAAAAATAAGTAAATATATAAACAACAAAATATAAAACCAATTAGTGGAAATTTCTTACTTCTTAACCTGTGTTTCAATAAGTGCTATACATTTTTAATTATTTCATTTTATTTTTTTACTATAAAATATTTTAATACAAGCATTAAAATTCTAGAATCATAACACTTACCTGTACGGCTTATCAGAGTTATGGATTCGCCTGTGGTTTCTGACACCAACATATGTTGTACTTGTATAATCACACACATCACATCTATACTGTTTCTGGACTGAAGACTTATTCCCTAGACAAGGTATTTCAGAGTTTTAGTAGCAGGCTTTGACAAGATTCAAATGACAGCATTTACATTCCATTGTAAATGAAAATTTATACCACATAGTTGTATTAGTATTTCAATTACGGCTTTCTTGCTGTTTTAACAAGTCTGAAGTGGTTTTATAGGTTTTCCTGCATATACACTATCAGCAGATATAAATTCAACATCATCTGACCTATAAACACAGATAGGTTGGGATGATTTCTGCATAACCGTGTACAATATTCTAAATCATAATGAACTTGCTTCTGGCTGACTGTGTAGGAGCTAAATGAATCAGAGACACCCTGTTGATCTGTATCACCAAATAGGTGTTACTCTAACCAATACTGGATATACTGTCTTAAAGAAACACTGACTTGCCAACAAGCTGTAATTTAATACTATACTCCAATATTATAAAGTGTAGCTATGAAGCATATATAACCAACTCAATATAAAAAGCCTGGCTGGCTGGGTGTGGTGGCTCATGCCCATAATCCTAGCACTCTGGAAGGCCAAGGTGGGAGGATCGCTTGAGGCCAGGAGTTGGAGACCAGCCTGGGCAACAGAGCAACAGATCTCTCCCCCACTCTCACCCTGCAAAAAAAAGCCTAAGGCCTTTTCACCCAGTGCATTTTCTTTGTTTACCACTAAACGTTAGCTATCAATGCAACAAGAAAGGAAAAGCAGCCGCAAATTTTTAAGTGCTATGCAATGTATAATTCTTTCTAGTTAACTGACAGGTTACAGGGACAAAGGTTATGACTGACATGAATATGCAGCTCTCCGAAACGCAGGAAACATGGATCCAATGAAAAGAAGCCATGTTACTAAACTCACTCTGCAACAACAGGGCTGAGTAATTCAAGTTGGGGTAAGCTTATGTCAACACGAGTTGAGTGACTTGATCATATAAAACGATTTCCTGAAGATATTCAACGCTTCATGTACTTGTCTGTCAGCATACAGTCCACAGGCTATTCACACTCTGCTTTATATTCAGAAACAAAACAAGCATGGAAGCTCATGAAAAAGGCAGAGCAGGAAGAACTGTGTGTCTCTTGGCAGGAAGAAAGCTTAGGTAGAACACCTGTATACACTGCATAAAAGTAAAATCCGTGGTATTATACAAAGGGAAACCCACACTGAAATTTCAACAAAGAAAATCCTTAAGTTAAATTTACAGCTTCTGAAATTGAAATTTTCTTTTGCTAATAACTACTGCCAGGCAGAACAAAATGTCCTAATTTCCTGGTATAAATCTATAACATTAATATACACACTAATCATAATTATAATCTAAGTATTGCTCTTAATTGGTAGGTTAAAAACTTGGACTTGATTATAAATGGCACTGTTCCAAATACAGTTTTTAAAAAACCCTAAAAAATGAAGTGTGAAATATTGGATAATGGTTTTGTGTGAGAAATATTACAGATCAATGACAACTAATAAAACTGACAGATGGAAAAACTTAATATAGCACAGAATGAGAGCCTGTGATACTTCAAGCAACTGTTTCCAATGGAAAGAATATTGGATTTAAAGTTCAAAAACTTGGGCTTAGTCCTCGCTCTGCCACTTTCTACTAGTATGATCATGGGTAAATTATTTTGCCTCTTGAAGTCTCAGTTTTCTCATCTACAAATTGGAAATGCTAGAACCTCACAGCATAGTTTAGTAAAGTCCTACATTTTTCCTTTAGCAAAGTCTGTACTGTACCTGCATGTCTCGGTAAAATCTCTGCCCTGTCACTAAATGTCTATTCTCTGAGGATAAGGGATCTGCTTGTTTTGTTTAGACTGAATCCCCAGGGCTTGGCAAATTATAGGTTTCCAATAAAAACCAATTTAATTAGGTTTCATGGAGTAACACCATACGAAAGGGCTTTGCTTGCGGCTCTATTTGAGCTCCTGTGGTATCTGCTGACATACCCATCAGCCTTGTTCTGTCTTCTTCACTGAGTTGGGTTCCTGAAGGGCAGTGATGCCTTTCACTGCACTCCCAGCACCTAGCACAGTATCTAGCTCAAGAGAGGCAGGCACACCTTTTGGCCAAGCAAATGTTAAGCTGAAACATGCCCTAAGGTATCTGTGCTGTCAGAATGGCAGAGACTGCGGATCACAGAGGCACACATCTCTCTTCTTGTTTAACAAGTTTACTAAATGGTTAAAGAAGTTTTAACAAAGCATGAATTATTATTACCTTATTTGTGAGCTAAAAATTTTTTCTTTGACCTGACAACCAGATTTCAAAATATCTAATAGTGAGCTAATAAAGTACCCATCCAGGTATAAATATGCAGTCATCTGAACTGCTACAGTACTGAGAGAAAAAAGCAAATGGAGCCAGGTGGAGGAAAAGAGGCATGGCAGGCAATTTAAAAATCCATACATGTAACCCTTAAAAAAAGGCATGAGCCACAAAGAAAAGATGCTGCAACATAAAATATAGTAAACATACATCAATACTGTAAAGTCTGAAGTGGTTATTTTAATTTTGAGCTGACCCTTTAATCTTTTTATTAAAATTGTGAATTTTAATCTGTTAACTCATTTGGACAGTTTGAAATGTTTGCTTTTTAGGACGGTGCTAAAAAAGACATCTTCCAACACTGATATTAACTGCAGGTGGTGCTACTGAGTAGTATTTACTTCATCCCTTCATTAGGGATTTATAGTCCAATCATATCAAACGTTTTAATGTCTCCTTTAAAGGAGATATGGAAACATAATGAATTAAAATAAAAGGAGGCATTGAGGGCTATTTTGTAAAAAGGAAACAAAACTGTTTTAGCTCAGCCATCTACTGCAGAAACAGATGCTATGCCATAAACTCCTTTTGTTTTGGAGAGTTTTACAGGGATGACATCTGTTTGACACGAGAATTTTGGTGCTACAGTGGTGTCAAAATCAGTTCTTTCAGAAACATTCTAGAATCAGTTATGCTTTCTGGGGTATAATTTAATGAAACATTATGGTAAAACATTTCACTCTGTAGTCGTTTCTAACTTTAATTCTTAGTAAATCTAAAAAGGAAAGTCACCCCAATATGTTTTATCTCCCATAAACATTATGCGCCACACTGGAGACATTTAAAGTATATCAATTTAAGTGAGCTGAACCAAAGCGGCACAGCTTAGTACACTTTATACTTAATTCTCTGGATGTGGCATCCGCCTTTTCACGGAGCTCTAATTAAATCTTTTGATTCTAATATTCCTATTACCAGAAACTCGGTAGACTGCTACCTAACTAGTACATAAAAAGATCTTGTGTGTCTATGTGTGAGTATTTTTTTTTTTTAAATAATGCAGATGAAATCTGGCAGTCATACTTGGGTAAGAATAAGATCACAGCGGGAAGCCCCAGTTAAAGTTTGGGGTGGGGGCCTACCATCTGCAAAAGCTCTGTTCTCAGTAGGTCAACTGGTGCCGAGAGAGGGAAGGGAGGCCTGTTTTCCATGTTGTAGCTTTTCTGGCTTTCTGGTACATCACCTTCTAAGGGGCGCTTAAGTTTCAACTGCAATATCTACCTACAAAGCTGAAGATGAATCCTTACTATCTAGGGCTTCTCATCTAGGACCTAGTAATCATCTGCTTCATTCAGTACTTGGCATTTCGTCAGAAACAGAGATCAGATTCACTCACATCCATGGTACAAAAATGGAGAAGAATATAGGCTTTTGCCCTGAAAATAACCAATCATGACAACTAAGGGCACTTTTACATCATGTGCGAGTCACTGCAGCCTATGTAACAAAATACATAGATACCTTCCTGGACACATTTT
This sequence comes from Mandrillus leucophaeus, assembly GCF_000951045.1. Taxonomy (NCBI): domain Eukaryota; kingdom Metazoa; phylum Chordata; class Mammalia; order Primates; family Cercopithecidae; genus Mandrillus; species Mandrillus leucophaeus. Next base: position 1,352,761 of record NW_012105142.1, read on the forward strand.
CCATCAGCTGTATCACTGGAAATTCTTGGCTCATTAGAAGTTGCTATTGACAAGGTATCTGGAAGACTGTGCTGTTCTCTCTCATGATTCCTCAATTGACTCTAAAAAGTGGAAAGAAATATGTAATTTTCAATAAATATACATGTCCAACTCTTAGGAGGCTGTAGAAGAACGGGTTCATTGCTTTCATGGCCTAGTACAACGAATTACCGTATTTTAAAATCAAGTCTGCTAAAAGATCATTTGACACATTTGACAATTTATAGAAAGAGGTACATTAGCAAATCATAACATCATGCAATGGACAGTTCCTCTTCATATTCTCTGAAAGGAAGTCACCGCTTTCTTAAGTGATTACGCAGGGCGTGTCCGTATTTACTGAAACACTGGTAGGCCCAGAGGAACCAGCAGTGTTCAGAATAATGCAACTTCACAAAAATAAATCCTATCTGTAATCGCCAGACTCCTAATTTTTCACTTAAATATCTAAATGTGTAAGAGACCTAACTGGAAGTGCTCCTCCAAGGACATCCTGTCTCCTCTACTTCCATTCCCACGAATGAAGAGCTCAGCAGCAAAAGAAACTCCTGGAGACTTGTGGAACTTGTCTTTGCAGCCTATGTGGATGTCCTACTTGGAATTTCATGAGTGTAATCTGAGAAGCAGTGAACCTCAGACTCAAGGGCTTTTTTATTCCTGTTACCTTTTTGTTTGTTTGTCTGGTTGTTTAGAGACGGAGTTTCGCTCTGTTGCCCAGGCTGGAGTGCAGTGGCACGATCTCAGCTCACTGCAAGCTCCATCTCCCGGGCTCACGCCACTCTCTTGCCTCAGCCTCCCGAGGAGCTGGGACTACAGGTGCCCACTACCATGCCTGGCTAAGGTTTTGTATTTTTAGCAGAGACGGGGTTTCACAGTGTTAGCAAGGATGGTCTCGATCTCCTGACCTTGTGCTCCGCCCACCTCGGCCTCCCTCCTGTTACCTTTTTATTACAGCTAGACCCCAGCTCTCAGTAATCTGAGGGAAAAAGTCTACCTTCTAATTAGCCCTTAGGATAACACTTGTAATACATTTTCAAGGAGTCACCTGGCCCACTGAAGAAGAAAAGTTCTAAACCAATGATTTAACGAGTTTCCTTTACAAAATAGCACTTCATACAGGATGTTGGTTTTGATAAGGTCAGCACTTAAGATAAAAATCAGACAGTCAAAATAACTTTGAAAGTTCTTTACCCTGCCCATAAAACGTGACACACATGATTCTATTTCCATGACAGTGCCTTTCAATAGGTCCACTATAGCCCATTTTTCCTTCTGCAATGATACACATCACTGTTGGTTGTGCAAAAGCTGAACTGAATGCCTGTTATTTTGGGGCCATATAAGATGAAAAATATGTATTTTTTTGTCGTGATGATGTACGGTTAAATTTAAGTCAAACGTATGTATGATGTCAATCCACTACACACTCCCTATAATTCTCTTGCAACAGAAAATCAACACTTTAAATAAACTATACACACTCAAAACACAGAGGCTGTTAAGGAGGCAGCAGGCAGGGCAAAGGATTCTACAGCAGAAATTCTGAAGACCTAGATTTCAGTCCCAACTTTAATACTGATAAGTTGGGATCCCCTTGGGCAAATTATCCAACTTTTCTGGGACCCAGTTTCCTTATCTATAAAATGAGGTGGTTGGACTAGATCTACAAAGTTCCCTTCTCACTCTAAGATGCTAAGGTCCTCTGAAAGACTTCCTGAACCAATGCTTACCTTATAATGGAAGGATTCTTCACACTGCTTACACTGGTATATTCTTGTCTTACAGTGGTGGATCATGTGGCTCTCCAAATCTTTGCTGTTGTCTGCTATGTGCTCACAGATAGGACACTGATAAGGCTGTCTCTGTCGATGGACTCGTAAGTGCTGCTTGATGTAGCCCTTGTTGCCACTTGTGTAATGACACAGGCGGCAACGGTAGGGTCGTTCAGCATTCGGGATGTATTCCACCACGTTGTTTCCGGACAAACTTGTATCGCTGTTGGGTTGGCACTGGGCGTTGTCCTGCAACTCTTTCAAAATGTCGTCGTCTGAAGCGTTTTGATCTGTCCTCTCTCTCAATTTTTCAATGACGGTGAGTAAGGACATGCTGATGCCTGTCTTAACCTGCCCATCTGACAATTCCTGCCTACCCTCTGGGAGTGCTACCAAGGTGGAGTTGCTTTGATTAAGACTAGTTAATCCATCTGAAGAGTTTTTAAGTGGCGACATCATTTTTGAGTATGCTGCCAATGTACTATCTACTTGCCTTTGACTAGTATCTGGATCTAAAAGGTTTATATCTCCATAGTGCCCCAGGTTGGCTCTTGTCAACTCTGCAGCTCTTATAGGCATTGTGACAAGGGCTTCTGCAGCTAATGAGTGTAATCGAAGAGACTCAGAATTTGTCCTTCTCCGGCCTGGTGGGGCATTCTCATCAGTGGCCAGTCCTTTATTTATTAACTCATCTTTCTCCTCTGAACTGCTCCAGCCTATGATCAATCCCCCAATATCAACAGTACATTTATCAGCACGATAAACATCATCCGTTCCTTCGCACCTAATCTGGGCTTCTGTCGGGCTCAGGTCCTTCCCTTCCTCCATTTCAGTGTTCATGAGGAAGCGCTTCTGTGAAAGGGTTTCTTCAGCACTTGGCAATCGCTCTACTATCACGTTAACATGCCCTTTTTTATTGGGGCTGCTGCTGATGATTTTCTGTGCTGATGTAAGTAGACTATCAGCAATCAGATTCTCCTCTGCATCAGAAATCACTTCCAGCATTTCTTCCTCATTGGGGTCCAGGGTAACTGACTGACTTAGGTGTATTCCTCTTTCTGCACTCTGTTCTAAAGGAGATGAAGATGATAATTGCTCTGAGCTGCAAATCTGCACTTGCACTGATGGCCCATTGTGGATACTCAGTTCACTGTCTCCAATAGCAATGACCACTGCATCGACCCCACCAGGCGCAGTGGCTGCTGAAGAATCCAGCAGGCCTAGGGGCTCATTTTCATTTTCAAAGATTGGATAAGAGCAATCAACCTCCCCAGCATGTTTCCAAGCATGTGTTTTCAACATTCTCTGCTGGCCACAAGTATAACTACAAAACAAGCATCGATACATGCCGTACTGTTCATATGCATACCATTTCCTCTTACCCATTTCTGCCACAGATGCAGTTTGGACAGTATGAGTCTGTAGATTGTCCACACTTACTGGGATGTCTGGAATGGTTTCATTTCTTTCTGTGGTTTTCCGACATAAAGAGTTGGAGGGGCTTACGCACTGTTGGGCTTTGGATGGGGTGTGGCTATTGGCATCATTGTCATGGTCATTCACCACATGAGCTTCAAGTTCCTCCTGGCTTCTAGATGTAATATGGCACTCTGAGCACATTAATATCACTTCATTCTGCTGACCATGCTGCTTAATATGATCTTTTAACACGGAAAAAGATGATGATAGAAACTTACAAAGGCTACACTGATAAGACATAGCCTTCCCCTCATTCTGGGCAAGAGTGTCAGGGGTAAAATTTGTTTGTGACATCTCAGCTCTTCTAGTATCAGCAGCAGGTGACTGGGTTACTTTAGCCGGAATCTCACAAAGTTCTTGTGTTTCAAGAGAGTGCGTTGCAGCACTTGAACGTGGGCGTTTCTTCCCAATTAAAAGACATTTTTGTGACTTCTCATTTTCCACTATCTTGCTTAACTTCTGGATAACATGGATTAATGGATCTGGTTTAGTTTTTCTTTGTTCATCAATTTCCAATGAAGGACTGATGATACTTTCAGCAGTCAATACAGCTTCCTGTTCCCCAATATCTGGCACCAACATGGCAACACTGCTACTTTCTTCCATATCTAAAAAGGATAATGTAAAACAAAAATTCCAGGTTACAGGATAATTACAGGCATGTAATTTAGGAAATATAAGCGAATTTTAGTGTCAAATCTAACCTAAGTATTTTCCACGCTGGAAGCTCCACGTCCACACACCTGGCGATCCCCAGTATAGATTTAAATTGGTTAGAATTTCTCTTTAGAATGCAATCTTCTATGAAGACTAATAATAAAGATACTCCCCTCTATCACTTATTTCTGTGGAAATGATGATATTTTTCTCCATTTTTCTTCACTTTCTTTGCCTTCAGCATCCAGCAGGACTAAAAGTACTCGCTCCCTTTTGCACAATGCCAAGAAAGAAAGAAAGAAAGAAAAAAGACTCCTATTCCTTGATTAAAGGAGCATAGCCATTCTCAAGGCATGTGAAACCCCTCCAGTTACTGTGAAATATCACTCTGTAAAGTCAATGACTGATACAATTCTTGAGAGACTATTTCTTATACTAAATACAGCTGCAGTTTTATTACTAAAATCACAGATTTGTTTATTTTCTCCCTAAATCTTTGGAACTGTGAAACTACAGTCATGTAGTTTGTACAGGGCATAGTGAATTTGGGAAAGTACTATATAAATGAAATTAAATAAAAGCAGTGATCTAGTTCCTACTTTTACTTCCTTCATCTTCCTGAAGATAAACCACAAACTATCCTGTGGTTTTTTTCTAGAGGTCATATTAGTGGCCAACTATTACTCATATCCACATATATGGGTTTTTTTTTTTTTTGTTTTCTGTTGTTTTTTTTTTTTCCTGAAAGGGTAAGGGACATCAGAGAAGGAAAAAATTGATATCCCAGTTGTGTTTCAGGTCCAGATATGAACAGAGTTTCCTTAGAAGGGGTTATTTGTTCGTTCTAATAATGCATTATGGCTGAGGAAGTCACTAAACATAAAAAAACCATAAATCTTCCTGCCTAAGTCTAGAATACTCTTTATATTTCCTGGCAGTACTTTCATTTCAAACATTTCCTTTGGCTTAAAGTGAGATTAATTTGTTGACTTGGATCACATTTTTAAGTTTAGGCTTTTTTCCAGCAACAAGTTTTGTTTTTCCACATTTTAGGTGCATTCTGGAATCTTACTCACAACATTCAATAAATGCCAACAAAAATTTTTAGTGGCACTAGCTATAGACCAGAGACCACACTATTCTTAAACTTCAGTCCCAGGCTCTGAATTCTTATTTTAGGTGGTGAATCATGGCTGTTCTTCCCCGCATGGCTGAATCAACATATAAGGGCCCTTCAGGCCCTGCCAAGATGATACCTAATGTCCTGCCAGGCCCCGCCCTTCCTCCCCGCCGCCCC
>NW_012105142.1:1358054-1365313 GCF_000951045.1 Mandrillus leucophaeus
TCAGCACACATTTATTAAATGCCTACCAAGTAGCAGGCACCATTCCAGACCCAGTGGTGAACCAATTAAGTTCCTGTCCTCATGAAGTCTACTTCTAGTAGGGGAGACAGACTACGCCTTACCACACACACACACACACACACACAGTGCTGACCAGCTTCAGTGCCAGGTCGCCCACAACTCTGGGCAGCAGCTATGGCTTTTCTTCATTTTCTACTCCTTCTGGCAAGCCAGCTTTCTAGATCTACGTCCACATCAGGCAAAAATGCAAACACTTTACTCTTGGCTTCTTCAGTACTACTTCTTCCCTTCTTCCTAACAATACTCTGCCCTATGGCATCAGCTTTTTTCTCTTTGCTACTAGCTGTCTCTTGCTGCCCTCACAGCAGAAAATGCATTCCATGGCCATTCCAACAATGACAGCTACCCTGGCTCCCAAAGGCCTGTGGTCCTTCAGCCACTCTCCCTTAAACAATCTCTCAAAATACTAGTTCTGTTTCATCTTTCTCAGGTAGAAGGAACAAAAGTCTTTTTAGATCTCTTCGCTCAGCTGTAAGTCATTAAAGAGGAGACCAATGGGGGAACAATTTGTTTCCTTAGAAAAACCCTTTTGTGACTTCCTAAGTTGCTTTATTGTCTTACAATTCCACATTTTTAGGCCAAGGGGAGCTGGAGCTCTTCATGTGACTACTGATTTCCCTTTAAGGTGATTAACTTAAGGCCTTATTTCTGTCAGCTCAATGGTTAAATGCAAATTGGTTAAATAATAAGTTTAATAATAGGAATCCCCAAACATTCAATATTCTGAACATGATACGGCTCTCTACTGTAGATCTAAGGTCTCCTTCCCCATGAAATGTAACACCCACGTAGGCTGACTGATCATCTGGAGGTTAACAAGTGAATGTTTGTTCAAGAGACTTTGCACACCCATAGGGTTACGAAGGTGACTCACGTTGTCTCTCTTCTACTTAATGATATAAGAGAAGTGACACAGACCAGTGCAAATTGCTCCCTGTGGATATTTCAGTGTGTACCTTAAAAAGAAAGTGAAATGAAGAAAAGGAGGAGTTCATCTTAACTCAAGAAAAAGACTAATACGAAAGAATCTGACAAAACATTCAGATTTTTAAAGTTGTGTCTGCTCAGGCATTAAGAGCTAATGGAAATTTGCAGCAGATGCTCCAATTTTCCCTGAACATTTATGTAAGTATCTCATTTTAAAGGCTGCATACATTTGGGGATAAGTACAGTAATGGCAGCTATAAAACAGATATGACAACATAAAATACGTCAGGAAACACCTGAAAAACCAGTTTAGGTCCACATGCAAAACCAATGCACAGGTTAATCTCATAAAAACGAGTCTCTGTTTAAAAAAAAAAAAAAAAGGTTAAACAGCTCATAATAAAGTATACACAGAGGGGAAGCTACTGTAAGTCCAACTCTTCCAATTTTCACAAAAATTTTACTTAGACCACTAATGCAGAAATACATATATGTATGATATGTATGTGCGTGTGTGACACACATACACATATATATGAGATTGCGTGTCAAGTGAAGTAAATCTGAACAAAAGAGATGAAATAAGGAGTACACACACAATGTCAGTGGCTCAATAGTGATGACAACATAAACTATGACAATCTGCATACTTTCCTTGGCCTCCAAGAGATCCATGTAAAACAATTACCTTGGTGATAGTGCAGTGGTAGGGTGGAGAGGATGAGAATAAAGTAAGAATGACTAATTCTGTAATTAAAGTTGAATGATGAGTACCTAGGAATTCACTGTTCTTTCTACTTATATAAATGTTTAACATTTTTCATAATAAAAAGGCTAAACAGCTCATAATAAAGTATACACAGAGGGCAAGTTACCTTATGGCCAACTCTTCAAATTTCTTGATTACTTAGAATCCCAGAAATTTTACTTAGACCACTAATGCAGAAATACAAATATGTGTGTGCATGTAACAAGCAAATTGTTACATGCAAGGCGCAAGGCAAAGTATCAGGAAAAATTTTATATTCTTAATACTTGTAGTTTAAAACTGAGTTGAATGGATAAGGCAAACATTTGGAAGTTAAAAAGTAACGGCGTTTAAACAATGCAATAGTACACAAGGTAAAATAAAAGGCAACAGTCAATGACTAAATCCCGAAAGAGACTGAAGAGTTCCTTTGGGCTAGCAAGGTAAGCAAAAGCTTCATGGAGAGGTTAAAATGTCCACTGGTTCCCAAAGGATGGGTAGCATGCCAGACATCATCCATTTGCCCTCCAGGCTCACTGTATCCTCCTTTCCATTCTGCTCTGTGTCAGAGGGATTACATCACTAGGCTCCCCTGCCCTCTGCTTTCTGGTTGAGGTCAGCCAATGAAGAACCATGACAGATCAGAGGGAGGTAGCAGAGTGAGATCAGAATATTCATTGTCCCGGTTCTCTATCTCTAAGTCACCTTGGATTGGCCATGTTCCTCAATAGATGGCTATTTCTTTCCAGGTAGGCTGCTCTCCAAGACCCTTCTTCTGATTCTGATACCTCTCCCTCTCCTAATGCTGCCAGCTCCAGATAACTGCATTATGCTGTGGTTTGCTTATTGAAGTCCAACACCTTTATTACTAATATCTTTGTAAATATACCTTCCTTGAATTATCCTCATTTCAACGTGCCATTTGCTTCCTTGGAATACTGCTGATACAAGTTGACACAAGGGTAGCAGTGACCAGAAAAGCAGCCATGACGTGACTATATTTTTAGAAGTGAGAATAAGCATGCTATCTGGGGGTGAGTGAAAAGATCAATATGGCTGAATATGAAAGTTCACGAGGAGGAAAGACGACGACAGGCATTAGCAAAACAGGAGATTTCTTGTTTGGAATGTTTAGACATAACAACATTAAATATATTAAATTGTTACAAATAAATAAGTAATAAACAAAAGTTTTATCCCAAACCAGAAAAGTTCTATAACCCTTTCCACCAACTCTCTCAAATCTTTCCTTGACAACAGTATTCCACAGGCAAACGCTTCTAATTAATATCTTTCTCACAAAAAGTTAGGAGCCAAATTATTTCCGTTGTCTTCATTTCCTTATAATTTGCTATTTGGTGATTTGTGTATCTAATTAGTTCCTTAGAGTTACAGTAGTATGGTTATCATGAGTAAAATCAAGGTGAACAATCTATCTGGGCCTGGAGAAAAGGCTATAATTTTCTGTGTATATATGAAGAACAGTACAACACAATACAAAAGAACCTTCTCCTTCAGAACAAGAATTTTTTTCCAAAATGAAAAAAAAAAAAAAAATTGTGCTATAGAAGTAAAGGCCAATAAATTCCCCATTCTTCCAGATTATTGTAATTCTAAAATATGACACATTTATTTTGCTCCAGCCAAAAGGCGGCAGGGGGCATACGCTCAAGGGTCCCTCCCCTAAAGTGCCCTCAATTAGCTGTGTGACCTTAGGCAAGTCACTGTCTCTGTGAGTTTTAGATTGCTCCGATGTAAAACAAGAGGGTGAAGCTAGATGAACTTTCAGGTCCCTGAATTATAAACTGTCTATAAAGTTACCTGGAAACTGCTTACACATTATTTATAGATTTAACTCACTATATTGGCTATAATTTATCTGATTTAAAATCTTCTGAGTCCAAGGTAATTATTAATTACCACTAAGAAAAAAATGAGTATAAATATCACAAGTATACGGAGTTTCATAGTCTAGAGTTTCTTAGTTGGCACATAGCCTGAGAGAATATTCTAATTTGGCAGCTGCAATGAAGACATAAGGTCTAACTAACATTAACCAATATTCAGATTTACTATCATTTATTGAGCACCTATAATGTGCCAACCAGAGTGCTGGAGACTACAAAAATGACTGAGGAAATCCTCGCCCATGAGGTGCAAGTCTAGGGAGTAATGCCTCTGTAGATTTTGTGTAATACTCAAATTTTGTGGTTTTTTTTTTTGCAGATGAGGAACCTGAGACTCACAGACACAAAGTGGTAACTGGTTTAAGAACAGGAATCCAGGCCGATCTCATTCTAAAGCCATGCTTTCTCTAATACACCAATTTTCCTCTTAATTCTCAATGAGAATAAACATGTACAAAATATCAATACTGAAAAGAGTAACAGCTCCTTACAGCTAGGCTCTATCAAACATGTTAGTGGTATCTGATCCTCGTAACTCTTTGGGACAGGCTAGGTGGGTTATACAATCTTATAAATAAGGAAACACTCAGTGTGGTTTAAGTGACTTACCCAAGGTTACATGGCTGTTAAGTGGCAGAGCCAGTGTCTTTCAAATCAATTCCTGAAATTAACACAGTCCCTTGGATCAATCTTCAAAATCCAGCTGTGGCCAAGAATGAAAGTATATAGTATCAAAACATTTCTCTTTCTTGGTGAAACAAAGTAACGACTTTTTTGGCAGTGAAAAATGTCTCAATATTCCATGTAAAAAGAAATTCAGAGGAATGTTCATGCAACCCCATTACGTAATGCAAATTTAAATAATTTATCTAACAAGCCGACTTGAGGGTTTTGCAAAAGTTAGGAAAAAATAGCTCTGGAAACTTCTCCCAATAACTGTGTATTTTGTTTTACCTCAGAATTGACGTACTGGACTCTACACGATTGCTTTTACTGACAACATTTTCTAATGAGAATGGAACAATAAATTGCACATTGCTATTTTAATCTAAACTAAAAACACAATCTAACGAGTGATTCTGCAAATTTTGCAAGCACAATAGGCAGAAAAACAGCGTAAAAAGATATGACACAGTGGTGTGACCTATATATCTTCTAATGCAGTTTCCTACTCTGGTCCTACATTTCTTTGCCACTGTTTCTTATACTGGCTAGAATAAATCTAAAAGATAAAAAAATGCTTATTCGTTTCACCTACAATGCAACTACCTTATCGATTACGGTTAAGTAAAATAGCTCACTGCCAGGGCAGAAAAAACATCTTTAGGGCTCCCCTGAAGTTAATTTTCAACGAGTTAGTGAGGTAAAAGAATGAAGGGCCAGGCTTTCTTTTAATCAATAACGCAACCCATACTCTGAGTGAGAGCAGAGTACTGGAGGAAGTGCAAACTCGAAGAGGTGATAAATCCAGTAATTGCCTGAGAAGAGCGATGCAGACTGATAGCAAATTACAGCCCACTGCAGAAACTTAAAAAGACCGCCTTGGGGTTGGGAAAGTGGCCTCCACCTTATTAATCATCCCGGCCTTCTACACAAACCATTCATTCCGATGCCCCCAGGTCTTAAGAGGTGGGAACTTTCCCTGATGGTCTCCGTGATCTCTGGAGATATCATTCTATCTCCAGAGGACGGTAATAAATGCAGAAGACCAGGACTGCGTTTCCGTACTAGCTTTTTCTACATCACGCACTGGCTAAAGGACTGAGGTGATGGGTGGGGAATGAGGGGGCTTAGAAAATTAATCAAAAGATGCTGTGAGAACATCGCTGCTGGGTCCATCCCGGCTGGCCTAAACGATCTCACGTCCGCATAAGGAAGCAACGCCTGCGGGCGGGCCTGCAGGCGGGCCGGGCTGGTGACAGTATGCGGGGAGCAGCGGGTTCCCCCCACCCCCAGCTGCAGGGCAAGCCCGGAGTCTCCGCAGGCCTTGCTGCACAGAAGACAGAACCGGGACACGGAACTTGGGGCTTGTGGCTAGCACCGGGAGGGGCTCGGCCGGCTGAGGAGGAAGCGAGCGCCGGCAGAGGCCTGAGGGGAGGATGCACATGGCCGGCGGCGGCGCTAACAGCGGGCGGAGGGGCGGCCCCGGGGCGCGGTACCTGCGGTCAGGCGGCGGCTGCTGCTTCCGCGAGCCTCGTTTGGCCAGCCAGGACCCGGCCGTGCCCTCGCCCTCGTCCTTGCCCACCTCTCTCCCGGCTCTTTTCCCTCTTTTCCCCCGCTTTCCCCCTCCTCATCCGGAGCTCCAAAATGGCGGCGCTGGGGATGGATCACGTGAGCCGCCAGTGGGTCAGGTGACCCGAATGGCGGGCAGCGGGGGCGGGGCGAGGCTCAGGCCCCGCCCCCGGGCATCCCGGGCCGCTGAGGCTGGACCTGCGAGAGGGAGGCTTCCTAGCCGTCTTAGCCCCTTGCAAATCCCGGCTCTCAGGCGGGGTTCGGGCCCAGTTGTCTGGCTCTTACGGCCCCTTCCAGACGTCTAGGTTTAGAAGTCACCTTGTATTCACTTTGGCATCTCCCCATGTCGCCTAAATCCGCTCTGGGCTAGCCTTATCACCCCACTCACCCCGCAATTGGTTTTCAACAATGAGCATTGGTTTTTTTTTTTTTCTTTAGACTTGTGCTTCTAGATTTGTATTAGTTCTTTTGGTAGGACTGTACATTTTGAGGTGTTCTTGGCTAAAATATAGAGGTCCTAGCCAGATTCGCAGCTTGGCTTTAAGGGGCGCCTGTTAAGGACAAGGGCTGGGGCGGAAATCTCTTTGCTTGAGAGATTCAGAATTTTCAGGGTTTGTAGGACCAGACCCAGTAACACAACCTCAGCCCTCCGAGGGCACGATGGTGTTTGTCATTCGGATCTGTTTTATGAAAGATACTAGGGTGGTTCCCCTGCTAACAGTGAAAAACGGACTGAGTGAAGCTTTCCAGCCAATTTCACCAAAAATGCTGGATAGTGTTGCCGTATTAGGAACTACTCAGCGTGGTGCTTGGTTCTGGACTCCGGGTGAGCGGTGGACATGAGCAAGGAAGTAAAACTGAAGATTCTGGCCATTGTAATGGAATGGACTCGTTTGGTGAGATACCTCTTGGGGATCTATTCCAGATCTTTTAGAAGCCTTTACAGCTGGCTGGGCTGTCCACGGTCCTGGGAGGAAGAGCCAACAAAATTTAGAATCAGAAAGGCTGATAATTCCTGTTACTGTATTTCGGAATACAAATTCATCTGAATTTGGGGGTTAGGAAACCAGCAAAGTTAGAATTTTTATTTTTATTTTTTTGAAACAGAGTCTCACTCTCTCCCCAGGCTGGAGTGCAGTGGCGCAATCTCGGCTCACTGCAGCCTCTGCCTCCCAGGTTCAAGTGATTGTCCTGCCTCAGCCTCCCCAGTAGCTGGCACTACAGGGCGTGCCACCAGGCCCATCTAATTTTTTTGTTTCTTTTCTTTTTCTTTTTTTTTTTTTTGAGACGGAGTCTCACTCTGTCGCCCAGGCTGGAGTGCAGTGGTGAGATCTTGGCTCATCACAAGCTCCGCCTCCCGGGTT
>NW_012105142.1:1366638-1373980 GCF_000951045.1 Mandrillus leucophaeus
TCCCCGTGCTGGGTTCAAGCGATTCTCCTGCCTCAGCCTCCTGAGTAGCTGGGATTATAGGTGCATGCCACCACTCCCAGATAATTTTGTATTTTTAGTAGACGAGGTTTCACCATGTCAGCCAGGCTGATCTCAAACTCCCAACCTCAGATGATCTACCCACCTTGGCCTCCCAAAGTGCTGGGATTACAGGCGTGAGCCACCACACCTGGCCTTTTTTTTTTCTTTTCTTTTCTTCAATTTTAGATTTGGGAGGTCCATGTGCAGATTTGTTACATGGTATATTACGTGATACTGAGATATGGGCTTCCATTGATTCCCTCACCCGAATAGTGAACATGGTACCCTACAGGTAGTTTTTCAAAGCTTTCCCCCGTCCATGCCTCTCCCATTTTGGGGTCCCCAGTGTTCATTTTTCCCTTCTTTATGTCCATGTATACCCCATGTTTAGCTCCCACTTATAAGTGAAAGCATGCATTATTGGGCTTTCTGTTTCTCTATTAATTTGCTTAGGATTATGGCCTCCAGCTGCATCCATGTTGCTGCAAGGGACATGATTTTGTTCTTTTTTATGGCTGCGTAGTATTCCTTGCTGTTAATATGTACTGCTTTTTCTTTATCCAGTCTACCACTGATGGGCATTTCGGTTGATTCCATGTCTTTGCAATTGTGAATAGTGCTTCAGTAAATATAGGAGTGCAGGTGTCTTTTCGGTAAAATGATTTATCTTCCTTTGGGTATACACCCAGTAGTGGGATTGTTGGGTGGAATGGTAATTCTAATGTTAGTTCTTTGAGAACTCTGTTTGTTACTGTAGCATGACACAGCCACTGATACCCACTCCCTACTCTGATGTACCTGCAAAAGCCAGAGCCATTAAGAAGAAATCATTATAGGCAGAAAGGAATGATAATGAAAGAATTAGGGCCTTAATTCCTGAAGACTGAGAAAGTATACAGTGCAGAATCTGAGAGGAAAACCAAGACAACTTCAAAAAGCCTAGGACACAGAACCTCAGTATTTGTTTTTCCTAGAAAAGAATTCTCTGGAAAATTACAGTCACCATTTTTAAGTCAGAAGAATGCAAAGGCATTCAGATGTAGTTCCACTGAACTTGTGGACATCTCACCTAAACTCTTCTCAGCACCTCTCACCTGCCACAGAGTGTTATTTATCATGATTTAATTAAACAATCCTAGTAAGATTTAGTATTATAGATAGGAAACTCGCTTACTCAGTTATCTAGCGCCTATTCAGTGGAATCTGATTGTGTCTCCAGATGAGAGATGACCCGGTAACTGAATCCCTATCTCCACACACCTCATTATTTTACTTTGAGGCCATTAATTAGTTGATGAGGCTAAAAGTTTCGCTTCTCCTACAAGTATCATGGGTCTCCGTATCTCCTAAAGTCACCATGGAATTTGATGACACGTAGTGCTTTACAAGTTGAACTGGAGCACTGCTTAGATTTTGGGAACACTGAAGACAGTGCCTCGAGTAAGTTGCCAAGGTGATGACTGGTTGTAAACTGAATGAGACATTGAACCAGTTGAAACTGGAGGAAGACCTACTTGTTTCCAGCCACAATACTTATGAAGGACACCTTGTCTTTGGTGTGATAAGATTAGATTTCTTTTGAAGGGATTAATCATGTAAGTCTTTGGCACAGCACAGAAAATTGGACGAGACGTGTGGCCCGTATTTCTTTAAGCTGTAATTTTGATCATGACCTTTAAAAAATACACTGCCTCAAAAAAGGAGAGATGGTACAAGGGTGAGAGGAGACAAAAGAGCTAAAAGGGAAAAAAGGATGTGGTAGTGTGAGCTGAGAAAAATAAACCCAAAAATTGTCCCTGACTTTGCTACTTAGCTCTTGTGGGACTGTGAGCAAGTGGGTTCCGTCTTCCCGATGTTTTCACCTTGCTTGTAAAACAAGAAGTTCAATTTATCCTTTTTTTGAGCTCCAGGTGACTGGTATACAGAAGCACAGAGTTTAATGATAGGAGTCCTCTGGGTTCAAGATGGAACTGTATCATTAAGAATAATGGCAAGACTTGATTTTATTAATGAATGAAAAGATTGCTTGATGTAAGTCAGAAGGAATGTAAGATGAAAAGATGTGATATATTATTATATATACAGCTGTCAGTAATAAATTAACATTAGCTGTGGATTCCTTACACTTTGCATCCTGAATATACACCTAGAAATACTTCGTAATTATAGTTCAGGTCTCAAGGACCATCATAAATTATCCATCTGTCATTCATTCTCTGCTAAAAGCCACAGACCTACGTTTTTTCAACAGCACATCGACATCTAAAATCCCTGGTGCTATGAGGCATACATATTAATTGATTTCTTATTGAGGGCCCAAGTAAACCAGAAGGATACATAATGATCAACCATGACGACGAAGAGGAGGAGAAAGGGCAGGGGACGTGATTGTGAAAGTTGGCTCTGGCTAACACTGGACTTTGCTTAATTTGCAGCTCTGCTGTTTTGGGGCTGAGATGCTAACTTATTTAGAAAAGGCCCACTGAGAAACTCAGACATAGCAAATATAGCAGTCCTGCAGTCAACACTGGGACGGAATTCTCTCCAGAGCTCCCCTAGCCCTGAGACCCTGCCTTAGACTCAGGACCTGGGTATAAGGACAAGAATCAATAATGGTGACATCTAGCGGCCCACCTGCAACGTGCAGCCAAGCCACAGGGCACTCCAGTGGAAAGTGGGACCTGTGCCTGGTCCAAGCCAACTTAGGCCTGACCCCAAGCTCCTGAATCAGCCTAAGAGTTTGGTGTCTGGCAGAGATTCCCTGCATTCGTGTTGATTTGTGATTGGGATCCAGGAAACGCACCAGCAGGCTGGGAGTGGAGGTGGAGGGGGGCTGCTTTTGAGGCCGACAGGAGGCTCCTTTCAGTCTAGTCTGCATATGCCACAGACTGGTGCTGCAGGAAAGCGTGGCTCGGCGGAGCTAGTGGTGGAGCAGGGAGCTTGCCTCCGCCAGACTGTCTTTCTGCCTCAACGCAGACTGGTTATTGGAACGCTCAAGCAATTTTCAGTCGTCTTTGTCAATAAAGTCAGTCTCTTCTCTGCAAGGGGAATGAAAATGAGATTTTGAGGCCTCCAAAGAGCTCTCTCCTTTGGCCATTTTTCTCTCCCCAGTAGCCAGGGAGTGGCTCCACCGGGCTGGGTGGGAGCTATTTGCTCTGCCCCAAACCCCTGTTGACAGGTAATACCACCTGCTTCTGAACAAGACAATGTGATTGTAATAGGATACTGTTCAATTCTTCCTAGAGAAGCAGTTTCCTGAAAACAGTGGCCTTTATTGATGAGTGGAGCAGAGGAAGAAAATGAAAAGAAGAAGGAGGAGAAGATGAAGAAAGACACTAAAAGGAAAAGTAACTGCTAATCAAACCAAGAGAGCCCAGCTAAGGGGTAATCCTGCAACTTAAAAATATGTCATTTGTTATTTTGACAGCTCCTCTTGAGGTGATAGACTAGGAGGAGCTGCTGGCATCATCACTGACTGGCTGGGAGTTCTACTTCTTGCTTCTTTAAGACATCAGTAAATGGATAACTGTAGATTGCAAGGAGTCTGTCCTCTGAGGTTCCCAGCTTGAGCTCTTCATACTGAGGAAGACCAAGCAGAGGGAACATGGTAGAGTATTTGACCTTCTGGGATGTTGCTTCATTTTATTTTAAATATTTATTTATTTATTTATATTTGTTTTTTTGACACTGACTCTCGCTCTGTCACCCAGGCTGGAGTGCAATGGCGCGATCTCAGCTTATTGCAACCTCTGCCTCCTGGGTTCCAACGATTCTCTTGCCTCAGCCTCCCGAGTAGCTGGGAATACAGGCGTGTGGCACCATGCCTGGCTAATTTTTGTATTTTTAGTAGAGACAGGGTTTTACCACGTTGCCCAGGCTGGTCTTGAACGCCTGACCTCAAGTGATCCACCCATCTTGGCCTCCCAAAGTGCTGGGATTACAAGCGTGAGCCACTGTGCCCAGCCTGGAATGTTTCTTTTACTGAGAGAGAGACATGAGTGAGAAAGAAGAGGAAAAAATGCATGTTGTACCCAGAGAAAGTTCACTATATTAGTCCATTCTCACACTGCTCTAAAGAGCTACCTGAGACTGGGTAACTTATGAAGAAAAGAGGTTTAATTGACTCATAGTTCTGCAGGCTTAACAGGAAGCATGACTGAAAGGCCTCGGGAGACTTACAATCATGGCATAAGGCAAGGGGAAGCAAGCACATTTTACCATGGTTGGAGCAGGAGAGAGACAGAGTGAGGGGGAAAGTGCCACACACTTTCTTTTTTTTTTTTTTTGAGACGGAGTCTCGCTGTGTTGCCCAGGCTGGAGTGCAGTGGCACAATCTCGGCTCACTACAAGCTCCGCCTCCCGGGTTCACGCCATTCTCCCGCCTCAGCCTCCCGAGTAGCTGGGACTACAGGCGCCCGCCACCACGCCCGGCTAATTTTTTGTATTTTTAGTAGAGATGGGGTTTCACTATGTTAGCCAGGATGGTCTCGATCTCCTGACCTCGTGATCCACCTGCCTCGGCCTCCCAGAGTGCTGGGATTACAGGCTTGAGCCACCGCGCCCGGCCATGCCACACACTTTCAAACAACCAGATCTCGTGAGAACTCATTCACTATCGTGAGAACAGCAAGGGGGAAGTCCGCCCACGTGATTCAATCACCCCCCACCAGGACCTTCCCCAACACGTCGGGATTACAATTTGAGATGAGATTTGGGTGGGGACACAGAGCCAAACCATATTATTCACACTGCAAATAGCAACTTGCATGCCCCTTCTGGCCTCTTCATCAGCTCCACAAGGCCATAAGGCAGGAGGGCCCAGTAGAAATCTATCACCAGGTATAAGTGGTGCATCCCGAATTAGGCATGAGTGGAGCTGTGAGGTACATGAAGCTTCATGAGTAGGTGGTCAGGCTGCCATGCCATCCATCCCTCTTGCATCAGGTCTCCTCCTTCAGCTCATATCTCTAGGCCACCTGCAGGGACATCTCTAGGACCAGGTAATGGGAAGGCAAAACCTGAGCTAGCTAAGTTCAAGAATGGGTCACCTTGGCAAGTGGAAGAAAGTGGACCAACCTGAATGGAGCAGGGAGGTGCACATGGACACAGGGCATCTATTTGGATCGTGGAGACCCCTCTGCTGGGGTTGAAGGATTCAGTATGGGGAGCAGGAAGAGCTCTGACCAGAAAGGCGGATTGGGGCTGAGACTGAGCCAGATGGAGACAGGCAGCAGGCCTCTGTTGAGGGCCTTCCAATGGAGGGCCCATGTTAGGGGCTCTGCTTGTGTGATTTCCTGCGTCTTTGTGGACTTCACTCTCTTGTCATTAATTCCATGTGTAATCACTGTCTCAACATCTGTCTACACTGGTGGGAGATGAGCTTCAAGAGCCCAGGAGAGCTTGTCAGTTTTGTTCATCAATATCTCTCCTGCCCTCCCGGCCTAGAACAGGGCCTAAAATTTAGCTACATTCAGTAAACACTGAGTGATCAAAGAAAAAAGTGATTTCATTTAGCAGACATGCTCCCAAGCATAAAGTTTATTGGAGGAGCTACTCAAAATCATCTTTTGGGAAGATAGGGCGTGAGATTGAGGGCCGGAGGCTTGGAAAGAGAATAAACATGGCACTCAGTTAGAGATGAGGGAGGTGGCCACAGAAGGGTCCTAAGAATCCAGTCTGTGGACTGGTTTTCACTTACCCTGTGCTTCAAAACCTGTTAGCACTCATTAGCTGTGTGTCCTGGGCAAGATACTGTACTTCTCTGTGCCTCAGTTACTTCATACCTACCTTACAGGGCTGTTGAAAAGTTTAAAGAACCAAATGTATGTCTGACTCATAGAAAGCAATCAATAAGCAATAAAGTATTGTTATTGCAAAGACTGGGACTGGAATGATATGAAATGGAAGGAAAAGTTGGAGTTGAAGGACACTATGAACAAAGAATATGTCGCATTCGATGGCTTGTTGGAAACAGGGTGGGCGCTTCTGCTCTTCCACGCGCCCTTGATTGGAAGCTGCTGTTCGCAAGGCACAGACGGCTCTGAGCTCCAGACACCGATGACAGAGGCAGGCACAGAAGTCAGACAACACACGAAAAGAAGAAGGGCAGAATCGCCCAGCGACTCCATAATCAGCTTATGTCGTGGAATTTGATGTGAGCACGTTAGGAATGTCACATACGACTACGTGGGTTTTTCAGCCTATTTTTCCTGAATGCGGATTTTGTTGGCAACTGAATGTGTGCTAACACCCTAAGATTTAGTTGCATTTTGGTTAAGAAGTCCAGAAGACTTTGGACTTGGCTTTGAAAAACCGAAAGTGAATTGAATTTGCATTATTTAAGGGGCTTATTCAGATGAACACTGCTATCTCTTCAGATGTAAAAATTCCAAGACTCAAGAGTTGATATTTCAGCAGCAACAATGACATCTAGGGGTTGGTTGCTACAGGTTTAATCTTAGCTATATATGGTCTACATTTTGAAAATGAAGAGTGCTAACATGTTGATGCAATCCAGAATGTCTGCTTGGACTGTGTGAACTTGGTTGGTGGCCAGGGCAACGCTGATGGATCAAAGAAAAGAAAAAGCTGAAAGTGGCTTCTGCTGTCATCTAAGAAAATTACTTTCCTTCTGAAATTGCAACACCTCTCAGTTTGCTTGATATACTCATTTTCCCCCTGACCTTTTAACCAGGGATGTGGCATCCCTCTCAGCTTTCCTGTTTAATCCAGGTCCACTCTTTCCATGAGTGACAGAACCAACTTTCCTGCACAGAGAGGGGCTGGGGCCTCAGGTTCTAGCCCCTTTTGGTTTTTCCCATCCTTTGAAGAGCCGGTGGAGCAAGTCTTTGGTGGTTCATTTCATCTCTCCCCTGTGGTTGTTTGTTTGTTTGTTTGTTTTTGACACAGGGTCTCTCTCTGTGGCCCAGGCTGGAATTCAATGGCATGATCCTAGCTACTGACTCTTAGCTGAGCCTCCAACTCCTGTACTCAAGTGACCCTCCCACCTTAGCCTCCAGAGTAGCCAGGACTACAGGTGCACGCTACTGCACCTGGCTAATTAATTTTTGTTTTTTTTTTTGGTAGAGATGGGAGTCTTGCTGTGTTGCCCACCCTGGTCTCAAACTGCTGATTTCAAGCAAACCTTCTGACTCGGTCTCCCAGAGTGCTGGGATTACAGGTATGAGCCACCGTGCCTGGCTCCCTTATATTTTTATCAGATTCTTTCATTTTCATTTTTATTTTTTTGAGACAGAATCTTGCTCTATTGCCCAGGCTGGAG
>NW_012105142.1:1374980-1377902 GCF_000951045.1 Mandrillus leucophaeus
CCTTGGCCTCCCAAAGTGCTGGGATTACAGACCTCACGTCTGCCTAGATTTTTGTTTTGTTTTAGTGAGAGCAGTGCAAAATAGAACCCATCTCCGTGGTTGAAGATGGGTTGATTCTCATTGTTATTAAGCTCCGAGATTTGTTTCTGGGCCATTTGCAGAAGTGTACATTTGCAGTTAACTGAGAGTAGCGAAACTTGGCCTGACTGTACCAGTCTAGAGATGTGTGCCCTCAGTGTTTAATTTTCTGTTTACCTTAAGATGGGCCAGGAAGTCCTTTTCATTCAGCCTTTCCTGTTGACCTTTCTTTTTCTCTCTTTAGTGTGTCTGTCTAGTCTCCTGCCTCAGCAAGCAGAGTGTGCCGAACGGATGCATAGCAGGTTGTCAGTTTCAACTTCTACATAGTCCTCGAATCTGTGCCTTTCTGAAGGACCCTAAAGGTTCCCAGTGGCTACTCATAAAGATCCAGACCTTCATCTCATCTTCGAGGTCCAGCCTGATGTCCCTAGGCACTGCCCCAGCCTCAGCGCCATCACACCTGCCCATCTTCACCAATCTACACTTCGGTTTTCCAGCCAGACCAAGTTCCGTGTCCTCACTGTCTCTCCCCACTCCCCATTCATTCTCTTACTCTTCCTTCAGGTCTTAATGAAAGAGCTATTTTCTCAGGGATGCCTTCATTGACCTCTGTGACCGGATTTAAATCTCTTTACCCGCTCTTAACACCGTGTGCCCCTTGCTATAGTTGCAGTTTATCTGTGTAGTTTGGGGATGAATGGCCACCCCCTTCTATAGACTGGGGATTCTGTGGGGTCATCCACAATGTTGTATCAGCATCTGGCATGGTGCTAGTAGATTCTTGTAGTGCTTCAGATCTGTCTACCCAATATCACATTGCTCCATTTAACTGTGTAAAATAGAGAACTGGATGGTAGACATCCATGGTAGACTGGTTGGGTTATCAAGGGTTATATTTATGTGGGTTGTTGGATCCACTGAGGAAATCTTGATTTTCTTTTTCTTTTTTTTTTCTTTTCTTTTCTTTTTTTTTTTTTTTTTCTTTTCTTTTTTTTTTTTTTTTTTTTTTGAGATAGGGTCTCACTCTGTTGCCCAGGCTGGAGTGCAGTGGTGTGATCTTGGCTCACTGCAACCTCCGCCTCCCGGCTTCAATCAATTCTCCTGCCTCAGCCTCCCTTGCTGGGATCACAGGTGTGCATCCCCATGCCTGGTTAATTTTTTTGTATTTTTAGTAGAGGCAGGGTTTTGTCATGTTGCCCAGACTGATCTTGAATTCCTGGGCTCAAGTGATCCGCCTGCCTCAGCCTCCCAAAGTGCTGGGATTACAGACCTCACGTCTGCCTAGATTTTTGTTTTGTTTTAGTGAGAGCAGTGCAAAATAGAACCCATCTCCGTGGTTGAAGATGGGTTGATTCTCATTGTTATTAAGCTCCGAGATTTGTTTCTGGGCCATTTGCAGAAGTGTACATTTGCAGTTAACTGAGAGTAGCGAAACTTGGCCTGACTGTACCAGTCTAGAGATGTGTGCCCTCAGTGTTTAATTTTCTGTTTACCTTAAGATGGGCCAGGAAGTCCTTTTCATTCAGCCTTTCCTGTTGACCTTTCTTTTTCTCTCTTTAGTGTGTCTGTCTAGTCTCCTGCCTCACTGGAATTCAATGGCATGATCCTAGCTACTGACTCTTAGCTGAGCCTCCAACTCCTGTACTCAAGTGACCCTCCCACCTTAGCCTCCAGAGTAGCCAGGACTACAGGTGCACGCTACTGCACCTGGCTAATTAATTTTTGTTTTTTTTTTTGGTAGAGATGGGAGTCTTGCTGTGTTGCCCACCCTGGTCTCAAACTGCTGATTTCAAGCAAACCTTCTGACTCGGTCTCCCAGAGTGCTGGGATTACAGGTATGAGCCACCGTGCCTGGCTCCCTTATATTTTTATCAGATTCTTTCATTTTCATTTTTATTTTTTTGAGACAGAATCTTGCTCTATTGCCCAGGCTGGAGTGCAGTGGCATGGTCTCAGCTCCCTGCAACCTCTGCCTCCTGGGTTCAAGTGATTCTTCTGCCTCAGCCTCCTGAGTAGCTGGAATTACAGGTGCATACCACCATGCCCGGCTGATTTTTATATTTTTAGTGGAGACAGGCTTTTACCATGTTGGCCAGTCTTGAACTCCTAATCCCAGGTGATCTGCCTTCCTTGGCCTCCCAAATTGTTAGGATTATAGGCATGAGCCACTGAGCTCAGCCGAATCAGATTCTTTTAAATGGAGACTAAATAAATCTCTTGACTTTATGTCTTTGACCATCGGTCGCAGAGGCAGCCTTTGGTCTGTTGTCAGTAAGTCAGTCAACTAACAGTGTTGATTAAGCTCCTCTGAGTACAGTCGTGTAGGGGGGTGGAGGTGGGGGAAAGGGAGTGGGTGGGTGGGGGCATGTGTGTTCCCCTGGTGCTTAGATGGGAATGAGGGTAACCTGAAAGGCAGTACACATGGTATAGCCCACATGAAAAACACATAGTTTAATTAGAGGATACCAAACATACATGTTAACAGAAAATAAGCTATATATGAAAACATATGTGAGAATACTGGAAAAGTACACAAATATTCAGATAATGTTTAAGTTTCCTTCCAGCATGAACATTCCATGATTTTTGTGCAGATTAAGACCAGTACCCTGCTCTATGGATGCATAATAATATTGGTGTCATCACACGAATAGCTATGTTATAGATTTTTGAATTTTTTGTTTTGTTTTGTTTTTTGAGACCGAGTCTCACTCTGTCACCCAGACTGGAGAGCAGTGGCCCGATCTCGGCTCACTGCAACCTCCGCCTCCCGGCTTCAATCAATTCTCCTGCCTCAGCCCCCCAAGAAGCTGGGACTACAGGCGCCCGCCACCACGCCCGGCT
>NW_012105142.1:1382471-1386624 GCF_000951045.1 Mandrillus leucophaeus
TTTATCAAAGGCCCCCCTGCATGTTAACACTGAAATGTTGTAAATCACAGGGACACCTGAGGGGGCCAGTTTTGCATCAGTGGAGAAGTTCATCTTTGTTAGCTGGAAATTCTTGTACTCTACACCCTTGGCAGAGAGTCCAAGCTGTCTCTGCCTGCTCCCGCCTTCGCTCTGCCAATTTAATCTGGGGTTGCGTTCTTACAGCTCAGGGAAGAGCTGCATTCAACTCTCTCTTGGAAAGAACTTCATGTGCCTCACTAACCGCAGGTTAAGCATAGTCTTGAAGTTTTACCTGTAAGGGAGAGATTATCATGTGACATCTTAATTTGGAGCAGGGATTTGTCACTTGCAATCTACTTGGAAAAATAAAAATAAAAAATAAACTCAAGGTTGCAGAGCAGAGGGTTAGCACCCAAAGTCCTCTCTTGAGATGTTTTTCTAATTATTTTTGAATTTATCCTAGTTTTCAAAGTCAGGAAAAAGAGAAAGCCTAGCACGGGGGTTAAGGACAGAGATTCTGTCTGGAGTGCCTGGACCTATTTCCATCACTGTCACTTGCTAACTGTGTAACCCCAAGTCCTCACCTGTCACGAGCAGAGAATTCTATTTCCTACCTCCTAGTGTTGTCTAGTGAATTTTATGAATGAATACCTTGGAGAGTACTTACAACTCTCCCTGGAGAAAGCATTCTTTAAGTGTTAGCTCTTATTATTCCCTCGAAAAGTGGTGGGATATGTGCTTTTTCTTATTCTGATGTGTGGATAGGGTTTGTGGCTCACAGTGTCATTCATTTGCTTACTTTTTTTTGTTGTTTGTTTTGAGACGGAGTCTAGCTCTGTCGCCCAGGCTGGAGTGCAGTGGCGCCATCTCAGCTCACTGCAACCTCTGCCTCACTGGTTCAAGCGATTCTCCTGCCTCAGGCCCCCTGAGTAGCTGGGATTACAGGTGCCCACCACCACGCCCGGCTAGAGTTTTGTTTGTTTGTTTGTTTTTGTTTTTTGTATTTTTAGTAGAGACAGGTTTTCACCACGTTGGCCAGGCTGGTCTCGAACTTCTGACTTCAGGTGATCCGCCTGCCTTGACCTCCCAAAGTGCTGGGATTACAGGCATGAACCACCACGCCTGGCCCCACTTACTTAAGTTTTAAAGCATCTAAGGTGTGCATAGTGCTGAGGAAGAAGGGATGCTTTCACAGAAGCCATGATCTAGTTGGATAGAGAAGGTCCCTGTAAGCCCAACTTCAGAATGTGCCGAGTCCATTCATTTATGCAACAAATGTTTCTCACGGGGAGCAGTGGCTCATGCCTGTAATCCCAGCACTTTTGGAGGCAGAGGTGGGAGGGTTGCATGAGGCCAGGAGTTCGAGACTGCAGTGAGTTATGATCATGTCACTGCATTCTAGCTTTGACGACAGAATGAGACCCTGTCTCAAAAACAAGAACACAACAGAGAAAAACAAACAAACAAACAAAAAATAAATATTTCTTGAGTATCAGCCATGTGCCAGCTACTGTACTTGGCGCCAAGGATACAGTGGTGGAAGGAACAGACCAAATTTCTGCTCTCCTGGACCTTAGAATCTAGTGAAAGAGATGAAAATAAACAGGCAAAGAGGCAGACCAATGCAAAGTGTAATTTCAGTGCTGGAAGAAACTAGAACAGAGTGAGGGGATGGAAGGTACATGAGGGAGGTGGAGGTTCTGTTTTAGAGAAATGGGGTGTTCAGAGGAGGCAGCACTGAGGAAGACTAGAAGGCTGGTATCCAGGGACTGGACTCTTCCAGGCTCAGGGGACCACGAAGTGATTAGAGCCAGGGCGGAACACCACCAAACACAGCAGGGCCACTCGGGGAAATCTCAAAGGAAATGACAGGTGTGGATTGGCAGAGGAAGGGCAGAAGATATTTCAGTGCTCTGTTGGTGAGATCTGATACGGTTTGGCTCTATGTCCCCACCCACATCTCATGCTCCATTGTATTCCCAGGTGCTGGAGGTGGGGCCTGGTGGGAGGTGATTGGATCCTGGGGGTGGTACCTAATGGTTTAGCACCATCCCCCAGTACTATCTGTTGTTTAGAAGTGTGTGGCACTTTGGGCTGGGTGTGTTGGCTCATGCCTGTAACCCTAGCATTTTGGGAGGCCGAGGTGGGTGGATTACCTGAGGTCAGGAGTTTGAGACCAGCCTGGCCAACATGGTGAAACCCCATCTTTACTGAAAATACAAAATTTACCCAGGCATGGTGGTGCCTGCCTGTAATCCCAGCTACTTGGGAGGCTGAGGCAGGAGAATTGCTTGAACCCGGGAGGCGGAGCTTGCAGAGAGCCGAGATCGCGCCATTGCATTCCAGCCTGGGCAACAGAGCAAGACTCCATCTCAAAAAAAAAAAAAAAAAAAAAAATGATATGTGGCACTTTCCCCTTTGCTTTCTTCCTTCTTTTTTTTTTTTTGGGAGGGGATGGAGTCTCGCTGTCGCCCAGGCTGGAGTGCAATGGCGCAGTCTCGGCTCACTGTAACCTCCTCCTCTTGGGTTCAAGTGATTCCCCTGCCTCAGTCTCCTGAGTAGCTGGGATTACAGGCGCCCGCCACCACGCTCAGCTAGTTTTTGTACTTTTAGTACAGACAGGGTTTCGCCATTTTGGCCAGACTGGTCTTGAACTCCTGACCTCAAGTGATCTGCCCACCTTGGCCTCTCAGAGTGCTGGGATTATAGTCGTGAGCCACCGCACCCAGTCTGCTCTCTTCCTTCTGCTCCCGTGGCTGCTTCCCCTTCATCTTCCACCATGATTGTAAGTTTCCTGAGGCCTCCCCAGAAGCAGAAGCCTGTACAGCCTGCAAAACCATGAGCCAATTAAACTTTTTTTCTTTGTAAATGACCCAGTCTCAGGTATGTCTTTATAGCAGTGTGAGAACAGGCCAGGAGAAGGGGCGTTGGGTGGAGCAGGACAGCTCATACTTCCCTCACCTCTGTGAAGGGCCTTGCAGGGTTTATGGAAGGTTCCTCTGCCTGGTGCCTCGAGACCCAACATTGTGGGTTTCTCCAGCTGGTGCCATGTCAGGCTCAGCCCCTTATCCTCCCCATCTCAGGATTGGAAAGCTGGGCAGGTGCAGTGACACCAGCGGAGCGCCCAAGAGCAAATGGGATTTTAAAGTTGTTAGGGCATTTTGGCATTCAGTTCCCTGAGATGAACAAAGTGTCTTGTCTGGTAATTGCAATTAATGGCTCTGCTATTCAAGCATATCCGTCAATAAATCTCCTCTAATAACCGATTGGGCACAGTCGTTGCCATAGTTATGTCTCTAAATTGAGCTCAGGGTAGTTGGCCACGACACTGACCCTAGTGGGGTCAGGGCTGCTTCCTGACTGTATGACTGCATATCCCAGGAATTAGAATGACCCTCCAAATGACTGGCTTCCAGCCAGCTGAGAGGCACGCTCAGCCCTTCAGCTTAACTGCCTGGAGATTTCCTGTAAATCTCTTAAATGCAGAATAAAAGTCTGCGAAACCCTGTAACACCGGTGGTTGCAGTAATTCTGTCCAATCTACTTCTGTACAATGCTGGGATAGAGTCAACGGGGAGACCCCACATCAGATTGGTGGTCACCAGTGTTGTTCACGGCAGGCCTCATCTCAGATTCCTTGGTTGATGAGGTCGGTGCCCTACAATGCATTCATTCTCTTAATTTGTTCCCTTCTAGATAATTCCTTCTCCACTCCCAAGTACTGTCTTTAGGAGTCCGTCTATCTCTCTCTCAAAAACAAAAACAAACAAACAAAATTTCTTGGAGTTCTAGAGTGCCATCTCAAAACCCAGTTTGGAACAGGGTCTTGCTCTGTTGTTTAGGCTGGAGTTCAGTGGGGCAATTATGGCTCACTGCAGTCTTGAGTTCCTGGGCTCAAGTGATTCTCTTGTCTCAGCCTCCAGAGTAGCTAGTACTATAGGAATGTTCCACTGTGCTCAGATAATTTTTATTTTTATTTTTTTGTAGGGATGGGGTTCTCTCACTATGTTGTCCAGGCTGGTCTTGAACTCCTGAGCTCAAGGGATCCTCCCACCGCAGCCTCCTAAAGTTTTGGGATTACAGGCATGAGCCACTGCACCCAGCCAGGAGTCCATCTGTCTCTCTTTTTTTTTTTTTTTTTTTTTTTTTTTTG
>NW_012105142.1:1387558-1389915 GCF_000951045.1 Mandrillus leucophaeus
TCCATGTGCCATGGTGGTTTGCAGCACTTATCAACCTGTCATCTAGGTTTTAAGCCCTGCATGCATTCTATACTCTTATTTTCTTTTTTCAGAGTTGGGATCTTGCTTTGTCCTCCAGGCTGGAACGCAGTGACATGACATAGCTCACTGTAGCTTCCAGTTGCCGGGCTCAAGTGATCCTCCCACCTCAGCATCACGAGCTGGGATTACAGGCATGTGCCACCACGCCTGGCTAATTTTTAATTTTTTTTTTTGGTAGAGATATGGATCTCACTATGTTGCCCAGGCTGGTCTCAAACTCCTGGGCCCAAGTGATCCTCCTGCCTCAGTCTCCCAGGTGGCTGGGACTGTTGGCAGGTACCACCATGCCTGCCTATTTAAAAAATATTCTTGTAGAGACAGGAGCTCACTATGTTGACCAGGCTGGTCTTGAACTCCTGGGCTCAAGCGATCCTCCTGCCTCCACCTCTCAAAGTTCTGGGATTGCAGGTGTGAGCCACCGTGCCTGGCCGTATTTTTCATTGCTCTCCATTTTTGCTGTCCTGCTCTTCTTCTATTGTTTATCTCAGAGTTAATGTTGTAGAATTTTAGAGCTGGAAGGATCTCAGGGATAGGAAAAGCAGAGAGGTGGTGCAGCTGGGGGCCCACGGAGCAGAGGCCTGGACTCAACCATCCTGCCAAGGACCCAGTTTCTGCACCATTTTCCGTTCTGGAGAACCGCTGTAACATGGTGTGGCAGGGCTTAGCATGTTCACCTTCTCTTGGAGGATCTCTGTGAGAAAAATGGAGAAGGATTTCCATAGGCCAGACATCTACCAAGGCATCTCTTTAAGAGGAAATGAAGTGTGTATTGGTTTGCTTGTAGCTTTTTCAATAACCGTCAAATAGAATAAAAACAATGTGTCTATTTTCAAGGTGGATCAAGTTGGAAAACTCACTGAGTTGGTGCAGGAATCCTAATCTTTTGAACTCTAGCATTTCAAATTAATATCAAAAGAAAACCAACCGGTTTTTATGTGGGTTTGGATAGATGAAATGTGCACCTTTTTGAAATGCCTCATATCAGTGGCTTATAAAAGTATTTTGATGGATGGTTGATGGAATTTGAATTATTGAGCCATGTTAAACGGAATTTCGGCTTCGCTGTTAATGATGTACTGTTGAAAGGAGTTATAAACATAGCGGGTGATTTGCTTTAATAAAGGAGGAAAAAGGGAAAGGCAAGTAAAGTGCAGTAAACGCATGATGAGGAACAGTTGGAGGTCCTCGCCTCCTTCCTTCGGCTCCGTTTTCTCCTCTGTGTGTGGCGTTCTCTTACCACCTCTGCTGATGTATTCAGCACATTCAGCTAGTACTGGGTTTTCCTGGGTCCCTGTCTGAAAGACTGTGGGTGGAATCCCCACCCCAAATGCGTGAAATATCTCCAGATTTCTAGACCCCATCCCGGATGCCTTTCTTCTACATGTTGACCAGTGCTGTCCAAGGGGCAGATATATTGTTCATCACTGTGGTATCTGAACTTAGAGAAGAAGATAAACAGACAACTCTTTGCTGAGCACTTTGAGGCCCAGAAGAGGGCAGATGACAGATGGGGCTGTTAACCGCAACGCAGCTTGTTCACACTGTTCGGGCGTCCCGGGTGCACGCAGTGTGTACCTGGCAAGCCCGGTCGTATACTGGCACCAGCACAGAAGGGCTGGCTCTGGTCCTCCTCACGGAGGGGGCTGGGGAGAATCCTCAGAGACAGGCAGAACGTGAGAAACCAGGGAAACTGAAATGAGAATTGACCACTAGGAGAGTGAATGGAAATGCAGAGGAGAGTAAATGGGAAGTGAGAGGAGAATGGAAGAAGGGGCGAGATTAGGGAAGAAATGCAAATTCAGGCTGGGTGTGGTGGTTCATGCTTGTAATCCCAGCACTCTGGGAGGTTGAGGCGGGTGGATCACCTGAGGTCAGGAGTTTGAGACTAGCCTCAGCCTGGTCAACATGGAGAAACCCAATCTCTACTAAAAATACAAAAATTAGCTGGGCGTGGTGGCACATGCCTGTAATCCCACCTACTAGGAGGCTGAGGCAAGAGAATTGCTTGAACCCGGGAGGCAGAGGTTGCAGTGAGCCGAAATCGTGCCACAGCACTCCAGTCTGGGTGACAGAGTGAGACTCTGTCTCGAAATGTGAATTCAGGCTGGATTAGAACAGAGAAACTGTCAAGGGGGGGATGCGGGAAGGATGGTGGAGGGAAGCAAATCCCTGGCCCCCAGTGGCAGCCCTCACCCGCCCTTCTTGTATCCTTCTACTTCTGTCCTCTCCTCTGTGGCTTCTTTCCCTCCCCCCACTCCCTCCTTCCTTCCCTCCCT
>NW_012105142.1:1390070-1393826 GCF_000951045.1 Mandrillus leucophaeus
AGTGCAGTGGTGTGATCACAGCTCACTGCAGCCTCGACCTCCTTGGCCAAAGCAGTTCTCCTGCCTCAGCCTCCTGAGTAGCTAGGACTACTGGTGCGCACCACCGGCTCAGCTAATTTTTATATTTTTGTAGAGATGGATCTCACTTTGTTGTCCAGGCTGATCTTGAACTCTTGGGCTCAAGTGATCCTCCTGCCTCAGCCTCCCAACAGACTGGGATTACAAATGTGAGCCACCGAGCCTGGCCGGTCTTTTCTTCGTAAATATTGACTTTTTATTTGAATTACAATCCAAAGCAGTTTTTGAAGTGTTTTATTTTTATGTATGCATTTCAAGTAGTTAATACATACGTACGGTATACAATTCAAGACAAAAATGAGTGTATAGTGAATTTTAAGTCTCTCCCACCCTGTTACCAGTCTTCCTACAAAGGAACCATTGTTAGTGGTTGATTGTGTTTTTCCACAGAGATTCTATGCAAATACATACACTCTAAGCACACTATACACAACGTTTTGCACATTGCTTTTTTTTTTTTTTACTTAACCGTATGATCTCGGAAATTGTGCCATATTGGTACATATAGAGCTGCCTTGTTGATTTCAAAGGCTGTACAGTGTTCCATTTTATGGATCTGCCATAATTTACGTGTCTTCCGTTGATGGACGTTTAGTTTGTTTCCAGTCTTTTGCTGTGATAAATTTCCTTGTACATACATCTCTGTGTGCACACGTATGTACAGATCTGACAGATACATTTTTAGAGATGAGATCGCTGGTCAGAAGGTATATGCATTTTAAAATTTGGAAACTATCACCACATATTCCTCTTCTCTAATTTACAGCACTACCTTGCCAAACCAGTGTGATCGAAAGTTGATCTTTGACAATCTGTTAGGCAAAACATGTATCTCCTTGAATCGGCTTGTTGGCATTTCCTTTTCCGTGAACTGTTTGTTCACGTTAAGGGTAGTTTTGATAAATCCAGACGGAAGAGTGTCAGGGTCATGGAGGTCACCAACTGGGAAAGATTGAAGCGGGAGGGAAAATAGCCAAGCGTGCTTTACGAACGCAAAATAAACTCAAGGACGAGGTCTCCTTCTAAAGAAACCACTGTATCTGGATGACGCTGTGTCAATATGCCAGTGGCACAGATGGTTCTTCAATTTCATGCACTGACATTTCTTCCCCTGGACTGCGACGTATAAGCCTTTTCTCTCACAGATCCAGTACTCACACTGCCATAGTAGCATTACTGGAGTATGTTTACATTGAAAACTGTGTATAAAACCCATTGTTTCATTGCAAATAAAAGTTTAGATGTACCGCGACGTGACCGCAAAGTGGTATTTTCATCCATAAAACCGTCAGTTACTTACGTGCTTTAGTGCACTAGATTGGAGTGAGCCACCTCATTTTCAGTGACTGACCTTGAGATGGCAGCAACATTACATTCAATTCTGGGATGCACCAAGTCCTTTACAAAGTGAAAGTAAAAATGGCAATCAATCAGAATAATACTGATTGTTATAATTTTATTATCAGAGCATTAAGTCAATAAAACTTATCTGAAATGTCATTTGAAATTGTATACAATTTTCACTAGTTATCCAGTATGTCTTAAAAGCATTCTTAAAACAACAAAATGAAGAAATCGTGGATAAATGGTGCAAAAGCTGAGATTTAACTCATGCTGTAGTAAAACTAAATTCTCTTTTGATTTTTGCTTTGTAAAAATTTTTGTTTGCAGACTTTTCTTTTTTTTTTTTTTTTTTTAGATGGTGTCTCACTCTATTGCCCAGGCTGGAGTGCAGAGGTGTGATCTTGGCTAACTGCAACCTCCACCTCTCCAGCTGAAACGATTCTCGTGCCTCAGCCTTCCAAGTAGCTGGGACTAAAGGCACCCGCCACCATGCCCGGCTAATTTTTATATTTTTAGTAGAGACAGGGTTTCACCAGGTTGGGGAAGTTGGTCTTGAACTCCTGACCTCAAGTGATTCGCCCACCTCAGCCTCCTAGAGTGCTGGGATTACAGGTGTGAGCCTCTGTGCCTGGCCTTTTTTGCAGACTATACTATAATGCCTACTGTCTGCCCAGCTGTATTTAGTGCCTGATTGTCTGATTACTTATTTTCTTGCAGGTTGTCTGGTCTTCTCTCATTTGTGATTTTATATAGGAAGGTCATCTAATATACGACATCCTTTCAGGACAGGAGAATGTGGTTGTTTTTTTAAATAATGAGGAATAATGAAACTTATTTATGAAGGAAATCAGAAAAATTTATTGATGAATCACTATAAGGGAAACATGCAAATTAAAAAAGCCCTGCTTAATAGCATATTCATTACCAGGGAGCTTCCAAGGAATGAAATAGGCACGTAAAAGGCAGGATATTAGGTGATGTAATATTGCTTATATCAGGTACAATACATGATTACTGTGCATTTTTATCTTGTCAATTGCTATTAGATTATCATAGTATTACTGTGTAATTAGTTAAAATGCAAGACGCTAAAAATGTTTAGGTCCGTATTTTTGTAACTTTTTTTTTTCATTTTGTGATGGAGTGCTGACATGTAAATTATAGAAAGTAGGAAAAATAGATGGTGAATGTATCCCTAGTTTGAGATTAATGATGCTCTGGATATCCCTTTGATCTTGGTCTATGATAAAATCATTTTAGGCTGGGTGTGGTGGTTCATGCCTGTAATCTCAGCACTTTGGGAGGCTGAGGAGCTTTGGGTGGATTACCCGGGGTCAGGAGTTCGAGATCAGCCTGGCCAACATGGTGAAACCCCATCTCTACTAAAAATATAAAAATTAACCAGGCATGGTGGCGGGCACCTATAATCCCAGCTACTCGGGAGGCTGAGGCAGGAGAACCACTTGAACCCAGGAGGCAGAGGCTGCAGTGAGCCGAGATCATGCCACTGCACTCCGTCCTGGGTGACAGAGTGAGACTCTGTCTCAAAAAAAAAAAAAAAAAAATTTTTAAAGAAAATTGCAGGCCAGGAGCAGTGGCTCATACCTGTAAACCCAGTGCTTTGAGAGGTGGAGGCAGGATGATCTCTTTGAGCCCAGGAGTGTGAGACCAGTCTGGGCAACATAGGATGGTCGTATCTCTATAAAAAAATAAAATTAACCTTCCTGTGGTCCCAGCTACTTGGGAGGCTGAGATGAGAGGATCACTTGAACCCAGGAGATTGAGGCTGCAGTAAGCTAGGATCGTGCCACTGCACTCCAGCCTGGGTGACTGAGCAAGAAGCAAAGGTGAGGTGCTCTGCTGTGGTGTGCAGACACTGAACTGGAAGTCAAGCAGCTTGAGTTGCCCTTTGACTGTGCCACCATCCAGTTCCATGGCCCCAGTTAGAGGCTTGGCCCCTCTGACCTTGCAGTCGTCTGCGCAGTGAGCTGGGGTTGTAGCGAGTGCATATATGCAGTCACTCACTCAATCAGCAGACATTCATGAGTGCTAGCTATGGGCTGGGAACTGTGTTGGGGCTGGGGCTCCTGAGATGAATGAGGTACGACCCAGGGCAGTGAGCGAGTCACAGCACAGTGGAGAAAGAGGGTGTATAATGAAGTCCCAGAGCAGGTGCCGTGTGGGGTGTGCTGCAGGGAGAGTCCCTGAGGGAGATTGCGACTCATAACTGAGAACTGAGCAGTTACTCTGTGCCAGCAGCATGGTGAGCTCTTTAGATGTGTGGTCCCTTCCCTTCCCTTCCCTTCCCTTCCCTTCCCTTCCCTTCCCTTCCCT
>NW_012105142.1:1394286-1394816 GCF_000951045.1 Mandrillus leucophaeus
CAGGATGGTCTCGATCTCCTGACCTCGTGATCCGCCCGTCTCGGCCTCCCAAAGTGCTGGGATTACAGGCTTGAGCCACCGCGCCCGGCCCTCCATCTGTCTCTTAATCCCACCCTTTGGTTCTTTCACAGGCCTTAATTCTTCAGCCACCATGCTTGCTTGTTTGGTTCAGGGGTCAGTTTCCTGAAGCCCCAGCCGTTACTCAGAAGTCACATCTGCCATTGCGCCCTCGTTTCATGACATGCCTTGCGTCTTAAGGAGATCTTGGATTTCTAGAGTGCCATCTCAAAGCCCAGTTTGACACCTCCTGAGGTGGGGGTACTTTTAAAAGTGTCTGTTATAGATGATTGAGATGATTGCAGATGATCACACAGAAGGTGGAAGAAGGGACCTGGAGGCAAAAGAAAAATAGTCTCTCTTAATTCATATCTGTGTAAAACCCCTAAAATTGGGAAGACAATGGAAGCCCATTTCCTGTCTCTGACTGGGACTCAGGCTTGATTAAATTTTCTTTCTTTCTTTCTTTCTTT
>NW_012105142.1:1394866-1395523 GCF_000951045.1 Mandrillus leucophaeus
AGTGCTGGGATTACAGGCTTGAGCCACCGCGCCCGGCCTGGGGAAATATTCTCTTTTGGAAAGTAATCATAATCATATTTGCCTGAAATCTTAAGATGTTAGATCACAGGCGAGGTGTAGTGGCTGATGCCTGTAATCCCTGCACTTTGAGAGGCCGAGGGTGGAGGACTGCTTGAGCCCAGGAGTTTAAGACCAGCCTGGGCAACATAGCAAGACCCTGTCTCTACAAAAACAAAACGAAAAACCAAAAAAGCCACCCCAAACCAAAAACCTAACTGGGCATGGTGGTGCATGACTGTAGCTGGGATGAGGTAGGAGGAATGCTTGAACCCAGGGGAATCGAGGCTGCAATGAGTCATGATCACACCACTGCACTCCAGCCTGGGCGACAGAGTGAGACCCTGTCTCAAAAAAAAGAAAAGATGTTAGATCACAAAATGCTTAAAACGATTCGTGGCTCTCCAGGGTGCAGCTTCTTAATCAGCACATATTGGTGTCAAACCAATGAGCCCTGCAACTTCTAGGCTTGGCCTAAGGGGCCACAGTGCTTGGAGGGTTGTCTTGACCATGATGGGAGCAGAAACTCACTGCGAACAATTGCCAGTGTCAGCTGAAACTCACCGCGAACAATTGCCAGTGTCAGCTGAAACTCACCGC
>NW_012105142.1:1399363-1401163 GCF_000951045.1 Mandrillus leucophaeus
CTTGCAGTGAGCTGAGATCCGGCCACTGCACTCCAGCCTGGGTGACAGAGCAAGACTCCGTCTCAAAAAAAAAAAAAAAAAAAAAAAAAAAAAAGAGAAGGGCAAACATCTTAGAAGGAAATCAAACGGCAGAGCAGAACAGCAGACGGAAGTGACTTTGACTTTCCTCAGGGATGGGGTCATCTCTTAGGTCCATTCTGGTGTTAACATCATGGTCCTCTTATTATCTGCTGACTCAGAGCAGAAAATCGTACGGAAATCTCTGCTTGGAATTACTCATGCTACTGAGAAGTGGGGCTGTGCAGTGGTTAGAAGCAGGGTTCTATTTTTATTTTATTTTATTTATTTTTGTGACAGGGTCTCACTCTGTTGCCCACTGGTATGATCAAAGCTCACTGCAGGGCTGGGTGCGGTGACTCATGCCTGTAATCCCAACACTTTGGGAGGCCGAGGTGGGTGGATCACTTGAGGCCAGGAGTTCGAGACCAGCCTGGCCAACATGGCGAATCTCCATCTCTACTGAAAATACAAAAATTAGCCAGGCATGGTGGTACATGCCTGTAATCCCAGCTACTTGGGAGGTTGAGGCACGAGAATCGCTTGAATCTGGGAAGCAGAGGTTGCAGTGAGCTGAGATCGTGTCACTGCACTCCAGCCTGGGCAACAGAGTGAGACTCTGTCTCAAAAAAAAAATAAAACTAACTAAATAAATAAATAATAAATAAAAGCTTAGTGCAGTCTTTAAGTCCCAGGCTCAAGTCATCCTCCATCCTTGGCCCCTCAAGTAGCTGGGATTACAGGCACGCACCACCATGGCCGGATAACTTTTTAATTTTTTGTAGAGACAGGGTCGTATGTTGTTGCCCAGGCTGGTCTTGAACTCCTGGGCTTAAGTGATCCTTCTGCCTTGGCCTCCTAATGCGCTGGGATTTCAGGTGTGAGTCACCACGTCCTGCCAGGAGCAGGGCTCTAGAGTCAGACTGCAGGGGTTCAATCTCGGGGATAAGACACTTAATCTCAGCTCCAGTTCATCATCCATAAAATGGGGATATCAATCCGTGGCCGCCTCATAAACTTGCCTGAAGATTGAAGTGGACACTCCTGATGGTGGCTTGAGCTCAGAGTCTGGCGTGCTAAAAGTGCTTTGTAAGTGTTTTCTATAACTATCTTTATTACTGATGTCCATTTCCTCCTGGGAAATTGGCATAAATAGATATGTCACAGGAAATCCAGATGAAAATTAAATTAGAAGCTCACATTTTATCTGAATGCAGCTGAGACAAAAATCAAAGTAATGCATAGTTAAATGTAAATAATTGAGAAATGTCTTTTGGTAATGAGAGCCAGCATTGCAGATCTCAAATAAGTTGATTATTAGATAAGATACTTATTCCTCCCTCCCAAGAACTATTGATTTGATTTTGGTGACAGTGTCAATTTGAGGGGGCTGATTGAATATGCTGGAAAATATTTATGGAAAATGGTCTAGCAAGACAAATTCTTTGAATTGCACTACCAGTAGCATGGGTTTATGTATTTCAGATGTGACCTGTCTGCTGGTTGCTTCTTTGTGTCCTGATGTGTGTCACCCTCCTGCAGTTCGGAGTCTGGCCACAGCCCAGTCCTCTGCATTGAATTCTAAAGCCCTCGTTATTTGTCTGTTAATTTTTACAAAGCCTCATATTGCCTTGATGAAGTTTCTTTTATATGTTATGGAACCATCTCACAAACACTTCAGCAAACAAGTCTCGAATGGCTTGCTAACCCTGGGTTCTTTGAGGGAGGCATTGGGGAAATATT
>NW_012105142.1:1403791-1404488 GCF_000951045.1 Mandrillus leucophaeus
CCTCCCCTCCCCTCCCCTCCCAGACTGAGTCTCATTCTGTTGCCCAGGCTAGAGTACAGTGGCACGATCTTGGCTCACTGCAACCTCCACCTCGCGGGTTCAAGCGATTCTCCAGCCTCAGCCTGCCAAGAAGCTGGGACTACAGATGGGCACCACCACTCCCAGCTAATTTTTTTTTTTGTATTTTTAGTAGAGAGAGTGTTTTGCCATATTGGCCATGCTGGTTTCGAACTCCTGACCTCAGCCTGTCTCAGCCTTCCACAGTGCTGGGATTACTGGCATGAGCCACAGCGCCTGGCCAACATGTGTGGTTTCTTGTCCTCCTCTTCCTAACCCCAGGTTGCAGCAGAATTATGATCATCCCCATTATACAGATGAAGACGCTGAGGTACAGTGACTTTATCCTTCTGTAGGGAGACACTGTTAATAGGGGATGAGCTGGGGTTTTGGTGCAGGCGGGCTTCATCCACATGCCCCACTGCATCCACATGCTCCTCTCTTTAGCTTCTAGTCCTACTCAGAAAATACCCTTTGTCTAAAGAATGCAATAGACAGAGGCTCCAAGTCTTGTACAAAACTCCTAGAGAAGGGTAGGCTGGGCGCGGTGGCTCAAGCCTGTAATCGCAGCACTTTGGGAGGCCGAGACGGGTGGATCACGAGGTCAGGAGATCGAGACCATCCTGGCTAACACGGTGAA
>NW_012105142.1:1407688-1431926 GCF_000951045.1 Mandrillus leucophaeus
AGTGTCAGCTGAAACTCACCGCGAACAATTGCCAGTGTCAGCTGAAACTCACCGCGAACAATTGTCAGTGTCAGCTGAAACTCACTGCGAACAATTGCCAGTGTCAGCTGAAACTCACCGCGAACAATTGCCAGTGTCAGCTGAAACTCACCGCGAACAATTGCCAGTGTCAGCTGAAACTCACTGCGAACAATTGCCAGTGTCAGCTGAAACTCACTGCGAACAATTGCCAGTGTCAGCTGAATCAAATGCTCAGGGCTGCCTGGTGTGGGCTTCCTGACAGTATTCATCTGCTTATGGTCATCTTTCTATTTTTGGTAGTTGAAAAGGACCCTGTAGCTTGTCAGAAAATCAACAGACTGTTTGGCTTCTGGTACTTTGAAAGTGACACACACACACACCCCTCACACTCATGTACACTATGCAAACACCTACAAACACATGTGCAGGTGCATACACTCTTTCCTGACTTCTGCAAGCTAAGAAGACTTTTTTTTTTTAATGTAGGTAAAAAAACATTCATTGTATTCCTTGGTGGAAGTGCCTAAAAAAACAAACAACAAACGAATGAAACATTTGTTGTCATTGCCACGGAAACCTTTTATTATCACCCTGTAAGTTTCACACGTGGATGGGGCATCGCTTTCAACTCATTTCAGCAGCCTAATGGTTCTGATGGGCTCCAGGCAGTACTTGTTGAAGCAGCAGTTGCAGCTGAAATCCAGAAAATCAAGATTCTTCTTCTGCAGCGACTGATCCCCACCCATTGCCCTGCTCTGACCTCGAGGGAAGGAGGCTTGAGAATGAGCTGTTTTACCCAGCAAGCGTCCCATTGTGGAAGAAGCAGTGACACACGTTGGTGGCTCATGGTATCACAGCTGACACACCGCTCTCCCTTCTGCCGTGGAAAGAGGTAGGAGGAATGCGGGGAAGGTGACCACAGTATTTTCAGGATAAATGAGAGGCTCTAATGGAGCCCCGGTGAGTGTGCTTTGGGATCCAGACTCTTGGCCCAGCCCAAGGTTTTAAGTTTATATGGACCAATGAGAAAGAGACCATGGACAGACTGCTTCTGCTGGGGATGGTTCATTTTTGTCCTCTAAAGAAGAAAAATCCTACACAGGAGGACTTTTACATTTAAGGTTGAGATTTATGAAGTCTGATGTCTTTGTT
Organism: Mandrillus leucophaeus; assembly: GCF_000951045.1. Classification (NCBI taxonomy): domain Eukaryota; kingdom Metazoa; phylum Chordata; class Mammalia; order Primates; family Cercopithecidae; genus Mandrillus; species Mandrillus leucophaeus. The sequence continues at coordinate 1,408,862 of NW_012105142.1, forward strand.
CCTAAACTGCTCCCCTCCACTGCCCTTAGGCCCCAGCTCAGTCACCTCCAGGTCGAATTCCCAAGTGTCTTGCGCACTCCAGAACTCTAAATTATCTTGAGACTGAAATGAAAGAAATGGAGAGGCCTAGTTCTCCCAGCAAGAGCAGAGGGCACAGAAAGGCTGAAAAATGGATTGAGCACTTCCCTCAGAATTTTATTTATTTATTTTTTTGAGATGGAGGCTTGCTCTGTTGCCGAGGCTGGAGTGCAGTGGCACAATTTTGGCTCACTGCAGACTTTGCCTCTAGGGTTCAAGCAATTCTCCTGCCTCAGCCTCCTGAGTAACTGGGACTACAGGCACCTGCCACCACGCCCGTCTAATTTTTTCTATTTTTAGTGAAGACAGTGTTTCACTATGTTGGCCAGGCTGATCTCAAACTCCTGACCTCAAGTGATCCACCTGCCTCTGCCACCCAAAGTGCTGGAACTACAGGCATGAGCCCAGCCCAGAAAATATTTTTAAAAGGCCCATTATCTGGGTCATTTTAGCTCAATGAATTCAAGTTTTCAAGATGGTAACTTGATTGATGGCATTTTCTTCATCATCATCATCATCATCACCACCCCCACCATCATCACCACCTCCACCATCATCACCACTATCCTTTTCTTTTTCTTTTAAGAAAAAAGGGCAGTGCAGTGAGGGATCCTGGCTGCCCACCCAGAACAGTTACTCACCAGGTTAACAGGCTGCAGTGTTTAATGCAAAACAAATCGCCAAGCTGGCACTGAGTGGTGTGAAACCCAATTGGCTAGAAACTGTGTCTCATTAGAGGCCATCCACACAGCAAGCAGATGCACTTGGAAGTTGTCGTGTGATTCCTTTACAGGAATCACAGAAATGATATTTGCGGCTACGCAGCCAATCGAGTCTCATGAATCTGTTTGCAGTTTCTCTTCCTTGATATTTTGCCTCTTCTAAAATCTCATCCCTCCCTTGCACATTCAGCTAGCTTTTGCCCACTCCCCTCCACAAAACACACTAGAGTTTTCAACAAAGACACTCCATTCTCTCTTAAGTTGGCTCCAAGACCCACTGGGTTAAGTCTGAAGTCTGGATCCTCAACCAAACAGTTGGGTTAAGGCCTCTCCTGCCCTTTGCAGATGAGAAACAGATTTCTGGCAGAGAAAGGGCCTGCCTTTGAGTCTTCATAAAATGGATGTTTACACTTATGCCAGCATTTGTTTCTAACCCCTGCTTGGCATTTGTTTTTCTGAAGAAATAGATTAAAAATCATCATATGCAAAGAAGAGCTCAAGTGTTTCTCAGGTTGCAGAGTGGAATGTTGCCACCGCTTTTATTTCTAATGAGTTGGCTCCTAAACTCCCGACAAAACAAAAACAAAAGAATAACTTGTGTCCCTCCCAAGAATGATGGAAAGGGTTGATCATTCATCCTGACACACTGATCATTCATTTTCACTGGAGTTGCTCAAGCCAAAATCCTCCGGGAGTTTCCCAGGGTTTTTTGTGCTTCTCTGCACCCCACTTAAATATCACATCCTGAGAGGTTTTTCCTGACCACCCAGGGTATAGGAGTGGCCTCTGTGACCCTGCCAATATCTCTCAATCACTCTATTCTGTTGTGTTCACATCATAGAATTTACAACTTTCTGAAGTTATCTTTTATAAAAACTAATTTTTAAAAAATGATTTTTTGTAGAGTCAGGGTCTTACTATGTTGCCCAGGCTGGTCTCCAACTACGGGCCTCAAGCGATCTTCCCTCCTTGGCCTCCCAAAGTGTAGTGATTACAGGTGTGACCACTGTGTCCAACCTGAAGTCATCTTGTTTATGATATGTTTACAACTTAATTGTTTGTCTCCCCTTACTGATTTTTTTTGTTTTTTTTTTTTTTGAGACAGGGTCTCATTTTGTCACTCAGGCTGGAGTGCAGTGGCTTGATCTCGGCTCACGACCATCTCTGCCTCCCAGGCTCAAACGATCCTCCCACCCCAGCCTCTCGAGTAGCTGGGACTACAGGTGCATGCCATTACGTCCGGCAATTTTTTTTTTGTACTTTTGATAGAGACAGGGTCTCTCCACATTGCCCAGGTTGGTCTTGAACTCCCGGACTCAAGATAGTGCTGGGTTCATAGGCGTGAGCCATGGCGCCTGGCTACCTACAGGTGTTTAAATATCAGAGGAGTTAGGATCTTGTTGGTTGTTCTCAGTTGTGGGGGATCCAGCACTTAGGACAGCGCTCGGCCCTTTATACAAGTAAGTGAATGATGAATGAGCTCATTGCAAGTCCCCAAGGCTCATACTTTAAGCCATTGAGTGTTTCTCTATTTGTGGTCTTTTTCTCATGAATAATCCCTTGACTTATTTGCTGTTCCCCTGAAAGTTTTTGGGTGAGCAGCCCTTCTGGTTTTGCTTTTCATCTTCCTTTGTTTTTAATAGCCTTGGAGTTGTACATCTTGTAGCTCTGTCATAGAAGTCATTCTATACAAAGCTATCTGTAACTGTTTCCCAATATCAGAGGCAGAGCAGTGTCCAATTTTAATAACTTGGTGTTTGTATGCAGAGCTAATCTGTTCCAGGATGACAATGAATCAGAGGAGAGATTCTGAAAGGGACACCCGAGGGATCTCAGCTCCCTACATGGCCCTTGCAAAGTCAGGAGGGGCCTCCTTTGCTGGAAAATTACCTTGCTTGCCCTTTTGGGGGAACTAGGGTTGCTTAGAAACTGTGCAGCCCAGTCACTGCAAGGAAACAGGGTCACAAGGGCAAAATGGGTGGGAAAGTAGGCACCCCAGAGAGCGTCCGTGGAGAATGGCTGCCAGTGTTCCCCAGTGGGCAGCTATAATAATAGGGGGATAAAGCATTTGTGCATTAGCAGGATATTTTTTCATAACAGAAGTTGCTTTCTTTCTTTTGTTTTATTACTATTTTTTGAGTCATGGTCTTGCTCTGTTGACCAGGCTGGAGTACAATGGCGTGATCTTGACTCACTGCAGCCTCAACCTGCCAGGCTAAAGCGATCCTCCCACCTCAGCCTCCCAGGTAGCTGGGACTATAGGTGCATGTCACCATACCCGGTGAATTTTTATGTTTTTTTTTTGTAGAGGTGGGGTTTCACCATGTTGCCTGGGCTGGTCTCAGACTTCTGGGCTCAAGCCATCCTCCCTCCTCGGCCTCCCAGAGTGCTGGCACTATGGGCATGAGCCACAGCATCCAGCCTTCCTTATTTCATAAGAAGAGTGTGTATGCAGGCATGGCTGTTGGTTCACATTGCCATTGAAAGACATCCAATGCTGTAGCCAGAGGAATCCCTACTGACTCCAGGAGGTCCACAGTCATCATCCCTGTAGAAGGACAGGCATTGTATCCAAACTAGCCTAGTTCCTCAAACTCCCAAGTTCTTTTTTTTTTTTTTTTTTTGAGGCGGAGTCTCGTTCTGTCGCCCAGGCTGGAGTGCAGTGGCCGGATCTCAGCTCACTGCAAGCTCCGCCTCCCGGGTTTACGCCATTCTCCTGCCTCAGCCTCCCGAAGAGCTGGGACTACAGGCGCCCGCCACCTCGCCCAGCTAGATTTTTGTATTTTTTAGTAGAGACGGGATTTCACCGTGTTAGCCAGGATGGTCTTGATCTCCTGACCTCGTGATCCGCCCGTCTCAGCCTCCCAAAGTGCTGGGATTATAGGCTTGAGCCACCGCGCCCAGCCCAAACTCCCAAGTTCTGAAGTTTTATGAACTGATTACTAGAAAGAAGAGGCAGAGATTGTTCTGCTGAAATTGGCAGATAAATTGCAGAAAACTCAGGGATGGACAAAACTAAAATAATGAAAATCAATAGCGCATCTGATGTGATCTTACAGTTTAATCTGAGCAGTTCTTAGCATGTGTAATTTGTGAGAAAATTCATTATATGGGGATGCAGCAAGTACATTCCATATAAATGCACAAATGGTCTGTCAATAAACGCTATCACCCCACTTTGCGTTGTGCAGAGTGCTGAACTAAAAGTCAGAATCCTACAATGTTACGGTGGGAAGCGCATGAGCCCATTTTAGGGGTGACTAAATAAATAAAACCCAGAGACGGGAAGGGGCTTTTCCAGAGCCTCTTGGTCATTCCCAGCTGTCCTCTAGACAGTATCCAATCACCTGTCTCTTCATTGTGCCAGAGTGCAAAACCTTTCTCCTCTCTCTGCCCAACTGTTCAGCTCTTCCCGCAGTCCTATCCTCAAACTCACGAACCCAAACCCAGTGAAACAAAACATCCGCTCCGCCCCAGTTAACAGGATTCTCTTTAGAAGGCTGATTGATTTTTTTGATTGAAGATTGAAGGCCATCTTTATTTTTATTATTTATTTATTTACTTGAGACAGAGTCTCACTCTGTTGCCCAGGCTGGAGTGCAGTGGCCTGATCTTGGCTGCTTATGAGAATCATTAGCTGCAGAGCTGGGTCTGTACTCAAGCCTCTGGCTCCTGCTACAGTGTAAATAGCAGCTCTGCCCTCATCCCCTGGTTCCTGTGTCTAGGCATGTGGTGTGTGTTTTGCTCACATGTCAACCTAGACATTGTTCCCACATGCTCCAAAAGTCCTTACCCACAAAAGCATGAATGATCCCTGGTCGGCAGAGAAGGCTATAGTATAAGAAATATCGTTGGTCTTTGTTCCCAGTTCTTGGCACAGAGATCTTAAAACTCTTGGAATTTCCTGAGTGATAGGAGAGTCTTTTGTCAATCATAATCAGCCTCTTTGGTCCCATGAATTTATGCTAATGACGTGGCTTAGTCTGGGATCCCTAGACAGCCTTAGCTTGGGTTGCCAGAAAGATCAGCTTTTCTGGTCACCAGAAAGACCAAATAATTTGAGGATTGGAACTTTCATTCCCACACACTGATCTCTGGGAAGCAGACTGGAGGTTAAGCTCTAAAAACTCTCAAACAATGGGAGCTGACAAGCCTCGGGGTTGGTGAACACCTCCATGTGCCGGGAGGGTGGCACACCCCAGCTAGTTCCATGGGGACGGAAGCTCCTACGGACCTCCTGTCCCTTCCAGACCTCTCCCCACATACTTAGTCATCTGACTGTTTATTTATATGCTTTATAATTAACTGGTAACGGTAAGTAAAGCGTTTCCCTGAGTTCTGTGAGCTGTTATAGCAAAGCATTGAACCTTTATTTTCTAATTATTATTATTATTGTTGTAGCAAATTATTGAATTATTGAAGAGGGGGCTGTGGGAACTCCTGATTTGTAGCCAAGTCAGACAGAAAGAAGTGTGGGCAACCCCCTACTTGCAATTGGGGTGTGACATGGGAGGCAGTCTTATGGGGTCTGATGCTATGTCTGGGTACCTAAGGTCAGAATTGAAATGAATCACTAGATACCCAGTTGGTGTCTTCAGAGAACTGGAAAATGACTTGATGTGAAAAATGCATACATTTTGTGCAGGAAGTGTTGAGTAGGGAAAAAATTTTGTTTTTAGGCTCACAACTCAAAGACTTTGTAACATCCTCAGTGAAAATTCTTGGCTACCAATGGCCACTCTTGGTCATTCCCAACTGTCCTCTAGACAGTGTCCAATCACCTGGCTCTTCATCGTGCCAGGGTGCAAAGCCTTTCTCCTCTCTATGTCCAACTGTTAAGCTTTTCCCTTAGTCCTTTCCTCAAACTCATAATCCCAAACCCAATAAAACAAAGCTCCACTCCTCCCCGCCACTCCGCCCCAGATAACAGGATTCTCTTTAGGAGGCAGATTGATTGCCATCTTTATTTTTATTATGTATTTATTTATATTTATTTTTTTGAGACAGAGTCTCACGCTGTCACCCAGGCTGGAATGCAGTGGCGTGATCTCGGCTCACTGCAACCTCTGCCTCCTGGGTTCAAGCGATTCTTGTGCCTCAGTCTCCCGAGTAGCTGGGATTACAGGCACATGCCACTACACTCAGCTAATTTTTGTATTTTTGGGAGAGATGGGGTTTCACCACGTTGGCCAGGCTGGCCTTGAACTCCTGATCTCAGGTGATCCACCCCTCCCAAAGTGCTGGCATCACAGGCCTGAGCCACTGTGCCCGGCCAGTTTTTATTATTATTTTTAAAATGCCATATTTATTACTTCAACGGGCTTCTGCGGTGTCACCCCCAACCACAGGCAGCTTATCAAAGTGTTTCCTCTAAATGCTTATATTTTTCTCCAGGAAGAAGTCTGAAATGACATTTCTCCCTCTTGTCTCATCTCTATCATATCATGTAGATTCCCAAATTGGTTTCTCAGAAGCCTCTTTCAGTGTCTGCTTTTCTGCCCTGGGAACTTGCCTGGCAGCTTCCCCATCGTGTGTCCAAGTCCGACCTCCTGGACCTGAACAGTGATAATGATAGGCGATGTTCTCAACTGCCTGTGTGATGGGGCGTGCGTACCCCACCTACAGGTGCCAAAGTCCACTCAGTTCATCCCTGTGCAGGGCTGGAGCTCCTCCCTGAGGTCCTATGATGTATCCAGGAGTCCCCACTGGTTTTACAGCAGTCTCAGAAGATACTTGTAATCCCAGCACTTTGGGAGGCTGAGGCGGGTGGATCACCTGAGGTCAGGAATTCGAGACCAGCTTGGCCAACATGGTGAAACCCCATCGCTACTAAAAATACAAAAATTAGTCGGGCGTGGTGTTGCACATCTGTAATCTTAGCTACTTGGGAGGCTGAGGCAGGAGAATCGCTTGAACCCAGAAGGTGGAGGTTGCAGTGAGCCGAGATTGCGCCACTGCACTCCAGCCTGGATAACAGAGCAAGACTCTGTCTCAAAAAAAAAACAAAACAAAAACAAACAAAAAAAGGAAGACACTGCAGGAATAAGGGGAGCTGGATAACGGGGCCGGTCTTCACCCTCCTGGTGCCTGGGTATGTATGTGGGGTCTGTTGTGGAAGGCCCACAATGTGGGCGTGAAGATCAGGGGTGGGAACGTCTGCTGATGAGGACACCCAGTGAGATTTGTAGGCACTACAATAGCATCCTCGAGGAGGTCACCCATCAGTTCCTCTGTCTTTGAGTTGTGAGTGTGGGATGGGTCCACTTAGTACAAGGTTTTCTTCTGATTCCTCCCAACCCAAGCCTCCTCTGCATGCTGCCCATGTACTACCTTATCCCCAATCTCACTGCATGTCCATGACACACTCTCACGTTCAAGGTCAATCCCAAGGCTATGATACTTTACAGAAGCACATTGGTCTGACCTCTGCTTTCCACAGGGTCCCGGGGAAGGTTGCCCTGCAGGAGGAAAGACCACAGGAAGGCCGAGTTTCCCTGCTCAGTGGATTGACTGTTGGCCTCTTCCTGCCTCTACGTGCCGCCCTCCTGTTGAGTCCTAAACGTTTTATACGCGTCTTCTTTAATTCCAACAACAAACTCGAGAGAGAGAATGCTATCATCCCCATTTTAGAGATGAAGAAATCAAAGCTCCAAAAGGTTCTGAAACCTGGTCAGGGCCACCCAGCTATTTACGGCACAGCCAGAGCTGGACCCCAAGCCTACGTATTGCCAAAGTTGGGTTCCTTCCATAGTGCTCTTGAGGCTGTTGGTTAGAGTCCCCGGGAAAGACGGTGCTGCCTCTTCGTTTTAAAACAGACAGACACAGGTAATTTGGAACCGAGTTGTTCCAGAGTTGTCACCTGTTAAGAGGTCATCCTGTGGCACTTGATGGAAGATGCGTCGTGGCTGAAAACATGAGTTCTCCAGAAGGCAAGTGACTGTTCTAGAGCCCATGCCTCCAGGTGCTGCCTCTCTGGACACTACTTCTTTTCTTTTCTTTCTTTCTTTTTTTTTTTTTTTTGAGACAGAGTCTCACTCTGTCGCCAAGGCTAGAGTGCAGTGGTATGATCTCGGTTCACTGCAACCTCCACCTCCCGGGTTCAAGTGATTCTCCTGCCTCAGCCCCCTCGGTAGCTGGGATTACAGGCACATGCCACCACGACTGGCTAATTTTTGTATTTTTAGTAGAGATGGGGTTTCACCATGCTGCCCAGGCTGGTCTTGAACTCCTGACCTCAAGTGATCTGCTCGTCTCGGCCTCCCAAATTGCTGGGATTACAGGTGTGAGCCACCGCGCCTGGCCTACTTCTGTGCTTTCTGATACATGATCTGTTATCCAGACCCTGGAGGCATGTTCCCTCACACACGATCCAGGCCTGAAGATGGCACAAATGTCCCTTGCATGATTGCAAGATCCCCAGATTAGCATCCCCAAAGCTTTAGTGAATCTTGATTAGACTTGGACCCCTTGGGAGCCTGCGGGCATCCATCCTTAGCTGGGCCCAAGTTTGCCCTCCGCCGGGATGTGTTGCGCCATTGAAAGGTGTTGAGTCGACCGTGAAGATCGACGTGTGATCAATGTGTTTGTTGGCTCGGGTATTTGTGGACTTATACACACACTGAGTGTGGCTGAACATGTGTTGACAACGTTGAGCAGAGGGAAATTCTGAAGCAACAGCTATTGATCTTTCTGAGTGTTTGCATCGTGCGGGTGGAGGAGGAAGTGGCTACTGTGAGGCTGCCAGCCAGCTCTGCTGTCCCCAGTTCACACTCCCCGACAGCCTGTGAAGGCAGCGCTTATGGTCGGGATCACGCATCTCTGCGCTCAAGCTCAGGCTGCAAAGAATCGGAGGCCTCGACGAGCCGCTGGAGTCCTCCTGGCAGCCTCTGAGGCATGGGCTGCTGCCAGATCACCGCCTCCCAGACGAATGTGTGAGTGAGTGCTCCAACTCAACCCAAAAGAGCGTTTTAAAAATCAAAGGCAAATCTTTAGAAAGTAAGGGGAACTTGTGAATTATTTTTCCCAGCTTCTGGAAGTTACCCCAAAATTTCTAGTTGTATTGAACCTGCTAGGGCTTCCCGCTCTGCAGACTGCACCTTCCGGAGGTCCCGGGCCACTTTAGACTGAGCTGCTGCCAGTAACAGGGGATGGCAGGTTCTGGAGGTATCTGCCCAGAGTGCCTGGTTGTGGATTTTGCAGAGAAGGCCCTCAGGATGCTGTCACTTTATTCCATCCCAAATCCACCAAGAGAACAATTTCAACCAGATTAATATCCAAAAAGCCCTAGTCTAATACCTGCAACTAAACGCAATGTCACAAAAATCTTAGCACCTTCTGATCTGTAAATGAAAGTAAGGCAGATAATTTATGACTCTTAAGTGATGACGTGAGGAACTTAGGGAACCGAACATGGGATCCCCACAGGGCTCTTGGATGGGGTTTCGTAGAAATCACCACTATCCATGGGAAATTTATGAAGCACAGGGGCCACATTGCGTCTCTCCTCACTGAGGTTATTTGATGACCAGGCTTTCACTTTGCTACATTTTACCCAACATAATATTTTCTCTCTTTTTTTCTTTTTCTTTTCTTTTGGTGAGACAGAGTCTTACTCTGTTGCCCAGGCTGGAGTGCAGTGGTGCAATTTCAGCTCACTGCAACCTCCGCCTCCTGGGTTCAAGCGATTCTCCTGCTTCAGCCTCCTGAGTAGCTGGGACTACAGATGCGTGCCACCATGCCTGGCTAATTTTGTATTTTTAATAGAAATGGGATTTCACCATGTTGGCCAGGCTGGTCTCGAACTCCTGGCCTCAAGTGATCCACCTGTCTTTGCCTCCCAAAGTGCTGGGATTACAGGACCCACTGTACCCGGCCTCAACCTAGTATTTTCTCACAGAGCTGTAGCATGCCTAGATTCTGCTGGAATCCCACAGGGAGACGCGTGGTTAAGAATCTTGTGCAATAACCCATTCCTTTGTCCTCATGATCAGCATATGTATGGACAGCCACAGTGGGGAAAATCGTCAGAGGCGTGTGAACCAGAGCAACCCCATCTTGAGTAGGGGCTGGGTAAAATGAGGCTGAAACCTACTGGGCTGCATTCCCAGATGGTTAAGGCATTCTAAGTCACAGGATAAGACAGGAGGTCGGCACAAGATACAGATCATAAAGGCCTTGCTGACAAAACAGGCTGCAGTCAAGAAGCTGGTTAAAACCCACCAAAACCAAGATGGCCACGAGAGTGACCTCTGGTCGTCCTCACTGCTACGCTCCCACCAGCGCCATGACAGTTTACAAATACCATGGCAACGTCAGGAAGTTCCCCTATATGGTCTAAAAAGGGGAGGCATGAATAAGCCACCCTTGTTTAGCATATCATCAAGAAATAACCATAAAAATGGGCAACCAGCAGCGCTTGGGGCTGCTGTCTATGGAGTAGCCATTCTTTTATTCCTTTACTTTTTAAATAAACTAGCTTTTGCTTTGCACTGTGGACTCTCCCTGAATTTTTTCTCGTGCGAGATCCAAGGATACTGTCTTGAGGTCTGGATTGGAACCCCTTTCCTGTAACAGACCCTATTTGTGGATTTTAGTTATTCCATCATAAACCAGAGTATTTTCTACCTCAGCATCATGGCAACATCAAGGCATTGACTCCTAGGATAATGATGATTGCTTTTGCAGCAGTCTGCCCCTGAGGACACCCTGGGAATATTTCATACTTATCCGGCTTTTGACCTTTGAGGCCATATCTGCAGAATTCCCCAATATATTATTATCATTTCAGTATAACATTTTAAAAAAGAGAAAAAGCAATTAACCAGTTGCCTAATTCCACATGGATACAAAGATCTGGATAATCAACCTAATCTTTGATTTGGCTTGATTGATTAATTAATTAAACATTTATTGAGCTAGGCCTGCACTAGGTGCTGCCATGCTGCATCTCATAGTCAGAGGCCCGGAAGGTAACTTGCAAATGTTGATCCTGTCTGGGAGGGGTATGGGGGAGAAGAGAGGATGAACAAACACCCTTGATTGAAAGCGTGAGGGGCCTCCTTCTCCTCTCCCAGCTCCAGAACCTGTTTCCCTTGGAAGTCAGAAGATACAGTGCTTGTCCTGGCAGCACTGTGGCAGCAGGTCTCTGTGTGCCTGTGTGTGGAGCACACTGAGTATGGATGTGTGAGCATGTGCACATTTGCACACACATGCACACATGCAGGGCATGTGGAGGGAGGGAGATGTCCCACTCTCATTGTTGGTGGGAGTGCTAATTAGTACATCCTCCATGGAGTACAATACAGTCATATCTCCTAAATTATAAGATGCACATACTACCAGCTACTTGGGAGACTGAAGCAGGAGAATAGCTTAAGCCCAGGAGTTTGGATCCAGTCCAGCCAAGGCAACATAGTGAGATCTCATTTCCAAAAAAAAAAAAAAAAAAGCACATACCTTTTGATGCAATCATGCAACTTTTAGGAATTTATCTTGATGATATTCTTACAAATGTGTTAATGATGCTATTCAGAGATATTTAATTTTAATTCGTTTAGTCATTCATCAAACATTTCATGAGGTACTGCTGCATTCCAGGCACTGTTCAGGGCTCTGGAGAAACAGTCACGAGGAAGACAGACTAGTTTTTACCCTCCAGGAGCTTGCATTCGAGTAGGAGAAGCAGACGATAAAGAAATAAATAGGCCATGCACAATAGATCATATAGGATGACCATGTATCCCAGTTGCCTGGCAGAGTCACGGGCATGTTCTAGCAGAACTGTTAGGGTCCCCTTCTGCTCTCAGAATGTCTCAGTTTGGGCCAGGCACGGTGGCTCACACCTGTAATCCCAGCACTCTGGGAGGCCGAGGTGGTCAGATCACTTGAGGTCAGGAGTTCAAGACAAGCCTGGCCAACATAGTGAAACCCTGTCTCTACTAAAAATACAAAAATTAGCCAGGCGTGGTGGTGGACACCTACAGTCCCAGGTACAGGTGTAGGGAGGCTGAGGCAGGAGAATTGCTGGAACCTGGGAGGTGGAAGATGTGGTGAGCCGAGGTCACACCACTGCACTCCAGCCTGGGAGACAGAGCAAGACTCCATCTCAAAAAAAAAAAAAAAAAGGAAAAAAAAAAGGTGTCCCAGTCTATATGATAAATGATGTGGTTACCCTGAGGTGGTGCTGAGTGCTTTGAAAAAAAGTAGGAAAAGAGGGAAAGAGTGACTGAAGTGTGTGCTATTTTATGTATTACTCATTGCAGATTGTTTGTAGTAACAAAAAAATTGGAAATATCCTGAATGTACATCAATTGGAGATTGATTAATCAATGATGTTACATTGATACGACAGAAGAGTATATAGCTGTCAAAAAGAATCAAGACATGATTACTGCTATGGGACAATGTCTAAGATATAGTGTTAAGTGAAAATAGCAAGATACAGAACAGCATGTGTAGTATACTACTACTATGTATATAAACAAGAAGGGTGTCTGTACTTGGATGTGTTTGATCACGCATAGAAAAAAAGCCCTGGGAGGGCCAGGCACGGTGGCTAACGCCTGTAATCCCAGCACTTTGGGAGACCGAAGCGGGAAGATCACAAGATCAGGAGTTTGAGACCAGCCTGGCTAATATGGTGAAACCCCATCTCTACTAAAAATACAAAAAAAGAAAAAATTAGCTGGGCATGGTGGCATGTGCCTGTAGTCCCAGCTGCTTGGGAGGCTGAGGCAGAAGAATAGCTTGAACCTGGGAGGTGGAGGTTGCAGTGAGCTGAGATCACGCCACTGCACTCCAGCCTGGGCCACGGAGTGAGACTGAAAAAAAAAAAAAGAAAAGCAGAAAATCTCTGGAAGGACACACACACACACACACACACACACACACACACACACACACACACAAACTGGTAACAGTGGTCGCTTTTGGAGAGGAAATTGGGGCACTGAAGTTTAGAAATGGAGATAGACTTTCTTTTTACTGTACACTAGTTTATATTCTTTGACTTTTATTTATTTACTTATTTGTTGATTTATTTTGAGACAGAGACTTGCTCTGTCACCCAGGCTGGAGTGCAGTGGTGAGATCTTGGCTCACTGCAACCTCTGCTTCCTGCTTCCTGGGTTCAAGTGATCCTCCCATTTCAGCCTTCCAAGTAGCTGGTACTATAGGCATGTGCCACCATACCTGGCTAATTTTTTTTTTTTTTTTTTTTGTATTTTCAGTAGACACAGGGTTTCATCATTTTGGCCAGGCTAGTCTCAAACTGTTGACCTCAAGTGATTTGCCTGGCTTGGCCTCCCAAAGTGCTGGGATTACAGGCGTGAGCCACCATGCCTGGCCTCTATTCTTTGACTTTAAAAAAGTTATGTGCACATATTACCTATGAAGAAGTAACAAGGAAGAGAAGGAAAATTTCTCAAGTCTAGCTGGGTATGAACTACAGGAATCTTCATGGGAAATTCTCACTCAGGCCACATTAGAATCCTATTGGGAACATTTAAAATACAGATGCCTGGGCCCCACTCACACAGAGTCTGATTTACTTGGTTGTGGGTGGGGCCTGGGTGTTGATATTTAAAAACTAAAGTTGCCAAGGTGATTCTAATGTGCAACTTCAAACCTTACTGTGCACATGCATCATCCAGGGATCTCGATAAAGTGCAGGCTCTGATTCAGTAGATCTGGAGTGGAGCAGCATTTCTAACAAGATTCTGCATTTCTGATGCATCCCAGGTGATGCTAATGCGGCTGGTCCATGGACCACATTGGTAGTAGCAAAAGGCTAGAATATCTTTGGCTGAGAACAGATAGTTCCTGTGCCTCTGCTTACACATCTTTGGAGAGGAGCTGCTCACTTCTTTTTGAATGTTGCTGTTTTAAGGAAGAGTGGGTGCAGATAATTAGCTTTCTTCATTTGGAAGATCTGAATGCTGCTGAAGTGGATTCTGGGCTTAAATCTGGTATTTTTATTATTCTTCTAGGTTTCTTGTTCTGAGAGCATAAGAGCTGGACTACAACACAGTTTCATGGGCGATCTCGCAGGAACCATGGGCAGTTGAGAGAAGGCACCAATGATGTGGGCAGGTGGCCTTGAGAAGCAGCCCTAGAGAGTACAGGAAACTTTAGAACAGAAAACAAATGGAAGACAATGATGTCAGCAAGATGATGGAATAGGAATTTTCTATCATAATTTACCTATAGTACACCAATTTTGACAGTCACCCCAAGATAAGAGTACCTCTGTGGGAATCTGAGAGTCCAGTGGGAGAAGTTCCAGCACACAGTTGAATCATAAAATCTGAGAATAGATGCATTCAAGAGGGTAAGAACGCTTTTACTTTACCAGCATCTTCCCTCCACCATGGGGTCACAGCTCAATGACAGAAGAGACTCCCTCAGCCTGCAATTCCTCCCACTGGAAAAAATGAAAGCAATGAATGAGTGCCCAGGTTCCACAGCTGTGTGGAATGCTGTCCAAGAGGCTCGCCTTTTCCTCGCCTGTCATACTGAGGAGATAAGTATGCTGAGTAGCTGGGAGAAGCTGGGAGTAGGAAAAAGAGGTGGAGACTCACAGTAACTAGGGCATGGGACTCAACAAAGGGCCGCAATCCTACTAACTGCTTTGCAGAATCCATCAGGAAGCCTACCCACAAGCTGTTAGGGATGCTTCACCTGCAGACTCCTCCAGTTGACCCATGGACACCTCAATGCTCCAAACACCTCACCTATCTCTCCACCCATGGCTGGCTCCCTGTGTATAACCCCGGAAAGTGAGTGTTAGCCTTTGCAGATGGCTGACAAGCATGTATAGTCAGCCAGCTTGACTCTGGGGAATTGGGAGAAGGCACACAAATTTGAGCATTTCAAAACACTGTCATATGGGAAATGAGGTTCTCAACAACCAGCATGGCTTTGTAAAATTGAGAGAAGGTATACAATCGTAAGAATTCCATCCTAACAGGAAACGAGAAGGGTTAATGGATGCTTTTGTGAAAAATGTCTGAGAGGGCTTGGAATTTCTAGCCAGGTTTACTGGTGTAGGCATTTCTCTCCCAAAGCAAGTCAGAGGGGTGACTGCTTCTTCAAGTGGAAAGACATCAATGCAAGACTTAAAGGAACATAAAAAACAAACAAACAAACAACCAGGGAAATACACCACAACCAAAGGAACACAGTAATTTTCCAGTAACTGACCCCAAAGAAATGAAGATCTATAAACATTGCCTGACAAATAATTCAAAATAATTGTTTTAAGAAAGCTCACCTAGCTATAAGAGAATACAGATAGACAACTCAATGAAATCAGAAGAATAATACATGAACAGAACAAATTCAACAAAGAGAAAGAAATCACAAAAGTACCAAACAGAAATTATGGGCCTGAAGAAAACAATGAATGGAATGAAAAAATGCAATAGAGAGCTTCAACAGCAGGCTTGATCAAGCAGAAGAAAGAATATGTGAATTTGAAGGCAGATCATTTGAAATTATCCAGTCAGAGGAGAAAAAAGAATAAAAAGGAATGAAGAAAACTTAGAATTAATGAGACATCCCCAAGAGAAGTAAAATTTCCACACTGGAAATCTTACAAGGAAAATAGAGAGAGAGAAAGGGGCAAAAGCTTATTTAAAGAAATAATGGCTAAAAACTTTTCAAATAGTGGGAGAGATACGGACAGCCACATACGTGGTGATCAAAGATCCCCAAACAGATTCAATCTAAATAGGACTGCAGTGGGGAACACTGTAATCAAATTGTCAAAAATCAAAGACAAAGAGAATTTTGAAAGAGGCAAGAGAAAATAGATGAAAAGAGAAAATACAAGGGAACCCCCAAGAGGTTATCAGTAAATTTCTCAGCAAAAACTTTGCAGACCAGGAGAGAGTAGGATATAATCAAATATACTGTATTCTATGTGCTAAAAGAAAAAAACTATCAACTAAGGACACTTTATCTGGAAAAGCTATCCTTCAGAAATGAGGGAGAGATAAAAACTTTTCCAGACACACAAAAGCCGAAGGAGTTCATGACCGCTAGACCTGTCTTGTAAGAAATACTGAAGAAGGCCAGGTATGGTGGCTTACATCTATAATCCCAGCACTTTGGGAGGCCGAGGCGGGCGGATCATGAGATCAAAACATCAAGACCATCCTGGGCAACATGGTGAAACCCCATCTCTCCTAAAAATACAAAAATTAGCCAGGCGTGGTGGCATGCACCTGTAGTCCCAGCTACTTGGGAGGCTGAGGCAGGAGAATCACTTGAACCTGGGAGGTGGAGGCTGCAGTGAGCCGAGATCATGCAACTGTACTCCAGCCTGGTGACAGAGCGAGACTCCATCTAAAAAAAAGAAAAAAAAAATACTGAAGAAATTCTTCAAGCTGAAATGAAAAGACACTCATTAGTAAAATGAAACGCATAAAAGTATAAAACTTAATTGTAAAGGTAAGTATATATAAATGCTTTGACTTATGATGGGGTTATGTCCTGATAAAACCATCATAAGTTGAAAACATTATAAGTTGAAAATGCATTTAATACACTCAACTTACTGAATATTATAGCTTAAACATACCCAGAATACTTATGTTAGCCTAAAGTTGGGCAACATAATCTAACACAAAGCCTATTTATATTTATAATAGAGTTGAATATCTCATGTAATTGATTAAATACTAAAGTTTCTTGTTTTGTTTTACTTTTTTTTTCTAAGTGCGTATTGCTTTTGCACCATTGTAAAGTTGAAGCATCATTAGTTGAATTATTGTAAGTCAGGGACTATCTGTACTCAAATTCAGAATACTTGTATACTGTAATGGTGGTGTATAAATCAAAATTATGAAAAATAACTATAGCTACAATGATTTGTTAATGGACCCACAATATAAAAATAAGTAAATTGTGACATCAAAAGCATAAAATATGAGGAGAGAAGTAAAAGTGTAGAGTTCTTGTATGTGATCAAAGTTAAGTTGTCATCAGCTTAAAATAGACTGATAGTATTATAAGATGTTTCATGCAAGTCCCATGGTAACCACAAAGCAAAGCCTTAGTAGATACATAAAAGATAAAAAGAAAGAAATCAAAGCATGCCATTATAGAAAACCATCAAATCACAAAAGAAGATGTTAAGAGAGGAAGAAAGAAACAAAATTACAGAATAGTTAGAAAACAATTAACAAAATGGCAATAGTAAGTTATTACCTATCAATAATTGCTTTAAATGTAAATGGGTTAATTTCTCCAATCCAAAGACATACAGTGACTGACTGGATTTTTTAAAAAAAGATTTAATTTGGCTAGGCGCAGTGGCTCACACCTGTAATCCCAGCACTTTGGGAGGCCGAGGTGGGTGGATCACAGGGTCAGGAGTTCAAGACCAGCCTGGCTAAGATGGTGAAACCCCATCTCTACTAAAACTACAAAAATTAACTTGGTGCTGTGGCAGGTGCCTGTAATCCCAGCTACTCAGGAGGCGGAGGCAGGAGAATCACTTGAACCTGGTTGGCAGAGGTTGCAGTGAGCTGAGATCTTGCCACTGCACTCCAGCCTGGGCAACAGAGTGAGACTGTCTCAAAAAAAAAAAAAAAAAAAAGATTTAATTATATGCAGCTTACAAGAGACACACATGGAAAGTGAAGGGATGAAAAAAGATATTCTAGGCAAATGGTAACCAAAAGAGAGCAGGAGTGGCTATACTTAAATCAGAAAAAGTAGACTTTAGGTAAAAAACTGTCACAAGAGACAAATAAGGTCATTATATAATGATAAAGGGATCAATTTATCAAGAGGCTATGACAATATATATGCACTAAGCATTGGAACACCTAAATATATAAAGCAAATATTAACAGATCCAAAGGGAGAAATAGACAGCAATACAATAATAGAAGGGGAACTTCAATACCCCATTTTAAAAAACAGATAGATCATCCAGATATAAAAATAAATAAGGAACATTGGACTTAAACTGCACCTTAGACCAAATAAACCTAACAGATATATACAGGACACTGTATCCAACAGCAACCAAATACACATTTTTGTTAAGCACACATGGAACATTCTCTATGATAGATCATATGTTAGGTCACAAAACAAGTCTTAACAAATGTTAAGAATATTGAAATCATATTAAGTATCTCTTCTGACCACAATGGTATAAAACTAGAAATTAACAACAAGAGGAAAATTGGAAAAATTAACAAGTATGTGGAAATTGAACAATGCTTCTGAACAACTGTCTTAGTTTGCTCAGGCTTTTCTAGCAAAGTAGCATAAACTAGGTAGCTTATCAACAATAAACATATATTTCTTACAGTTCTGGAGGTTGAGAAGTCCAAGACTAAGGCAATGAAAGTTTCAGTGTCTGGTGAGGGGTTGCTTTCTCCATAGACTAATGTCTTTTCACTGTAACTTCACATGGAGGAAGGGGCTAGCTAGCTTGGTGACATCTCTTTTATAAGGACACTAATCCTAATCATGAGGGCTCTGTCCTCATGATCTAATAACATTTCAAAGGCCCCCCCCACCCCCCCAATACCATTACCTTGCAGGTTAGAGTTTCAAGGAGGATGCAAATATTCAGATCACAGGGACAACCAATGGGTTAAAGAAGAATTTTTTTTTGTTTTTTAATTGAGATAAACAAAATGAAAATGAAATATACTAAAACTTTTGGGATGTAGCAAAAGCTGTTTAAGAGGGACATTTATATAGATAAATACTTACACTAAGAAGAAGAGAAGATCTCAAATGAACAACTTAACTTTACATCTAAAGGGACTAGAAAAAGAATAAACTAAGCCCAACATAAGTAAGCAGAAGAAAGGAAATAACAAAGATCAGAGCAGAAATAAATGAAATAGTAATTAGAGAAACAATAGAACATATTGAGACTGAGTTGTAAAGTAATAGAAAATATGAACAGATCAATGAAAAACAAGGAAATTGAATCTGTAATGAAAAATCTCCCAGCAAAGAAAAGCTTTACTGGTGAATTCTACCAAACTTTAAAAAAAGAATTAATAGCAATTCTCAAACTCTACCAAAAATTGAAGAAGAGGGAATACTTCCAAACTAATTTCAAAAGCCCAGCATTACCTAATAGAGGAGCCAGACAAGGAGATTATAAGAAAAAATTACTTTCCAATATCTCTGATGAAAATAAATGCCAAAATCCTCAACAAAATACTAGCAAACTGAATTCCATAGCACATAAAAACTCATATACCATGATCAAATGGAATTTCTCCCCAGGATGCAAGGATAGTTCAGTGTACACAAACCAATGAATGTGATACATGATATTAACATAATTAAAGATAAAAGCCATATGATCATCTCAATAAAAGCAAAAAAGCATTTGACAAAATTCAACATAATTTCATGATAAAAACTCTCAACAAATTAGGTATAGAAGGAACATACCTCAACATAATAAAGGCCATATATGACCCACAGCTAACATTAAACTCAACAGTGAAAAGCTGAATCATTTCCTCTAACATCAGGAATGATACAAGGATGTCCACTCTATCCACTTCTATTCAACAAAGTACTGGAAATTCTAGCTAGAGCACTTGGGCAAGAAATAGAAATAAAAAGCATTCAAATCAGAAAGGAAGAAGTTAAATTTCCTCTGCAGATGACATGATTTTATATATAGAAAACCCTAAAGATATCCCCAAAAAACTGTTAGAATAAATGAATTAAGTGAAGTTGCAGAATACAAAATCAACATACAAAAATCAATTGTTTCTATACACTAAAAACAAACTACTAGAAAAAGAAATTAAGAAAATAATTCCTTTTATGACAGCATCGAAAAGAATAAAATACTTAGGACTAAATGTATCCAAGGAGGTGAAAGATCTGTACAATGAAAAGTATAAAATGTTGATGAAAGATATTAAAGAAGACACAAATAAATGGAAAGGTATCCTGTGTTTTATGTATTGGAAGAATTAATATTATTAAAATGTCCATACTATCCAAAGTGACCTAAAATTTCAGTGCAATCCCTATCAAAATTCCAATGGCATTTTTCGTAGAACTATAAAAAACAATCTTAAATTTGTAGGAACCACAAAAGATCCCAAATAGCTAAAGCAACTTTAAGAAAGAAGAATATAGTTGCAGGCATCAAGTTTTCTGATTTCAAATTATATTACAAAGCTATAGTAATCAAAACTGTATGGTACTGGCATAAAAACAGAAACGTAAATCAATAGAACAGAATAGAGAGCCAAGAAATTCACCCACACATATATGATCAACTAATCTTTGACAAAAACAACACGAATACACAATGAGAAAGGACAATCTCTTCATTAAGTGTTGCTGGGAAAACTGAATATTCACATGCAAAAGAATGATAATGAATTCTTATTCTTATGCCATACACAAAAATCAACTCAAAATGGATTAAGGACTTAAACATAAGACCTGAAATCATAAAATTCTTTTTTTTTTTTAGACGGAGTCTCGCTCTGTTGCCCAGGCTGGAGTGCAGTGGCATGATCTCAACTCACTGCAACCTCCTCCTCCTGGGTTCAAGCGATTCTTCTGTCTCAGCCTCCTGAGTAGCTGGGACTATAGGTGCATGCCACCACGCCTGGCGAATTTTTTGTATTTTTAGTAGAGACGGGGTTTGACCATGTTAACCAGGATGGTCTCAATCTTCTGACCTCGTGATCCACCCGCCTCAGCCTCCCAAAGTGCTAGGATTACAGGCGTAAGCCACTGCACTGGGCCTGAAATCATAAAACTCTTGAAAGAAAATGTGGGGGAAAAGCTTCTTCACATGGGTCTTGGCAATGATTTTTTTGGATATGACACCAGAAACTCAGGCTATAAAAGAAAATTAAATAAACGGGACTATATCAAACTAAAAAGCTTCTGCACAGCAAAGAAACAACAAAATGAAAAGGTAGCATATGTATTGGGAGAAAATATTTACAAGCCATATATCCGATAAAGGGTTAATATCCAAAATGTATAAAGGGCTTAATAACTCAATAGCAAAAAAACAAATAACCTGATTTTAAAATGGGCAAAGGACCTGAATAGACATGTATATACACATGTGTATGTGTATACATACACATACAACACACATACACACAAACATACCTACATACAATGGAATATTATTCAGCCTTAAAAAAGGAGATCCTGCCATTTACCACAACATGGATGAATGTGGAGGACATTATGCTAAGTGAATAAGCTAGGCAGAGAAAGTCAAATACCACATGACCTCACTTAGTGGAATCTAACCAAGCTAAACACATAGAAACAGAGAGTAGAATGGTGCTTACCAGGGGCTAGGGGGGTGGGAGCAAGGGGGAGATACTGGTCAAAAGGTATAAAATTTTAGTTATACAGGATGGATAAATCCTGGAGATCTAATGTACAGCATGGTGACTATCCATAGTCACCATAGTACAGCATGGTGACTAACCATAGACTAATCCATAGTCACCATGGTGACTAGTTAATAATAATGTATCACACACTTGAAATTTGCTAAGAGAGTAGATCTTAAATGTTCTCATCACCCCCCCAACCCCCCACACAAAAGGATAACAATGGGAAGTGATGGATTTGTTAATTAGCTTGATTGTGGAAATATTTTCACTATCTATATAGATATGAATCATTGTGTTATTACCTTAAATATACACAATTTTTATTTGTCAATCCTACTTCAGTAAAATTTTTTGGGGGGATGTGGAGCAGAAAAGTGGCCAGGAGGTAGCAGGATTTCTGTGTGTTGGTGGATGTTGAGGTTCGTGCACAGCACAGGGCAGCTGCTGGGATTCCTAAAGGTCCCTGAAAGAGGAGTCCCCTTCCAGAAAGAGACAGCCTTGGCTGTGCACCCACAGAATGGTGTCTTTTCCAAGAAGGTGAAATTTTCCTGAACAGCCTCAATGGGCGTCTCTCACAAGCTCCACCAGGTGTCCAGAGCCCCCTCTCGCCTAAGAATACATTGTTACGGTGGAGTGAAAAACTTTAAGAAAATGCACTCCTGTAATCCCAGCACTTTGGGAGGCCGAGACGGGCGGATCACGAGGCCAGGAGATCGAGACCATCCTGGCTAACCCCGTGAAACCCTGTCTCTACTAAAAAAATACAAAAAACTAGCCGGGCGAGGTGGCGGGTGCCTGTAGTCCCAGCTACTCGGGAGGCTGAGGCAGGAGAATGGCGTGAAGCCGGGAGGCGGAGCTTGCGGTGAGCTGAGATCCGGCCACTGCACTCCAGCCTGGGCGACAGAGCTAGACTCCGTCTCAAAAAAAAAAAAAAAAAAGAAAAAGAAAATGCACCTTTCTTTGTCAATTTCACAGTCTTCAACCTGTAGCTGCTCAGAATGCCTTTGTCCAGTTGTGGGACTTTTCCTTCTATGTGGATGGGTGGAACACTTGCCTTTGGATATTTCAGACTCTTTCATGAGGAGCAGAAGCAAACTATTGGAGGGTGGCTTGTCGCGCCAAGGATGCAAGAATAAAACACACCTATTCCCACTCAGAGGGACTGCCTCAGAATAGAGCTGGACCGTGAGAGTGCAGAAGGGACAGGAAGGCACAGGAGACATAAAGAGATCATTTCCCTGCAGGCTGGCTCCCAGGGAAACTTGTCCCTGTTTTCACTGCTGTTGTAAGATACTTGACTGGGTGAGGAATGAGGGATTGGGACACTGAAGGAGGAAATGAAATCTCCAAAGTGTGGAAGTCCAAGAGCCTTTTCGGGATGGGTGTTGAAAGTGGGCTCCCACTCATCACTCCTCAGTATGCCCTGCCCATTCCTGTCCTTGCCCACGTGGTTCCAGTGTTCCCTCCCCCGGCACTGCTTAACCCTGCCTGTTGGAAATGGACCTCTTCCAACATTCCTCTTGACCTCCTGCCCACCTCCTCGACTCCCCACCCTAAGCAGGCAGAATCCAGCTCTCCCGCCCTGTACTTTCAAGGCTTCTTGTAAACTAAACTTAACATTGTTGTTGATTTTTATTTATTTATTTATTTTTTGAGATGGAGTTTTGCTCTTGTTGACCAGGCAGAAGTGCAATGGTGTAACCTTGGCTCACTGCAACCTCTGCCTCCTGGGTTCAAGCGATTCTCCTGCCTTAGCCTCCAAAGTAGCTGGGATTACAGGTGCCTGCCACCATACCTGGCTAAATTTTTGTATTTTTAGTAGAGACAGGGTTTCACCATGTTGGCCAGGCTGGTCTTGAACTCCTGACCTCAGGTGATCCACCTGCC
>NW_012105142.1:1432771-1444426 GCF_000951045.1 Mandrillus leucophaeus
TTGCCTGTGACCCAGAAGGAGGCCAGCCCCAGGACAAGAGGTCTGTAGGCCAGGCCAAGGCTCAGTGTGGAGGAGAACTCGCCAGGGCCAACCCCAGAATTTGGACCCAGAAACTCAGAGTGAAGGTGCAAGCTAAACATTAACAGTGCTGGATCAGCACTAAGAAGAGTCCTTGAGGCCTATGGTTGAATCAAGAATTCTCTTCTTCCAGCCTCCTTTCTAGGCAGGCCAATGATCGGATAAATTGGGCAGTTTGGAATATCTTTTTGTTCTAAGTGAAGTAACTCAGGAATGGAAAACCAAACATCGTATATTTTCACTCATAAGTGGGAGCTAAGCTATGAGGATGCAAAGGCATCCTCACAGCTTACGGGAAGTGGATATTTTTTGTGGATTAAAAAAAAAACAAAACTAAAATTAGCTAGGCATGGTGGCGTGCACCTGTAGTCCCAGTTACCCAGGAGGCTGAGGTCGGAGGATCACCTGAGCCCCGGAGGTCGAGGCTGCAGTGAGCCACGATTGCATCACTGCCCTCCAGCCTGGGCTATAGAGTGAGACCCTGTCTTAAATAAATAAATAAAAGAAAGAATAGACATCAAGTATCTTAGTGTCTCGGGCCTGTAACACATTGTAGATGTTCACTATTTTTTTTCTGAATGACTCAGAGAATCTCTAATATGTGACGTCAACCCCAAGTTCCCTGATTTCCCTTGCTCGGTTTTGGGATTGGTGTTTCAAACCCTGGAATGCATGCTGGCTCTGTTTAACTCCACCATAACGATGTAGTGGGAAAGGCCTGACACTGTCTTCTGACATTCCTTATACGGCCCAGGATGAGGGCTGTGCAGCACCAGGCCCTCAGTAAGTGGCCGTACACCCAACCAGCAGGAAAACAGAATTCATGCTTTACTTTTAACAGGTCAGAATCACTTTAACTAGGGTTGCTGGCTTGCTGTTCAGGAAATTGCTTTTCTGCCCAGGTGGAGCCTAAATCAGTTGGTCCTCACTGACCCTCAGGACACGATTGACTAAGTTACCTTGCAGAAGCCCAACTTTGGAAAGATTCAATTTTCCTAATTTTCCTCCAGGTCCTGAGCCGTGTCAGTGACTGATTAGCTCCAGAGTAGTCATGTGCTGGTTGTATTTATAGCACTAATTAATTAATACAGGTAAAGAGCTGGGAAGATAAAGTGATAGGGGCATGAGGTGTCTTCAAATGACTATTAGCGCATGGGCTAGGGACCTTTGAATGTGAACGTATGGGGAAAAAAAAAAAATGCCGTCACAGGTAGAGCCTTTTAAAAAGCCTCAATGTGATTACGGAAGACATAAATTAACTAGAGGAAGTAGCGCTCCAGTCAGTGACAGACTGTCGTCAGAATCCTTCCCCGTTTGGTTTCCATTTAAATCGACACATATGGCGAGGGTTTTAAGCATTCGAGCACTCTCCTGCGGGAATATGGAAGCCTCGGTTTCAGTGAACTCAGTGGGTGGTGTTGCTTCTCCCCATCAACAGGAAAAGAAATGTTGAGTTCTGCAAGGGTTAGGGAGCCCAGAGATGGGTGGCTTGTTTCATTTGATTGCATTTTGTCGGAGGCACCTGAAACCCTTCAAAAATGCAGTGTGGACACAGATGCCTGGAAAACAGTGGGTGCCACCGAGGCCCAGCCTGGGGAGCTAGTGATCTGGGGACGGCTTGGTACCGTCTCCTGGGTTCTTCATTTAGTAAGAGGAGACACAGAGAAAGATTTCTGACTGCTGCTGGTCCAACTGCCGAGGAGCTCTGTGAGGGCAGAAATAGGTCAGTTTCCCAGTGGAAGCTCGCACACGATAGGAGGGAGGCCTGGAGATGTTTTGACCAATGGAGAGCCAGGTTTTGGGCCGCACAGAAGCTCTGCTGGGTCTGGAATCTGCTTAGGTCTGGCCTGGCCTCTGCCTAAGTGGAATTGTTCATCAATCCTGACTAAAGTGCTTTTTCTCTGAAATGTCCAAGTCTGCCCAGAAAACAACCCTCCGGGTGTTTGGGAGGGTGCTAGGGGCTTTGAGCTAGCTGGCCCCACCCATCTCAGCGGGGTTATCATCTGCCTATGTATACTTTAGAGAAAGGCCTCCCCCACTCACAAGGTGAGTGCCACAGTCTGGGCACAGGCTTGGAGAGCAGGTCTCAGCTGCGCATGTACCCTTAGCAGGGCATTTCTGTGCAATGAACAACCAGCACAACCGTGTGAAGTGGCCTGTGTCTCAGGTGGGCCCTGGAAGACCCTGTTATGAGGCTTCTTCATAACAGCCTCCGCTGTGCAGAGATGAAAAGGTGGGACCATCGCTAGAATTGCCGTGCGAGAAGGGTTGCCCTGACTCCCCTAGACACTTGCTCCAAGAATGAGTTAACTGTATCAGTTCAAGTCCCATCAGTCAAACACCCCCAAGTCTTTCAAAACAGGACATTTAATCTAAGGAATTGGTTACAAAGGTGTCAGAAAAGTGAAAGGAGGAAAAAAGGGTGCAGTGAATTTACCCAATGAGTAACAGCTATGGAAGCTACAACTACATAGCTGGATGCCCCTGAGACCACAGATGTTAAGGACGAGCTGCCTGAGCAGGAACCCGAGCCTGCATTTTCTGACCCGCTGCTGCCATCACAACTGTTCCTGCCTTGGCCACTGTCCCCTTCCCTGCTGACCCTCCTCCACTGCTGCTACTGCTACTTCTGCCACAGAAGCCTCTGGAAAATAGTTTGACCTTTTCTCATGCCTTTCATTTTTATCCCCAGGGCTTTGTATTAGTGAAACCTAGCCCAAAGTCAGCCAGCTAGCAAAAGAATATGGAAAATGCAGTTTGCAGGCATCTAGCCCCAGTGCTAGAGAGGCATGCATAGCAGGGTGATTTTTTTTTGCTGAGAGATAACACAGTTTGTTTTGTAAATTCACCTAGGCCGGCCTTTTTTTGGTGGCTTAAAATGTGAAGATTAGGACATTTGGTAACAGTTACTATGTACCTCCTAAGTGTTGGGTACTATGTTAGTTCCCAGGGATACAGTGATGAGCAAAACAGAATTCTTGCTCACATGGAGCTAGTAGGTTAGAGAGAAACAGTCAATGCTGTGTCAGGGAATTCCTAAGGCCAGCCACTGAGCTAAATATCAACATACATGATTTCATTTAGTTCTCACAACCATGCTATGAGCTTTCAGATGAAGTGATAGAGGCTCAGTCAACTTAACCTGAGATAGGTAACTTACCCAAGATCACATCCAGTGGGAGGTTTGCTGCCAACCTTTGAGACCTCATGTAAAGTCCTTGCCCATGAAGGTGCAGGGCAGGAGCCTCCTTGGGCATTCCAGGTAAGGAGGCTTTGAAAGGCCTATCTTGGAGCTTCTGTAATGGGACAACAAGGCTCTTACCACAAGAAGGGTGGTCCCTGCTGCTCCATGTCCTGGCACCCTTCATGGCCCATCGCCAGTGCCCTGCCAGCTCATGCCAGTCCCTCTGTTCTCAGAGCTCCTGGAGGAGCTACTGGCAGTCCTGTCTGGGACCCTGTGGGAGTTGGGTAAGCATCATTCCTGACATTTCTGTGCCGGAAACTCTTCTCTTCCTGGTGGGACCTGGGGAAGGACCCATGCCGTTGTAGATTCATCTTGTTGTCCCTTGAGCCTGTCATAGTGCCCTGCACATGAGAAGTGCTCAGATAGACATTATTCAAGTAGATTGCCTGTAAAATGGCAAGGCTGTGCAACTCACATTCAGCTGCCTTTGAGAGTAAATTCAGCCAAAATAACTGAAAACAGGGCCTGAAGCAGATATTTGTACACCCGTGTTCACAGCAGCATTCTTCATAATAGCCAAAAGGTGGAAGCGACTCAAGGGTCCACTGACAGATGAATGAGGAAGCAAAATGTGCTATATCTGCACAACGGATTATTATTCAGCTTGGAATAGAAAGGATTTTTTTTTTTGGGGGGGACAGGGTCTCATTCTGTGACTCAGGCTGGAGTGCAGCGGCACAATCACGGCTCACTGCAACCTTGACCGCCCAGGCTCAGGTGATCCTTCTGCCTCAGCCTCTTGAGTAGCTGAGACCACAGCCACCACACCCACCTACTTTTTTGACTTTTTGTAGAGATGGGGTCTCCCTATCTTGCCCAGACTGGTCTCAAACTTCTGGGTTCAAGCAATCCTCCCTCCTCGGCCTCCCAAAGTGCTGGGATTGCACGCATGAGCCACCATGCCCAGCCAAGGAAGGAAATTTTGACCCATGCTACAACATCAGTGAACCCTGAGGATATTCTGCTAAGTGAAATAATCCAGTCACAAAAAGACTAATACTGTATGATTCCACTTATATGAGGTATTTGGAGTAGTCAAATACAGAGAGACAGAAAGTAGAATAGTGGTTGCCCAGGGCTGGAGATGGGGAAGAGGAATGAGGAACTAGCATTTAGTGGGTGCAGAGTTTCAACTGGGGAAGATGAAAGGAACCCTGGAGATGCATGGTGGTCATGGTTGCACACAACATGAATATTTAATGCCACAGAACTGTAGACTTAAGAATGGTTACAATGGTAAGTTGTATGTCATGTATGTTTTACCACAATTAAAATAAAATTAAATCCAGGATTCTGCATGGTAGCCTCTTGGTTTTGATGGCTCCTGACACTTCTAACCTGAGAATCCTGCTTGAGAAAGGGTCCTGGAGAGAGCATAGGGTCCATCCTCTGTCTCTGTGAAGCCTTGGAATCCCAAGGATTATTTCTGGCTTTTGAAATAATGAAATCATAGTTCCGCGTGGCTTTATTTGCACACCCAGAGAAGCACACTGGCCATTTTTTGGTAGGACCTTGTATTAGTCAGGGTTCTCTCAAGGGACGGGACTAACAGGATAGATGAATATATAAAGGGGAGTTTATTAGGAGAATTGACTCACTTGATCACAAGGCGAAGTCCCACAATAGGCCGTCTGCAAACTGAGGAGCAAGGAAACCAGTGTGAGTCCCAAACCTCAAAGTAGGGAAGCCGACAGTGCAGCTTTCAGTCTGTGACTGAAGGCCCGAGAGCCCCTGGCAGACCACTGGTATGAGTCCAAGAGTCCAAAAGCTGAAGAACTTGGAGTCCGATGTTTAAGGGAAGGAAGCATCCAGCACAGGAGAAAGATGGAGCCTGCAAGACTCAGCCAGTCTAGTCCTTCTACGTTCCTCTGCCTGTTTTATCCTAGCCGCGCTGGTAGCTGATTAGATGGTGCCCACCCAGATTGAGGCTGGTCTGCCTCTCCCAGTCCACTGACTCAAATGTTAATTTCCTTTGGCAACACCCTCACAGACACACCCAGGAACAATACTTTGCGTCCTTCAATCCAATCACGTTGACAATATTAACCATCACAGACCTCTGGAGGCAAAGTGAGTGTTTGCCTGGAGATGTGTGGTGCAAGTACTTCTGATGTTTGTCTTAGTAGCAGACCCTGGGGCTATACCCATCTTTACCCATCAAGATTCTTCGCTGACAGGCAACTGCAACGAAGTCCAGCAAGTATCAGCACATTAGGAATTTACTGGAAGGTTCCCAGACAACTCAAGAGAGGCAAGAGAACAAAGCTTGGGAAAAACAGAGGAAGCAGGGTGGCTTGAGACATCATGTGGTGTGGCAGACGCAAGTCCAGACACCAGGACTGCAATGAGAGGGCTCCCTCCAGGGCCTGGGTTAAGGATCCTGACGGGTCAAGCCCGGGCAAGGGGACACAAGTCTCTTAAAGAAAACGAGGATCTGAGAGGAAGAAGCAATTTTAACAGCCTAAATGGAGAATGTCCACTTGAACAAAGACTGCCTTCCTGCTGAGACCACACAGAAACACAGAGCAACTCTGGTGTCCTATTACGCTTCCGCTGAAAGCTCCAGGCAGGGCTGTGGATCAGGAGAAGGAAGAAGGAGTCTCTTTTTTGCCTTCTGCTTATACCCTGGTCTTTCCCAGGCTGGTCTTGAACTCCTGGGCTCAAGCGATCCTCCCACCTCAGCCTTCCAAAGTGCTGGGATTGCATGTGAGAGCCACTGTGCCCATCCAAGCTTGGGGACCGTTGCTTAGACCCCAGTGGGGCATTAAGGTCCAGCCTCGTTCTGGACGCATCTGCCTCAGTTCCTGGGTCCCAAGTCCTCAGGCTGTGGGAGGGCACGCATGGACGCTGTTGTCTTCGTTTCCGTAGCTACAGCGCCATCTTCTGGCTGTTGCCTCCTGGGCTGTCTTGAGGGAGAATGCTTACTATTGCATTTAACCCAAACCCCACAAATCTCCAGCAGCAGCAAAACAGCAGTGTTTGGGGCCTTCACGAATCTTTACAGGATCCCATGGGAGGGAAGATCAGCCACAAACCAGTGCATGACCTCATTTGCCCTAGAAAAATATGAACCTTGGCTAACTTTTCCCTTCCTCCCAAACATGCCGTAAAATGTTTACTTCCAATACACTTTTAAATGCACCACCGATGCGCTTGCTTCCCAAGTATGTCAGCAGATTTAAAAGGTTCATAAAAATTCCCTTCATATGGCTACAGTAAACTTTTGTGCAATTGTTCTTCTGTGAGATGTAGTGGTTCGCAGACTATCTTTTAAAGTTTGATCACTGATTTGTCTGAGACCTAATTATTAGCAGACTGGGGAATGATGAAGCTTATTTATCACTAAAGCTGGTGAAATCAACATAGTCCATTGAGCCTCTGGGGCTTGTATCTCAAGGACCTTCTTCCTCTGTGGAACACGAAGTGCTCTTCTCTCTCCTATCTCCCTGTGCTCTCCTCTCAAGCATGTTGCTCATTGGCGAGCAGCTGTAGGTGTCTCAATCTGGGGCCAGCATGGCACTCTCAGGGCTCAGAGGGAAAACGAGGATGAGGGACTGGCCTCGTGGGGCTCGTGGTCTATCATGTCAGGTGCAGAAACACGTGCTACTTAGATGCGCTTTACAAGATGCTTATCCCAAAAACCTGACTAGCAGGTGCTTCAACAAGTAGAAAATAAATTGAAACCTGTCCAAGAGAAACTAAGGTCAAAGACAGTGGCGGCATAAAATGTCACCAGCGTGGCATGAAGTCTGGGGGGATGCGGTGGCTTCACCACATCAAACACATGGTCCCGCTCCAGTGGCTTCTTCTCTTTTGTTTCCCTCTGCCTGGTCTGCTCTTACCCCAGGGATCTACTTGGCTAATCTCACCACCTCCTTCAAGTGCTTACTCAAGCTCCACCTTCTTTCATCATTATTATTGTTGTTGTTGCTTTAAATGGCTGTCAAATACACATAACACTAAATTTATCATCCTGACAATATTTAAGTGTATAGTGCAGTAGTCTTAGGTATATTCACATTGTTATGCAAGGTGCAACTATTACCACCATCATCTCCAAAACTCTTTTCATCTTGCAAAACTGAAACTCTGTACCGTTAAACCAAGGGTCCCCAACCCCTGGGTGGCAGATCGGTACCAGTCCGTGGCCTGTTAGGAACCGGGCCACACAGCAGGAGATGAGAGACAGGTGAGCGAGCATTATCACCTGAGCTCTGCATCTTGTCAAATCAGCGCGGCATTAGATTCTCATAGGAGTGTGAACCCTGTTGTGAACTGTGCATGCGAGGGATCTAGGTTGTGTGCTCCTTATGAGAATTTAATGCCTCATGATTTGAGGGGGAAGAATTTCATCCTGAAACGTCCCCCCCACACACACTCTACCCCATCAGTGGAAAAATTTCATGAAACTGGTCCCTGGTGCCACAAAGGTTGGGGTGGGGACCGCATTAAACAGTAACTTTTCGTTCACCCTGCCTTCAGCTCCTGGTAACCACTGTTCCAATTTCTGTCTATATATCTGACTACTGTAGGGACCTCATATAAGTGGAATCACGGAATATTTGTCTTTTTGTGCCTGGCTTATTTCACTTAGTATAATGTCCTTGAAGTTTATTCACATCATAGCATGTTTCAAAATTTCCTTCCTTTTCAGGCTGGATAATATTCCACTGTGCAGTTATACTACAATTTTTTTTTTTTTTTTTGAGACAGGGTCTCACTCTGTCGCCCAGGCTGGAGGGCAGTGGTGTGAACCCAGCTTACTGTAGCCTCGACCTCCTGGGCTTAAGCAATCCTCCTGCCTCAGACTCCTGAGTTGCTTGGACCACAGGTGTGCACCACCACACCTGGCTAATTTTTTGATATTTTGTAGAGATGAGGTCTCACTCTATTGCCCAGGCTGGTCTCGAACTCCTGACCTCAAGTGATCCTCCCACCTTAGTCTCCCAAAGTGTTGAGATTATAGGGGTGAGCCACTGCAGCTGGCCCGTACTGCATTTTGGTTTGAGTCTCTGATGTTTGCAATGCCTGGGGCAGGGTCTGACACATGATAGGCACTCAGTACATAATTACTGAATGAGTGGCTGAATGAATGAATGATGTTACTTTCTCCCGGACTTTCTAGCCTTGCTGCGCAGGGCAGAGTGCCCATCCTCAGGAGGTCCCTCTGGCCAGGGACTGAGCTGGAGGGCTGGCTGCTCAGGGTCTCCTGCTTCCCCCGCTGGGTTGAGGAGGGACAAGGGGAAGGGAAGAGAGAGAGAGAGGGAAGAGAGAGAGACAGAGAGGGGTGGGGGTGGGGGGAGAGAGAGATTCCGCTGGCAGTGGAGCATCCCTGCTTCACTGTGGGCTTTACGACTTCATGCCGCTGAAGCATTATGATGCTGTGATGGACAGTCTGGTCCCCTCTGCCTCATAAGAGGACACCGAGGAAGGTTCTTCTCCACTCCGCCCGCAGCCCGGTAGCCTGCAAGTCAGCCTTGGGGGTCTCTCTTCTCTGGCCACTCAGGCATCTTCGGGGCCTATGTCCTTGTATTTATCCCTCCAACTGTATTTCTTACAGTGAGGGGAAGTGGAGCCAAGAGAGTGCCCTCAATTGAAGATGGCTTGACCCCAATTTTATCATTCACCTTTCTTTCAACGTTGTCTTGGATGTTGTTTTATGTTGCCATCTTGAAGCTTCTGCTCTTGTTGACTAAGCTAAAAGCAACCTTGTGTGCACATCTATATAATTTACCCCTTAGCTGAATTAAAAATATTAACACAAGTGGCGTATTTAAAGGAATGTATACAAGTTTGGTTTCTTCAACTCATTTTCCCACCGTGTGTCATGTCCTCCTTTTGAAGTCCATGAAGACAATTTATATAATGTTCATAATTTATTTAACAAATGTTTAAGTAGCACTTACTCTCTTGCAGATGCTGTTCTATTATACACCCTTCCCACATAATAACTCGTTCAATCCTCACCTCCACCCCATGATCCTGTTATTACCCTCATTTTACAGATGGGGAAAATGAGGCATAGTGCGGTAACTTGCCCAAGTCACTTCAAGGTAATCTGCAGTAGCTTGCCCGAGGTCACCCACCTAGTCAGTGAAAACCCAACAATAGAGCATAGCTCCAGTATCCAAACCAGACCTTTAAACCCCAACCCTACTGCAAATCATTTGCTTTGGTTCTGCAATCATCTAAAATTGATTGCGAGGTAAAATGGACACAGCCATAGCAATGCAAACATCAACAGGGTAGTTATTGAAATAGGGACATTGGATGTTCAAGGCTAAGCATAAGATGTGTGTGTCCTGTGGGCACTCTTGAAAAATTTTTTTAAAAACAATTTCTATTGTTTATAGGGGAACAGGTGGTGTTTGGTTACATGAGTAAGTTCTTTAGTGGGAGATTTGTGAGATTTTGATGCACCCATCGGTTGAGCAGTGTACGCTGGTCTCAATTTGTAGCCTTTTATCCATCACCCCCTTCCCATCCTTTCCCCCTGAGTCCCCAAAGTCCACTGCGTCATTCTTACACCTTTGTGTCCTCATAGCTTAACTCCCTCCCACTTATGAGTGAGAACATATGGTGTTTGGTTTTCCATTCCTGAGTTACTTCACTTAGAGTAATAGTCTCCAGTCTCCTCCAGGTTGCTGTGAATGCCATAATTCATTCATTTTTATGGCTATGTAGTATTCCATTATATCTATCTATATCAATATCTGTATCTCACAGTTTCTTTGTCCACTTGTTCATTGATGGGCACTTGGGCTGGTTCCACATTTTTGCAACTGTGAATTGTGCCACCATAAACATACATGTGCAATTATCTTTTTCATATAATGACTTCTTTTTCCCTGGGTAGAGACCCAATAGTGAGATTGCTGGATCAAGTGGTAGTTCTACTTTTAGTTCTTTAAGGAATCTCCACACTGTTTTCAGTAGTGGTTGTACTAGTTTACATTCCCACCAGCAGTGTAGAAGTGTTACCTGTTCACCGCTTCCATGCTGTGGACACTCTTGATACCCCAAAATGAGAACCCTCCCTGGAGAAGACTCATTGAAAGGGATAGGGGCTGCAGCCCTGGCTGCCTGACTTGGGAGCCTAGTGCAACCCAGCGCAGAGAGGTAGTGGGAAGGAGTCGAGAGGACCAAGGTTTGTTCAACCCAGTGATGCCTGAAGCTGAGGGGTTGGAGAAGTAGGAAGAGACTCTATGTGCCCATTCAGAACTCCCAGCAGCTTGTGTCTGAAACTTTGAGGTAGAGAGCAGTGAGTGGGCCTGAAGCACTGGGGGTCGAAGCATGGTGGGTAACCAAGATGCACAGACTTCAGACTGGGCCTGTCACTGAGATAGCTGCACTATTAACTGAGATCTTCTGTTTGTTTGTTTTGATTGCTTTTGAATTCCCCTGACAAAACTTGGGAAGAGGGGAGAAAGAGGATTACAGAGGACCCCTGCAGTGTGTAATCTGCCAGGGAATCAGGGATCCCTGGGGAAAAGATCGTGGCTGATGGAATCAAGAGATCAGGTGTCCAACATTAAATTTTTCCTCTTCTGCTGTGTGTTCCCTCCTACAATCCCCAGTCTTTAGTAAAGTTTGTGAAACACTCAGTTCATGCTTGGAGGGCTTTGAGAAATGGGGAGAAGCTTGGAGTTTACACATGGGGCAAAGTGGACAGGCTTCCTCTCATTTCTCCAAAGCCCTGCTAGCATAAACTTGTGTTTAACAAACTTTACTAAAAACTGGGGAATAATAGGTAGGAGTATAAGATTTTCTTAGGTGAGATCAGAGGAGCTCATAGAGGTCTAGTGGGACGGGCAACAGCAACAGGCAGATGTGGTGAAAAGGGAGCACTTAGACACTCCTGGTGGGAATGTAAATTAGTGTCACTGGTATCTACTCAAAGGAAAAGAAGTCATTATATCAAAAAGACACCTTCACGTGTATGTTTATTGCAGCACAATTGACAATAGCAAAGACATGGAACCAACCCAAATGCCCATCAATGATACACTGGATAAAGAAAATGTGGCACATATACACCATGTTATACTACTCAGTCATAAAAAAGAATGAAACAAAGCCTTCTGCAGCAACTTGAATGGAATTGGAGGCCATTATCCTAAGGGAAGTAACTCAGGAGTGGACCACCAAATACCGCACGTTCTCATTTGTCAGTGGGAGCTAAGCTATGGGCACACAAGGGCAGACAGAGTGCTATGGTGAACACTGGAGACTCAAAAGGGGAGAGGGTGGGAGGGGGTTTGAGGATGAAAAACTACCTATTGGGTACAAAATACACAATTCAGACGATGGGTGCAGACTTCACCACTATCCCC
>NW_012105142.1:1444631-1446619 GCF_000951045.1 Mandrillus leucophaeus
TCCTGGTCCAGCTGCCACAAGTCTTGGGAGGAAAGATGGGTCTAAGAAAAAGCTGAAAGAGCAGTTTTCCAGAAAAACAACATTAATAACAACAAAACCTATCGACCACTGGGGCCAACAACAAATAAACATGATGACAATGGTGGCAGAACTCTCACAGTGACACTGCTTGGGAGTCTTCTACTGAAGAGTTATGAGTGACCTGCTAGGGGCTCGTCAGCACAGATAAATAACCACAGCTTTTTTTGGTGTGAGGAGCCAGATCGAACAGACAGGGGAGACTGCAGTGGAAGGGAGGCAGCAGCCAGGCCAGGAAAGTCAGGGATGCTTGGGAAGCCCTAGGAGCCTGCAGAAGCCACAATGACAGCAGGGGCTGCACGGAAGCCTGACGGACTTGTTCATGAGCACACACAGTCCACTCTGGGAACTTCAGAAAACACCGTTGAGACTTAGTAAGGGGCTGGAGTCCTGCATTAGCAATATTCAGTACAAGTGGAATGTGTTTTTACATTTTTATATTGAAGTTAAAATCTGTATACAGTGAAATACACATACCTTAATTGTACAATTCTACAAGTGGTGACAAAACCATACAACTGGAACCAACACCACAATCAAGATATGGGGTTATTTGTTTTTTCTTGCTGAGTTGTTTAACTTCCTTATAGATTCTAGATATTTGCCCCTTGTTGGATGCATAGATTCCAAATATTTTCTCCCATTCTGTAGGTTGTCTGTTTAATCTGTTGATTATTTCTTTTGCTATGCAGAAGCTCTTTAATGAAGAACCAACTGTCAATTTTTGGTTCTGTTACATTTGCTTTTCAGGTCTTAGTCATAAATTCTTTACTTAGGCCAATGTCCAGAAAAGTTTTTTTCTAGATTTTCTTCTAGGATTTTTAGAGTTTGAGGTCTTACATTTAAGTTTTTAATCCAACTTGAGTTAATTTTTGTGATGGGTTCCATAGAAGCTCAGCATTACACAATACACCCTGGTAAGGGACCTGCGTATGTATCCCTTGAATATATGAAAAAGTATATGGAACGTTTCCCTCACTCCAGAAAGTTCCCCTGTGCCCCATTCCAGCGAATTCCCACCACCCATAGTGGATCTGATTTCTATCATGATAGATTACTTTTATCTGTCTTGGACTTCAAATAAGTAAAATCACATAACATGTACCCTTTTGTGCCTGGCATGTTTCATTCAGCGTATGGTTTCTGAGATTCATCCATGTTATTGTACATATCGACTGAGTAGTATTCCATTGTATGAATATACCACAGTTTGTTTATCCATTCTTCTGTTGATGAGCATTTGGGGTTGTATCCAGCTGTATGGTTATTACGACAAAAGCTGCTATGAACATTTGTGGGCAAGTTTTGTGTGAACATACATTTTTACTTCTCTTGGGAGAATATCTGAAAGTGGAATTGCTGGGTCATATAGTAAGTGTATGTTTAAATTTCCAAGAAACTGCTGGTTTTCCTAATTGGTTGTTCCATTTTAATCCCCATTAGCAGTGTATGAGAGTTCCAGTTGTTTCACATGCTGGCCAACATTTGGTATTCTTAGTCTTTAATTTTAGCCATCCTAGTGGCTGTGAAGTAGTATCTCATTGTAATTTTAATTTGTATTTCTTAGAGGATTAATGATGTTGAGCACCTTTCATGTGCTTTTTGGCCATTTAAATATCTTTTCTGGAAAAGTCTGCTCAAGTCTTTTATTTTTGATTTATTTAAGCTCTTTATGTATTTTGGATACAAGTACTTTGTCAGATACACAAATTGTGAATATTTTTCCCCAGTCTGTGGCTTGTCTTTCCATTTTCTCTTTTTTTTGAGATGGGGTCTTGCTCTGTCACCAGGCTGGAGTGCAGTGGTGCGATCTCAGCTCACTGCAACCTCCACCTCCAGGTTCCAGCGATTCTCCTGCCTTAGGCTCCTGAGTAGCTGGGATTACAGATGCCTGCCACCACGCCTGGCTA
>NW_012105142.1:1447759-1449606 GCF_000951045.1 Mandrillus leucophaeus
AAATTAATTAAACTTCATTTCCAATTGTTTGCTGCCACCAATACATAGAAATACTATTTACTTTTGTATACCGAGTTACCTTGCAACCTTGCTAAATTTACTGATGTTCTAGCAATTTTTCTGTAGATTTCTTAGGGTCTTCTGTATAAACCACTATACTATCTGTAAATGAATACAATTTTACTTCTTCTTTTTTGGTCTTGGCTTTTTTTCTTTCTTAATGCACTGGCTAGTATCTCCAGGACAATGTTGAATAGACATGGTAGGAGAGAACTTCCTTGCCTTGTTTCCAATCTTTAGGGGAACATATTTAGTATTTTACCCTTAAGCATAATGTTGGTTGTAGATTTATCAGAAGTCCTTTATCAGATTGATGAGGTTCCTTTGCTTTTCTAGTTAAAATGTTTTTCTTCTACAAATGGATGTTGAATCCCGATAGTTCTTTTTTTTGTATTTAGTCAGATTATTTTTTCTTTCCCTTTTTCTGTTAATACTGTGCATTACACTGATTTATATATGACTGTTGAAAAAACCTGAAATTCTGTGAAAAGCTCTAATTGGTCGTGATGTATTATTCTCTTTTTATATTACAGAATTTTATTTGCTAATATTTCATGACAATTTTTGTGGCTGTGTTCATAAGGAATATTGGCTGGTAATTTTCCTTTCTTGTAATTTCTTTGCAAGGTTTGGAATCAGTATTCTCCTATCCTTATAAAACTTGTGAAGGAATGTTCTCTCATCTTCTATTTTCTGAGAGAGTTTATGTAAGGTTGGGATTATTCTCTTCTTAAATATCCAATAGAATTCACCAGTGAAACCATTAGTCCTCAAGTTTGTTTTTGATTACAAATTCAACTTCTTTAATGGAATTAAGACTTTTCCAGATTTTCTATTTCTTCTAATATCCCTTTTGATGAGTCAAAATCTTCAATAAATTTGTTCTTTTCATATACACTGTCAAATATACTGGAATTAAGTTGTTCATAATCTTGCCTTGTTATCCTTTTAGTATGTGTAGAATCTGTAGTGACGTCCTCCTTTTCATTTCTGATACTGAAAATATGTGTTTACTGTCTTTTTTTCTTAGTTTTTCTTGGGATTCACCTTGTTACTTTTTTTCAAAGACACTTGTGGTTTTGCTAATTTTCTCAATTATTTGTCTATCTTTTAACTTCATTGATATTCATCTTTATTATTGTCTTCCTTATACTTACATTGGGTTAAACTTAATTTGCTTTTTTCCAGCTTCTTAAGATGGAAACATTCATTGTTGATTTTAAAACTTTCTTCTTTTCTAACATAACCCATTAAAAGCTATAAATTCTCTCTAATTACTGCTCTAGCAGCATCCCACAAACTTTCATATGCTGTGTAAGAACACATTATCATTTAGTTTAAATATTTTGCAAGGTTTTTTTTTGTAACTTCTTTAACCCATGCATTATTTTGAAGCATGTTGTGAATTTATACATATTTGCAGCTTTTTGATTGTGGTGAAATTTTACTCTTTAAAATTTCAACATTTTGAAGTTTATTGAAACTTCAATTTGACCCAAAATATGATTTTTCTTGGTAAACCTTCGAGGTGCACTTAAAAACAACATGCACTTTGCAATTCGTTGGGTATGGTGTTCTAAAAATGTCAATTAGGTCACATTCATTGATAATGTTCTTCAAACATTGTATATATTTATTATTATTGTCTAATTGTTCTAGTGATTACCAAGAGACAGGTGTTAAAATCTCCAGTAATAATTGTGGATTATTTTCCCCTTAGTTTTTTTTGGTCTTGCTTCATGTATTTTGAAGCTTTGTTATTTATTGTTATATATGATGATATATAT
>NW_012105142.1:1449791-1451216 GCF_000951045.1 Mandrillus leucophaeus
GTTTTCCTGATAAATTGTCTATTTTTCACTATGAAATCACTATTGCTATACAATGTCCTTCTTTATCTGTGTTTATATTCCGTGTTCTGAAGTCTGTCTGATGTTAATATAGTCAAACTAGCTTTTTTGTTTGCTTATTGTCTTTTTTTCATCCTTTTACATTTAACCTATTTATTTTCATTTAAAATGTCTCTTGTAGACAGCATATAGTTGGATCTAGCTTTCTGAATCCCATCTGGCAATCTGTGCTTTTTGACTGGAGAGTTTAGTCTATTGTATTTAATTTAGTGATTGATAATCTACAAGTCTACCATATCGCAATTTATTTTCTAGTTATTCCATCTGATTTGCATTTATCTGTTCTTCCTTTTCTGAATACTTTTGCATTATTGTACTCTGGTTTCATTTTAATCCATCTTTTTATGTATTTTATTACAAAGAGCTCTACCTCTTTGTAACTTTTTTTTTAGGTGGTTGCTCTAGGAATTACGATGTGTATTCTTAACTCATCATGGTCTATTTTGAGTTAATATTGTACCACCTCACGTAAAGTACAAGACCCTTACAACAGAAAAATTCATTTACTGAACCATCCTTTGTGCTTTGGTTCATTTACTGAATCATTCTTTGTGCATTTATGACTAAAGATGTCGTATTTTTAGTAATATTTAATAAACCCTATGACACTGTGTTACTAATTTTGATTAGATAGTTGTTTTACTAAAAAATTAAGAGAGGGAAAGTATTCTTTTCTATTTACCTACATATTTATCATTCTACAGTTGTTCATTCCTTCTTATAGATCTAAATTCCAGTCTGGTAAGTCAGTTCTCATTAATATCACTGTTCTTCTGTAAGCTATGAACCTTTATTAATTGACTGCTTTTAAGATTGTTTCTTTCTTTTTATTTTTGAGATAGGGTCTCACTCCAATGCCCAGGCTGGAGTGCAGTATCACAATCATGGCTCACTGCAGCCTCAACCTCCTAGGCTCAAGTGATCCTCCCACCTCAGCCTCCAAAGTAGCTGGGACTACAGGCACGTGTCACCACACCTAGTTAATTTATATATACATTTGTAGAGATGAGATTTCACATGTTGCTCAGGTTGGTCTCAAATTTCTGGGTTCAAGCGATCCACCTGCCTCAGCTTCCCAAAGTGCTGGGATTACAGGTGTAATCACATGCCCAGACATTCCTTTATCTTTGATTTTCAGCAGTTTGACACTGATGTCATCTAGGTGTAGTCCTCTTGGTGTTTGTGTCATTTGGGGTTTATTGACCTTCTTGGCTCTATAAACTTATACTTTCCACAAAATTTATGTAAAGGTAGTTGTTAGTCCTTCACACATTTTTCTATCTTCTTTCTTTCTTTTCCTTCTGGGACTTCAATTAAATATCTATTTGACTGCTTGTATTTTCCCCA
>NW_012105142.1:1451681-1460011 GCF_000951045.1 Mandrillus leucophaeus
GCGTCACTGCACTCCATCCTGGGTGACAGAGGGAGACTCTGTCTCAAAAAAAAAAAAAAATTATGGATCATATTTTGATGCTCCTTTTCATGTCTAGTAATTTCTGACTGCATAGTGGACATTGTAAAAAATGCACTGTGGAGATCCCAAATTATGTCATATTTTTCTTTAAAGAGTTTTAATGTTTGTTCTGTCAGTAACATTATTGGTAGATCCCTTCTGTTATGTTAGAGTTGGCTTAATTTGTTGTTCAGATCTATTTTAATTTTGAGCTGAGTCTTATGGTATTGCCTTCACTTAGGGCCATGGTCCTTAACCCAAAGGCATGGCCTTTTCGAGGTCTCAGCTGGAGGCTTGGAGCATTCAGTGAACTTTCTGTACCTTGGCTTAGCCAAAATTTCAGTGCTTTTTTAGCAGTGCATGACCTCTGGTATCACCATACCATTCACAGCGCCATAGTAGGAGACATCTGCTAGGCTAACTGGACTCTCACTCTGCATGCACTTCTGTGCCTGCACCCAAGGCCCCATGTTCTTTGTGAAGATCACTATTCTCTGTTATTCTGCTTCATAAAATCCAGCCACTTCAACAAGGTAGGACTCCAATCTCCACCTCCTCAGCTCAGTGCAACTATTGCTCCATTTGGACTTCCCATCTTCGTGCCTTGACAGAAAGGTGCCTCCAGCCAGAAAACTAGATAAACAATGGGACTCACCTCATGTGTATGCCTTCTCTCAAAATTACAGTCCTGCACTGTCTGTTGTTCAATGTCTGAAAACAGTTGCCTCATATATTTGTCTAGTTTTATAGTTATTTTTGGCAGGAAGGCAAGTCTCATATCAGTTATTCTGTCATGACTAGAAGGAGTTCTCCAATTTTTTAAAAGAAAGATGTTATTTAAGATATAAACACGGATGGTTTTTGTCTATGTCTGTGTGTTAAATTTTAGCAGGGCCTGTTTAATTTAGGGGTTGATTACATGTGATTGAACTCTTTCTCTAATGCTTGAAAGGTCTTTAAGAAAGAACCAAGTCTTTTATTTACACTGGAGATACAGATTAACATTGGTATTAAGCTACTAAAGAATGAGCCCTGGGCTGGTTGTCAGAAGAGCTGGGCCCTAGCTCTGGCTCTGCTGCTAACCAGTGGTGCTACTTTAGACTTCTGGCCCCAGCTTCACTATCTGTACAATGACCTGGATGGGTTGTATGCCCTCAGGTACCTTCTAGCTCTGATATTCTGGGATTGTCTTACTGAATGCTGACATTTTACATTTTCCTGATAACAAGCTTTTTTCCCTCTCTTTTTTTTTTGAGACAGGATCTTACTC
Organism: Mandrillus leucophaeus; assembly: GCF_000951045.1. Taxonomy (NCBI): domain Eukaryota; kingdom Metazoa; phylum Chordata; class Mammalia; order Primates; family Cercopithecidae; genus Mandrillus; species Mandrillus leucophaeus. The sequence continues at coordinate 1,453,012 of NW_012105142.1, forward strand.
TGTTGCCCAGGCTTGAGGGCCGATCATGGCTCACTGCAGCCTTGATTTCCTGGGCTGAAATGATCCTCTTACCTCTGCCTCCTGAGTAGCTGGGACTACAGACATGCACTACTATGCCTGGCTGGTTTTTTTTTTTTTTTTTTTTTGTAGTATTTGTAGAGTGAGGGTTTCACCATGTTGCCCAGGCTGGTCTCGAATTCCTGAGCTCAAGCAAGCTGCATGTTTTGGCTTCCCAAAGTGCTGAGACTACAGGCATGTGCCACCACACCAGGCCTGATAGCAAGCTTTTCTAAAGGAGATGGATCTTAAGACAGCCTGGATATGCTGAGTCTTTAAATGGGTGAAACAGGCAGAAAACAAAACAAAACAAAACAAAACAAAGGGATCTTGAGACAGAAAAGCCAAATTTTATCAATTGCTAATTTTTCACGTAACCCACCTTCATCATTGAAAATGACAGTATTGATGAAAAGGATTCAGGGAACCAGGTTTTCTCCCATATTTTCTAGACTTTTACTAATAATGACCATCATTATTTGAGCACTTGTAGGTACTCGAATCAACACTTAGATTCTCTTTTTCTCTCAACTTTGCTCTCCTTCTCCTTCTTATCTGATATATTATCTCTTTTTATCTTCACAATCCTCTCAGGGAAGGCTTGTTGCCCTAATTTCACAGATAAAAAAACTGAGGATCAAAGAGATTGAGTGACTCCTCAAAGGTCATATAGTAACCCAGGTCTTCTAACTTGCTATGGTCTACCTTTCTAATGCTGTGGGGAGAATTCTATCTTAACACTTGGTGACTATAATATTGGCCTCAGGGACCCACAGTTTCCTTCTAATTCCTAACATGGGTATGCAGTTTAACAGTTTGCAAAGCACTTTGGTTTATAAAATCCAGTTTGATTCTTGCAAGAACATGATAATTACAGGCCCTTCACAGAACAGGAATCTGAGGCTAAGTGAAATTCTCCAAAGAAACACTTATAGCTAGTAAGTGGCGAAGCCAGGATTTAAACTGAGCTCTGGCTGCTTCCTGAGCTCTACACATAGCCACTTTTAGTGGGGTCATATTTAGGAACAGAGATGAACTGATCAAGGCAGTAGTAACTAGTGGGCAACGGTGTTCAGGAAGGTCTTACTGCTGCTAGGGGCATAAATTGGTGTATACACGTCAGAAGACTATTTGCCTTTATTTACCAAAGGTGAACCTGCGTCAGTTCCCCTCCTGCATAGAAAGAGAAACAGAAATGTCTGCATACGCGTAAGAATGTTCACAACAGTAGCCCAAATGATAATCTGAAATAGATTGCATATGCAGATTTCAGAATATCCACGTAATGAATTATTAAACAGTAAGAAAAATGAATGAGCTGTACTGTATGTAGCAACTTGGGTGACTCTCTTTTGAAAGAAGGAATCCAGGCATAAGAGTACACGCTGTGTAACTCCATTTATATAAAGTTCCAAAAATAGGCAAAATTCATCTACGTTGTTAGAAGTCAGGACAGTAGTTATCTTTGGGTGGAAAGGGGAGAATGCTGTTTAGGAGGGGGGTCCCAAAGGAGTTTCTGGGGCACCAGTAATGTTCCATTTCTTGACCTCAATAGCAGTTACTTGAATGTGTTTATGTTGGGATAAGAATTGAGGTGTATACTTACAACTTACGCACTTGCCCACAGGTATATTTCAACAAATACAGTTTAATGGATGAGAAAAAGAACATCTTGAAGTTGAAACTAAGTGGTTTCTTTAAACAATCTTGGTGCAACTGTGTTTATCTCCTATAGAAAGCAATTACTTAATCTGACCTGTAATCTTAATTAAACTTAAAAAAATATATAAAAAGCAAGTGACTAGTCCTGCAGTTCACCTCATTTCTTTAGTTCTTGACCAGGGACTGTTTAATCTTCTGGCCTGAGCTTTAGAGGTTAAGAACGGCAGCTATTAAAATCCTGGACACTGGTGAGTGCGAAACTCATCTTCAGGAGTCCTTTTTGTGAATCCATCAGATTTCAGTGATGCAGAGGCCATATTCAGCCTAGATGTAGAAGGTATAGGACATTCAACACAAGTAAGCGGCTATATTCTCTACTCAAACTGTGAGTGAACTCTGAGTACGATATCTTGGTCAACAGAATTGGAGATTTTTGGTCCGACCAAAGATGGCGTCTTGAAGTGGGCATTTGTTGCATTTGACTTCCTAACACCCAGTCCTCCGGGTTTTGCCGCCTGAGGCTCACACTTCGCTTCTCTCTGCCCACGTGCTTTGGTGAAGATCTTGCCCTTAGGCTGCAGAGAGGGGTATATGATCTAGTTTAAGCCAATCAATGCATTTCATCCCTCTGGCTGCAGTGATTGGCTTAGGCATGAACACATGACCCAAGTCAATGCAGTCTGGGCCAATCAGGGTCAGTTCTGAGCTTTGGTTTGAACTCATTTTCTGTTGGTCCAAGTGTTATGTTGGGGAAGAGGGTTACCCCAGGAAGCAGAGTAGGAGAGGTTGGTAATGGTAGGTTTCTAACTGATTCCTGCCCAAAGCCAGTTTACTCTTTGGCCCTTTCACGTACATGAGCCCATATCTTCTCTTTTGCCTCAACCCTTTTCAGGTTGGACTTTCTGTTGCTTGCAACTGAAAGCATCCTAATTGCTACACCCACCTATTCTCTGCCTCCCCTGTATCTCTGAGTGGATTTCATCGCATGAATGATGGAGGTAATTCTAATGGCTACCCTCTCATGGCTGTTGAGAAAGACCCCCAGCTCAAGGACTTGGAAAATTTCTCTGGCCTCATGGCAATGATGATGAGGATGATAATAATACTGGCAAAACCCCAGGCTTTTCCAAACTTCTCAGCAGTTGCATGACAGGTTCACACCATCTTCACTTGGCAAGATGGGACAAATGTTGCAACTCAGCAGCAAGAGTGAGAAACCCAGGTCCAAAGCAGTTGGGTGACTCTTCTTAGCAGCTTAGGCCATATTTAAACCTCCTAAACTTTGCTGTGTGTGTGTGTGTGTGTGTGTAGGAGGGTCTGGACTCTCTTCTTTTGTTTTAAGGGGGAACAGGCAGCAGATTGGAACAGGTTGTAACACTTCCGCATGCCTGTGTCCTGGTGCTTATTTCATAGTGCCGTCTGCCAATTGGCGTCTGGATCCTATGTCTTTTTGATTTGTGTATTTATTGTACAGCAGCCAAATTTTAGAAAAGAAGAGAGGGTATTCTAATTTAATAGTAAGAGCAAGGTGTAATTTCTTATAAAGGGAGGGAAATGCACCCACATTCTTATTTGATGTCAGAAAATAAGAATTTGTTTAGGGCTTTCCTTTATCCATGGAAAAATTAAGACATGAGATGTCATTCATCAAATGATTATCTCAGTGCTGTTAGAAGATATGATCGTTTCATTTGTGTGTGTGTGTGTGTGTGTATGTGTTGTATATGATTTAAAATTAGGTAGGGGCCAGGTGCAGTGGCTCATGCCTGTATTCCCAACAATTTGGGAGGCCAAGGCGGGAGGATTGCTTGAGCCTAGGAGTTTGAGGCCAGCCTGGGCAACATAGTGAGGCCTTATGTCTGTAAAAAAAATTAGCTAGGCATGGTGGCATGTACACATAGTTCCAGCTACTGAGAAGGCTGAGGCAAGAGGTTTGCTTGAGCCCTGGAGTTGGAGGCTACAGTGAGCTATGATCATGCCACTGTGCTAAAACTTGTCTCTAAAAAAAAAAGAGAGAGAGAAAAAGAAAAATTAGGTAGGCATTACCTTAAGAAATAAAGATAAGTGGAATTTTTTTGAAAAGAAAAAAACAGCTAATCTTCCAAAGAAATGTAGAAGCAAACAAATCCTTTGCATTTTATCACCAATTACTATTTTCCTTTTCAAATAGGTTGAAAATATTTGTTAGAGAGAGGGCATGAGTTTGCATGCTAGAGTTGGCGGCCATTTCAAAATTCCTAGGCTGAGGGCGGGGCGCAGTGGCTCACCCCTGTAATCCCAGAACTTTGGGAGGCCGAGGTGGGTGGATCACCTGAGCCCAGGAGTGCAAGACCAGCCTGGCCAACGTGGTGAAACCCGGTCTCTACTAAAAATACAAAATTAGCCAGGTGTGGTGGAGCATGCTTGTAATCTCGGCTACTCAGGAGGCTGAGGCAAGAGAATCCTGAGGCAGGAGAATCGCTTGAACCCAGAAGGCGGAGGCTGCAGTGAGCTGAGATCGCACCACTGCACTCTAGCCTGTGTGACAGAGCAAGACTCCATCTCAAACAAAAGAAAACAAAAACAGAAACAACATTCCTGGACTGAGATGATGAATGTCTGTGATGAAATGGCTGGGAGGACCTGGATGGGTCTGTGAAATGGTTGGAAGGTGAAGGATAAAAATGTCTGCAGTGGTAAACAATTCCCGGGGTTCCTTGAGGCACCAGCTGGGAGGTCCTTGTTTGCCTGACTTGCGTGAAGAGCTCCCGTGGGACCCCCTGTCCCTGTTGCCTTTGTAGGAATGTTTCCTGTCTTGGTTACCACCCTCCTTGGCTTCCTTCCACAGAAAGTAAATGTATTCTATCCAGCTAAATGATGCTGCTAAGCAAAATGTCAGTGTGTGTTGGGGAGGGCTGAGTATGTGGGAGGGGAGGACCACGAGCAGGGCCTGGGTCTGGGCTGGCGTTGTCTTTGCCTCCTTCAGCGCCTGGCGCACAGTAGGGGCTCAGTCTGTGTGCACCGTAGACTTGAAATTCTATTCATCTGTTTTTGAAATGTGAATTTCTTTTTTTAATTTTTAAAAAATTTTTTTGAGATGGAGTCTCGTTCTGTGGCCCAGGCTGGAGTTCAGTGGCATGATCTCAGCTCACTGCAACCTCCACCTCCCAGGTTCAAGCAACTCCCCTGCCTTAGCCTCCTGAGTAGCTGGGACTATAGGTGCTGTACCACCACACCCGGCTAATTTTTGTATTTTTACTACAGACAGTGTTTTGCCATGTTGGCCAGGCTGGTCTTGAACTCCTGACCTCAAGTGATCTGCCCTCCTTGGCCTCTCGAAGACTTGGGATGACACGCGTGACCCACCACACCCAGCCTGAAATGTGGAATTGTTTGTCTCTGCTCTGCCCCACCTCGCGGCTCCTACTCGCACCTGCGCCACCTGTATCCTGCATCCTCTTGAGCACTTCTGGAAAGTCTTTGCTTTGTCTTGGATGTGCTGTGTCTTAGTCCGGACTCAGTTTCTAGCCCTTGCTCTGCCAGTGTCTGACTCATGTAGAGATTATCTCAATCACAGCATGCCTCAGTTCCCCCTGCTTTCAAAATGGGTATCATAACATTTATCTTACCTCTTGAAGATATTATAAAATTAAAACAACCTGCCTGTAATCCTAGCACTTTGGGAGGCTGAAGCAGGCGGATCACTTGTAGTCAGGAGTTCGAGACCAGGCTGGCCAACATGGCGAAACCTTGTCCCTACTAAAAAGTAGAAAAATTAGCCATGTGTGGTGGTACGTGCCTGTAGTCCCAGCTACCCAGGAGGCTGAGGTAGGAGAATAGCTTAAACCCGGGAGGCAGAGGTTGCAGTGAGCCAAGATTGCATCACTGTACTCTAGTCTGGGTGACAGAGTGACTCCGTTTCAAATACAAAAAAATTTAAATTAAATTAAAATAAAAAAGGATAGATGTGAAAGTAATTAGGAAAAAGGCTCTATGAAAATTCATCACTATGATTAACAATATCTTTATTTACTTTTATCAGAGACCTAAAGAATCACAGACTTCCATCTAAAGACATGATCTGGGCAATGGAAGAGAAGAGCTGCATCTGCCTGCAACCTTGGGGTAGAAAAATCCCTTTATTCTGTTTCTTCTTTCAGGAAAGAACTTGATGTGATCGGGTCATTGCATGTAAAATGCTTTAAGAATGTGATCTGTACTTCATCATTTTAAAATTCAAACATTCCTGAGCCTTTTTTCCCCTCACCCTCTTCATATTTATCTTCTTGGTCTTGCCTTCATTGGGCACCACATTTGTATTGATAAATTGTAGGTAGTAGGAGATGTATTGATGGGATGGAGACAGTTCAAAATGTAGAGTGCTGTGGCTTTGCATATCATTACACCTCGCTAGCTTTTTGCCTCCTGAAAGGTGTCGATTTGTGCATTATTGCTATTCAGGCTGATAAATGACAGTAATTGTTCTTAAGTTGAAGAGCTGGTTTAATATGCTGTCTGGCCTGGGAATTTCCTGAGCACCAGGGTTAAACTAGTGCTCCACTAGAGCTAGTAAAATGGCCCTTTTTTTCATCACAGACTATAGAGTTAATTGAATTACTCGCTATTCATGCAGTTTGTAGCCTTGATTCTAAAGATACCATGAACTGTGGAGGGAGGGAGGAGTGTTCTAGGGGGCTCAGGGTAACCGTGGGCCCTGCTTCAAGGACATGACCCCCGCCTTCGCCGAATGGAGGCCGTTCACATTCTGCAGCTCAATTTGTTTTCTGGTTCCTTGACTTGCGGTTGGTTCTTTTTGGGCAGTGCCTCTGAGGCCGCCCAAACCACAGAGTCCTAGAGGAAGGCAGGGTTTCTGATGTTGCAAAGGTGATTTTTTTTTCTGAGGCTGTGTTTGCATATTTTCTACAATTTGAAAATCAGAGCACCTGAATTTCTTGCGTCTTGTTTACTTTCTTAGCTTTTGGGCTGGGAACTTGGGCTACGATTTGGATGGAGTCTAAAGTGACCCCTCTCTGTGGGGAGGTCTCAGACACAACTCACTCCACGTTTTCCTCCCAGTGACTCAGCCTCTCAGCCAACCATTCAATGGCAAAGGTTCACTCAGGCCATCATCCTCAAACAGACCCCCCTTCCTTTGATGGGAGTAGGGGAAGGAATTCACTGCAGGGAACTGGAGAAGAGAATCTGTCTCTCGAGGCATGTCCCATCTGATTCTGGTGCGTGAACGGAGATTTCCAGAAAAGTGTCCTTGTAGCAGTTCACCCAACAACCTTACCCTCATGGT
>NW_012105142.1:1460281-1490184 GCF_000951045.1 Mandrillus leucophaeus
GGCTGGAGTGCAGTGGTACGATCTTGGCTCACTGCAACCTCCGTCTCCCAAGTTCAAGTGACTCTCCTGCCTCAGCCTCCCAAGTAGCTGGGACTACAGGCACCCGCCACCATACCTGGCTACTTTTTTGTATTTTTAGTACAGACGGGGTTTCACCATGTTGGCCAGGCTGGTCTCAAACTCCTGACCTCAGGTGATCCGCCTGCCTAGGCCTTGCAAAGTGCTGGGATTACAGGTGTGAGCCACTGCGCCTGAGCCTTCTCATACATTTTCAAGCTTTTGCTACAGGCTTTGGCTTTATTAGTGGACAAACTTTCTCCTTCTCTCTCTCTCTCTTTACGTTCTCCTACTGGATGAAAGACGATGTTAGGTACCAAATGGTGTTCAATGCCCTAACTGGAAATGTTTACCCTATTTAGATCCAACTTAAGAAAAGTTTGTAATGTTCTTTCTCCATGCCCTTTCTTTGATCTCAGCTCTCAAATATGCCCACTGAAGCAGAACTGAGGAATGGGACCCCTTGTCAGAACGGCTGGAGTAGAGACAGGCACCCATTTAGGGGCATTAATCATTCCTCATCATAGAAGCCCATAAAAATCCATCTTTTGCTCCCCGACAAGGTATGAGATAATGAAAGAAGATTGCTTAAAATGTAAATCATTTGGGGCTGTTGGTAACACTGTTTAGAATTAAATTCATGTGTAATAGAACTTCCGATCAGAAATGAACAGTTTCCCAGACAAAGCCATCATAAGCCCCATAATTTCATATGGATGCTTCCAGCGCTAATGGAGCTGGTGCAGTTCAGTTGATAGTGCTCGAGGAAGGAAAGGATCATTTTTCCTGGTTCTGCAACTGGCAAACATGACTGCAAATCATTCACCCCAGTTCCTCCTGCCCAGCATCCCAGAAACTCGCATCTCACACCTTTACCAGGCTAGAGAGAGCAGAGCTGGCTGCTTCCCTCACCTGTGTTCCTTCCCTAGGGTAGGAGAAGATACTCTTTAAGGTCTAAGAGTGACCTGCAGAGGCAGCGCCCCCCTTCAGTCTCTGGGCTTCTCACTGTCCCCCTCTGCACTGTCCCACACCTGGAGCCTGAGGGTGGTAATGTTACAGGAAAAGGGTCCTGATCCAGAACCCAAGAAAGGGTTCTTGGATTTCGCACAAGAAAGAATTCAGGGTGAGTCTACAAAGTGAAAGCAAGTTTATTAGGAAAGTAAAGGAATAAAAGAATGGCTACTCCATAGGCAGAGCAGCCCTGAGGGTTGCTGATGGCTCATTTTTATGGCTATTTCTCAATGATCTGCTAAACAAGGGGTGGATTATTCATGTCTCCTCTTTTTAGACCATATCAGGTAACTTCCTGATGTTGCCATGGCGTTTGTAAACTGTCATGGGGTTGGTGGGAGTGTAGCAGTGAGGATGACCAGAGGTCACTCTTATTGCCATCTTGATTTTGGGGGGATTTGGCTGGCTTCTTTACTGCAAGCTGTTTTATCAGCAAAGTCTTTATGACCTGTATCTTGTGCCGACCTCCTATCTCATCCTGTGACTTAAAATGCCTTAACCCGGTGGAACTTGCAGAGAGCCGAGATCGTGCCACTGCACTCCAGCCTGTTCGACAGAGCGAGACTCTGCCTCAAAAAAGAAAAAAAAAAATGCCTTGGCCGTCTGGGAATGCAGCCCAGTAGGTCTTAGCTTCATTTTATCCAGTCCCTATTCAAGATGGAGTTGCTGTGGTTCACAAGCCTCTGACAGTAGGGCTATAGGTATGGGACAGTGCAGAGGGTACAGTGAAGCCCCAGTGTGGCAGAGGCTGGTGCACCCCAGGGCTTCATTTAGGCTCAGTGGTGAGGCCCAGTGAGCCCTGGAATGTGGGATGCCTACCACTGGTAGCCTGAGAAATGCTTGCGCGTACTACAGGGACATTGCAATAAATGACATGGATCAAATTGATACAGGAGCTGGAAAGAAATTAGTTACGCAGATAGCGAGGGTAAAGGAGTCCTCGGCAAGGGTTCCGTTTCAACAAAAAGCAGCCCCCAAATCAACAAAGAGCACCCTGAAAAATCAAGCTGCAAACATAAGTAAGCAAGCTAGGAACTTTCAGGGGTAAAAGCTGGTAACTGTGCCAATAGAAAAGGGCTACCTGGAAGCCAAGTATGTTCAACATGGAGGCTCCATCTTCCCTTTTCTGTGTCACCACATGTACAGTAAAGAACCAGAGTTGGCTGGGCGCGGTGGCTCACGCCTGTAATCCCAGCATTTTGGGAGGTCCAGGCAGGCAGATCACTTGAGGTCAGAAGTTTGAGACCAGCCTGGTCAACATGGTGAAACCCTGTCTCTACTAAAAATACATAAAAATTAGTGGGGCATGATGGCGTACACCTGTAATCCCAGCTACTTGGGAGGCTGATGCAGGAGAATTGCTTGAACCTGGGAGATGGAGGTTGTGGTGAACTGAGATCTCACCACTGCACTCCAGCCTGGGGGCACAGAGCAAGACTTCATCAAAAAAAAAAAAAAAAAAGAAGAAGCAGGCAACATGGCACCAGCCAGGTAGAGAATCTATCTGCATAATAAAAGATTAGGGTGGGGTGATCAACTTCTTCATACCTTATGCAAATAACACGCCTGGTCCGACCAATCCTTCATGCCCTATGTAAATCAGACACCGCCTCCTCTAGCTCACCTATAAACCTCTTACATTTCGCCGCTGAAGCAGCAACCCACTTTCTCCCGGACCTCTCTCTGTGCAGAGAGCTCTTCGCTTTCTTTTGCCTATTAAACTTCCTCTCTTAACCCCACTCGGGTGTATCTGAGTCCTAGTTTTCTGTGGCCATGGGACAATGAACCTCCGATATTACCCCAGACAACGATGCCGCTTCAGCGCGTCATTCCTCCTTCAATCCACTTTCAAGCCTTCGGACAACATCAGAAGAAAGGCTTATTTGCTGCAAGTATGTCTTTAACGCCTACCTCTCTTACATTTGCTAACCTTCCTTTGTTACAAAAGAGCCAGCAGGCCTCCGACTCAGAACCTTCTGCAGGCAACAGTATTCAGCTAGAGCTAAATAAGGCCACTTAAAGAAATGAAATCTATTGTACAGTTTCATTTTATTTATGACAAGTGATACTGATTTCCCTTTATGGTCATGATCAAGATTCCCTTTAAAGAAATGTCTTTAAATAAAAATCCTCAATTTGAGGAAAAATACTCAGTAAACAAGAGGGCAGGTGGTGCCGGTTTATGCATAAGATCCGGAAGGTGCCATTTTGACCGTAGTCTGAGAAACCGCCGAATTGCTGGGAGGTGTGCTGTTGACCAATGGGCAGGGTGTTCCCTGCAGATCCCTGCCAATTCCATTATTGCCTCAGAAATCACCATAACTCCACATGGATTCCAAAGTACTTTACTGTCTTCTTTTCTTTTTTTTCTTTTTTTTTTTTTTTGAGGTGGAGTCTCATTCCGTCACCCAGGCTGGAGTGCAGTGGCATGATCTTGGCTCACTGCAACCTCCACCTCCTAGGTTTAAGCAAATCTCCTGACACAGCCTCCTGAGCAGGTGGGATTACAGGAGCGTGCCACCACGCCCAGCTAATTTTGTATTTTTATTAGAAACGAAGTTTCACCACATTGACCAGGTTGTCCTCGGACTTCTCACCTCAAGTGATCTGCCCAACTCAGCCTCCGAAAGTGCTGGGATTACAGGCATGAACCAGTGTGCCTGACCTCACTTTACTGTCTTATTTTCTGTTTGAAAAAGGAATAAATATTATTTGTAGAAAATTTGAAATACTCTATATAGAACACACACACACACAAACACACACGCGCACACATGAAATGAAAGAAGGGAAAGAAAGAAAAGAAAAATTCCTAGGATCTCATTCACCAGAAATAGCCTTTGTTAATGTTTTGGTTTACTTTGCTTTAATCTTTTAATATGCAAAGATACATATATTTCTTTTCCTTTAAACAAAACTGTGGTTATGATGTACGTAGAGTCTTACAATCTGTTTCTTTTTTCTTTCACTTACTGTGTTGTGAACATTTTCTCATGTCATGATTTTCCGTGGTGCTGGGTGTTTCATCATTCAGGTTGAATTGATCTGATACATTGATTTTTTTTTTTTTTTGAGATGGGGTCTCACTCTGTTGCCCAGGCTGCAGTGCAGTGGTGCAGTCATGGCTCATTGCAGTTTCAACCTCCTGGGCTCAAGCGATCCTCCCACCTCAGCCTCCTGGGTAGCTGGGACTACAGGTGCACATCCCCACACCTGGCTAATTTTCTTGTGTGTGTGTGTGTGTGTGTTTTCAGTAGAGACGGGTCTTGCTACATTGCCCCGGTCTCAAACTCCTAGGCTCAAGTGATCTGCCTATCTTGGCCTCCCAAAGTGCCGGGATTACAGGCGTGAACCACTGCCTGGCCAGTCTGATAATATTTAATGAAGCTCATTTCATGAAGGCATTTTGGATATGCTGATGCCCACACAAAAATCCCTGCCTTAGAGGAGTTTAAATTCAAGGTACTTTTTGTTTGTTCATTTGGTTTTTGGAGATGGTTCTGTCACCCAGGCTGGAGGGCAGTGGCGCGATCTTGGCTCACCGCAACCTCCACCTCCCGGGTGGGTTCAAGTGATTCTCCTGCCTCAGCCTCCTGGGTAGCTAGGTTTACAGGCATGCACCACCACACCCGGCTAATTTTTGTATTTTTTGTAGAGTTGGGGTTTCACCATGTTGGCCAGGCTGGTCTTGAATTCCTGACCTCAGGTGAGCCGCCACCTGCCTCAGTCTCCCAAAGTGCTGGGATTACAGGTGTGAGCCACTGCACCTACCCTTTAGGTTCTTTTGGATGAAACACAAGTTGCACAACTAACGCCTTATAGTTGGAGATTTAGAGGGTTAAATATTGTAAGTAAATAATGCTACAATTGACATTCTTTTTTTTTAAATTTAACTTTTATTTTAAATTCAGGGGAACATGTGCAGCTTGTTATATAGGTAAACTTGTGTCATGGAGGCTTGTTGTACAGATTATTTTGTCACTCAGGTGTTAAGCTTAGTACTCACTAGTTATTTTTTCTAAATCTCCCTCCTCACACCCTCCACCTTCTGATAGGCCCCAGTGTCTGTCGTTTTCTTCTATGTGTCCATGTGTTCTCATCATTTAATTCCCGCTTGTAAGCGAGGACATGTGGTATTTGTTTTTTTGTTCCTGCCTTAGTTTGCTCACTATAATGGCCTCCAGCTCCATCCATGTTCCTGCAAAGGACATGATCTCATTCTTTTTTTATGACTGCATAGTATTCCACAGTGTATATGTGCCACATTTTCTTTATCCGGTCTACCATACTCTTGACATTCTGGATCTTGAAATCATTTTGCACATTTCTATTTCCTTTGGAGAAATCTGCAGAAGTAGAATGTCTGAATATAAAGATAATAGACTTTTCAAAACCTGCTGCCAAATGTACTTTGCTTTTCTTGTTGTCAGAGGTGTTTGAACCAGAGCAACTCCATCTTGAATAGGGGCTGGGAAAAATAAGACTGAAAACTATTGGATTGCATTCCCAGATGGTTAATGCATTCTGAGTCGCAGGGTGAGATAGGAGGTTGGCACAAGATGCAGGTCATAAAGAACTTGCTGATAAAACAGGTTGCAATAAAGAAGACGGCCAAAAAGACCAAAACCAAGGTGTGATGAGAGTGACCTCTGGTTGTCCTCACTGCTACACTCCCATTAGCACCATGACAGTTAACAAATGCCATGGCAACATCAGGAAGTTACCCTATATAGTCTAAAAATGGAGGCATGAATAATCCACCCCTCGTGTAGCATATCTTCAAGAAATAACCATTAAAATGGGCAACCAGCAACCCTCAGGGCTGCTCTGTCTATGGAGTAGCCATTCTCTTCTTCCTTTATTTTCTTAATAAATTTACTTTCACTTTACTCTATAGACTCACCCTGAATTCTTTCTTGCATGAGATCCAAGAACCATCTCTTGGGGTCTGGATCCAGACCCCTTTCCTGTAGCAGTGTGATTATCTGCCATCTGTATAGCCTTGTCAGTGAAGTATCTGTTCATGTTTTTTGACTCATTTTAAAATTAGCTTCCTTCCTTTTCACTGTTGAGTTTTGAGGGTTCTTTATGTATTCTAGATACTAGTCCTTTGTCAGATAAATGGTTTGCAACAATTTTCTCCTAATCTGGAGCTTATCTTTTAGTCTTCTTCATAGAGTTTTTGCAGAACAAAAGTTTTTAATTTTGATGAGGTCTAACCTGTCAATTTCATCCCCTTTCCTTCTAAAAGCCTAACTGTGAGCATGACTCAATAATGAAGACTCATGCTCCATTAAAAAATACATTTTCTGAGGACCTGCTAAGCACTACAGATTTGTTTGGGGTGAGTGATACTATGGTGAGAAAAATGCATAGTTCTTGCCCGTATGAAGTTAGACAATAGTAAAATTGTAATTTCCCAAGTAATTACATATTTGCAGGAATGGAACATGCTCTCAAGGAAAAAAGTGGGGTTTTTTAGAGGCTGTAGTAGAGTCTGAAAAGGTCTGCTTTCCTGAAGGATCATTGTTTATGTAGAATGAAAAGAATGAGGCAGAGTTGGTCAAATAGAGAAAGAGTGGTGGGCACAAGGCTACCAGTGGAGAAGGAAGGGGCGGGCATGCTTAAGGAGTGGAAAGGCCAGGGAAGGGGAGGCCTGGGCTATCAGGCTCCCCAGGCTGTGGGGAGGCACAGAGCAAGCAGGCAGGCTCTGTAGGCTTTGGTGGGACTTTGGGCATTTTCCTGGGAACCTTAGGCACCAAAGAAAAGTTTCATTGGATGAAGGGTCTTGTGAACACTTTATTCAACTTTGCAAAGGAGAATGTAAAATTCTTTGTTACGTAGAAATCTCAGCTCTGTATTGATATGAATAAGACATTAGACACTTAGATTAATTGTTGACTTATTAATTTTTTTTTGAGAGGCAAGGTCTCACTCTGTAGCCCAGACTGGAGTGCAGTGGTGCTATCATAGCTCTGCAGCCTTGAACTCCTGGGCTCAGGTGATCCTCCTGCCTCAGCTTCCCAAGTAGCCAGGATTACAGGTGTGTGCCACCACACCTGGCTAATTTTTAAATTTTTTGTAGAGATGGGGTCTTGTTACGTTGCCCAGGCTGAAGTGCTGTGGAACAATTGTAGCTCACTGCAGCCTCCAACTCCTGGGCTTAAGCGTTTCTCCCACCTCGGCCTTCCAAAGTGCTGGGATTACAGGCATGAAGCACTGTGCCTGGACAGTTGTTAACTTATTTACAGATTCTGAGATCTAGGATACTCCTCACTTAAAAAAAATTGTTTTCAAAACTTCCACTTTACAGCTAGGATATGCAACATTTGCTTAGTTTCAGAAATGGGTTAAATTATGAAGGTGATAAAAATGCCTCCAGGAAAAGAAAAAAGCCACGAAGGCACGATCTGCTATGGTAAGTTAGACAATGTCAAGAACTGCCAGAGGCCCGAGGTGTAGCCGGCATGCGCATCAGGGATCAGACCACTTCTGTTTGTTACTCTCTAAAGCTAGCAAGCTTTGCATACAAAGGTATGCAATAATGGGCATGGGCTGGGAGGTGGGGGCGTGGGAGAGGTGACAGGCTGTGGCTGGCTGATTGGCATGGATGTGGCTTGGAAGTGTGCATAATTACTTCCATATGTCATAAAGCCAGGTCTTTTTGGGGTTGCCTTCACAAATTTGTTTCCATGTTTAGGGACCATTTCTGAGTACTCCGGACTACGCAAAATTCTGGAAACGCCTACTCCTCAGGAAATTGAATGCCTTCACCTGTCTAGGGTTGTCAGGTGAATAGCAGTCTCAGGGCTGTGATGAGACAGAGAACTAGAGAAAAGAATAAGAAAAATGGGACTTTCAAATCAGACTGTGCTTGGAATTCTCATGTGTAATGCCCATGGGACACACATGAACTGCAGGGGTGCTGGCGCTGAGCCACGGCCTGTGACCTGACCCATGAGGGGTGTGGAGGTGTCCTGATGGTGCAGAGGGTGTTTTGGACCTGAACTGTGTCCCAGAGAGGTGTGTTGGAAAGTGGAGTGTAGTAGTTTTCGGATGCGTCCTGTCCCACCCCAGGATGTCCCCAGGGCTGTGAGAGGCTGTTCCCGTCTTAGCTTCTCAGCACCCTCACCCGTTTCGGAAGCACTCCCCACAACTCTCCACCACCCACGTACAGGAGAAGGGTGTTTGGAACGTGCGTGAGTTCCTTCGAGGCTGTGCACCCACCACATTGGCTCTTTGTGGGTGGGGTGGGGGGAGGTAGGGAATAGGCCAGTTGTAACACCAGCTGTCAGCACACCAACTGCTTAATTTGAAAATCATGCCACAGACAGAATTAAAAACGCCACACTTGAGTTAAAGTGAGCTAAGGGAACAAAGAGAAGAATTTCCGACACAGAGCAGAGTGACAAATGTGTAGGAGGCTCTGAGGGGCCTGGGAGCTCTAGGAGAGGGTCTCTCTCAGCAATGCCCGGGAGACCCATTGGATTTTTGGTGATGAAACAGATAACTCTTCACCAACTGCCTGCCCCCATCTGAGAGTAACCAGGATCTGTGGGTGTATTAGACTCACCTCCCTTGCTGGTCTGTGACGTGAAATTTGGCAAATTGTTGACTCTGGGATGCTGCAAATCCACCTTTATTTTAACAGCATAGATGATCCGATCTGAGAGGCAGGAAGGAGAAGAATGCTAACGTCCTCTCTGCTCACCTTCCCGGAGGAGGGGCTGTTCTGTTTCCTCCCCATCTCTAGGACTCGGCCTCTCCAAATGGTTAGGATGTTTGGCACGCAGCTCCGAGCGGAGCGGCCTGGAAAGCGCTTAGAGATTCCACTTCACTGTTATATATGTTTTTAAAAGTAGACACAGCTTCAGATGAAATGCAAAACAGCAGCTCTGGGTGGCGGTGGCCCCTTGCCTGTCGCGATGTGTGGAACGTGTCTGAAATACCTAATGGCAAAGGAGGCTTTGCTTCTCGGTGGAGTTTGCGAATTGCCTTTGGTCGGCTAGGTGGGAGGGGATGGGCCAAAGGCCGTGGGACGACGCCTCCTTGTTCAGAACGAATTTCCCACCACTCCAGGCTCCTTTGGACACCTGGTACTTCTCCTTGGGCGGGTCCCTGCCATTCTGCCATCTCAGTGGTCCTTCCATGGGCATTTGCAGGTGCCTATTCAGCCTTACCTAGGCTTGGTTCCTGGGGAGACAGGAAGCAAGACATGACCATTGGTTATTTATTTCCAGGCCTCTCCTTCCTCCTCCCCTAGGTGGACTGAGAGCATCTTCTTATTTTCTTTTATTTTCTCAGAGACAGGGTCTGGCTCTGTTGTTCAGGCTAGAGTGCCGTGGTGCAATCACAGCTCACTGCAGCCTCAGCCTCCTGGGCTTAAGCAGTAGTTCCACCACCCCAGCATCCCCAGTAGCTGGGACTGTAAGCGTAGCCCATCATGCCTGACTAATTTAAACAATTTTATTTTTTGTAGAGATGGGGGGGGGGTCTCACCATATTGCCCAGGCTGGTCTTGAACTCCTGGCCTCAAGGAATCCTCCCACCTGTGCCTTCCTAGGTACTGGGATTCCAGGCGTGAGCCCCCGCGCCAGCCTGTGAGCATCCTGAGAGCAGAGGTAGTATCTTATTTATCTCTGGATCCCCCAGGCATAAGATAGCACCTGCTACGAGTGGGCACCTGGCGAACATTGAGCTGGAAAATGGTGTTAGGAATGTGGATCTTTTCTTTCCCTCTTTGCTGCCATCTTGGGCTCAACATCCACTCCTGCAGCCAACCCGTTCTGAGCCATCTCCTCTTGCCCAGCACAGTGCCAACTGCTAAGGCAGCTGAGAGGAGCCAGCCCAGCTGCCTGGGGTGGGTGGGGGGGCGGTGCAGTCATCCTGGGGTGTGTGTTTGGGGTATGTGTGGGGTGTCATATCTGGCTGTGCTGTGACCTTCACAACACCCTTGGCCTGCCGAGTCCCCCAGATGTGCCAGGGAAGGTAGTGGGGGAGGACGATTTAGGATCCCTGTCATCTGCAAAGGAGATAGTAGAATTACGTGTCTCATAGCCCCTTGGGGGATTCGATGCGCGTCCAGATTTACTAATCAGGAAAACCTCTAATAGGTGAGGTTTAGAGCCAAGTGCTCTGGTTTTTAACAAATAGTTTGGTTTAGGTGGAGCATTCACAGGCGGACACAAAGCCGCCGCTCCGGAAGAGCGAGCTCAGTTATACAGGCTATGGTGGACGCAACCTTCCAATACGCTGCCTGCTTAAGACTTTCAGCCAGGTATGGGTCCTCCCAATAGTCACAAAACTCACCCTCAATTTCCCCTTTGCTTTTACCTCATCGCTGGGAAGGATGGAAAGTTGGGAGGAATGAGATGTAGTGGTGTGGGGCTGGAGGATTGAGCGCACAGGATTCTGTTTTATAGGTGGCTTTCAACCCATTCTCGGGGAAGGTCACCCCAAGACTATGTTCCAGCTTTGGTGCCTGGAGCTGCTGGCCAGGGCTGGGGGATCTGGCCCCTGAAGTCCCTTTCCTGGTCTGCTTAGCCACAAAGACACTTGGCTCATGCTCTGAGCTTTTCTGTCTTCTCTCCCCAGCGAGCAGCTTCCAGGAATTCTCACCTTCCCCAAACCACTAGGGGAAGCCCCTCCTTGCCTCATCTGACTTGATTACACCGCTCCTTCCTCTCTGAAACTCAAAACAGAGAAGTACACTGAGGAGGAAAACTTATTTTTTCTCTCTTCCCTCTGGAAGCCAGCCTTGATCCGAATGTTCCTATAGCAACATTAATTCTCCCAAGTTGCACCTACTGTATAATAAGTTATATATATAGAAGACCTACTGGGATCCAAGTACCCCATATGTGCAAGCGAATGAGTTAATGCTGCCGTGAGAATTAGCAATGTTCCGTTTCCTGATTTTTGAAGTTACAACCTGTGTTCGCTGGGGGGTCGGGGTGCAGGGTTTTAGGAGCAGGGGGTGTGGGCACTGTTCTGGCAAGCACCTGCCTTCACCGCCGTGCGAAGAGTGTATCTGGAAAATTTCTGAGTCCCGAGATGGAAATAGACTCGGGAATGCCAGCGTCCTTCCTCGTCAGCACCGAACGATTTCTCGAGCTCGGCTCTGGCTGTCTTGGCCTCCACGGTTATCTGGAGGCCTTGGAGTGAGAGAAAGAACCGGGTAAGACTTCCAGACAGATGGGGCCCAGCCAGGCCCTGGGTCAGATGCTGCTGGAGTCCTGTGGGTGGGGGCTACGGAGCTGAGCGTAGGCCAATGCTTTTGTTGCTTGTCCCTGCAGGTTGGTGGGAAAATGTAGATTGCTTGGCTCTTGGACAAGCCTGAGCCTTTTGCGGGTCACTGGGCGGTTGTTTACATTGGGTAGGATATGCAGTGTTAGTAGGAAAGTGGTAGCCAGGAAAATAGCCAAGATGGTGATGGTTGCAGTTGAGAGCCAAATCGTGGGCCAGGCGTGGTGCCCAGCACTTCCTATGCAGTGTGTTGTCTGCTCTTACAACAGGCCTGCGAAGTGACTTACTTCGGTGATTCTCTCCCATTGTACAGATGAGGAAACCAAGACTTAGAGTCAGTGGGCAGGTAGCGCCAAAGCTGGAGTCAGAGCTCTCCAGCCCGCGTTCCCAAGAACATGCTACTGTGCCTGGCTCTGGCGAGTACTGACTGGGTGGCCTACAGAGCTAGTGTGACTGCTTGGCTGGG
This sequence comes from Mandrillus leucophaeus, assembly GCF_000951045.1. Classification (NCBI taxonomy): domain Eukaryota; kingdom Metazoa; phylum Chordata; class Mammalia; order Primates; family Cercopithecidae; genus Mandrillus; species Mandrillus leucophaeus. Next base: position 1,472,061 of record NW_012105142.1, read on the forward strand.
CTCTGCTGCTCTAAGCCTACTCTAACCCTTGCTTCTACACTGGGGCCTTGGAGCCCATGGTTTGGCACTAACACACGGATGGCAGTGGAGGGGATGTTCTGAGGCAAGTGGGGAAATGTGCAGGGACCTGGGGGCACCTGAGCGCATTGTGTACCCAGCTGCACTCCCTTCCAGAGCCTGAGGGTGTGGCGGGCTGTTAAGTTGGAAGGGAGGGAGGTGAGAGCTGGGTTCTAAACTGCCCTTCGCTCTCAGGCCTGCCATCCCTCACCTGGCCACTGGCGTCAGGCCCAGCCTCATGGAATCCAGTGACCTGGGTCCCAGGAGGGCTACTGCAGCTTGTCCCCAGATGTGCTCAGCAGGTGGTGGCCAGAAGCAATGGCGCTGCCCCCTGGCCACCTTTTCTGAAAATGGCCTGTTGTCACTACGAGGATGGGAAGAGAGAGAGGATGGGAAGAGAGAGAGGATGGGAGGGAGGTGAGGAGTGAAAGGAGGGCCTAGGGGGTAGAATTGGGTGCAGGCCTGTTGACCAGGGAAGAGAAGGTCCAAGGAAGGGGGGATGGATGTTTCCAGGTCCCTGTGGGTGACCCTGGTCCTGGGAGTGACTGCAAGCATGCTCTGTGTGTGTGTGTGTGTGTGTGTGTGTGTGTGTGTGTGTGTGCAGGTGTCTGTGGGGCTTGCATGCCTGCAGGTGCACATGGCATGCCCCCTCCAGTGGGTCAGCTCCTTGTCTCTGCCCATCGTGGCCCTCAGGAGGCCTTGGCAGGGGTGGGACGCTGCAGGCCGCTGCCTGGACCTCCCCTAGGACCCAGATCACCATCAGCGGCCAGAGGGTGCTGCTTTTGACTCTCCTGCCTGCTCTCCCATGGGAGCTGAGTTTTAAAACTCCCAATAATTACCTGAAAGCCAGAGAGCAAAGAGTCCAACGCATTTCTGGCATTTCTGGTCATTCCTTCCTTCGTGCATTTAATGAGAGGCCTTTTCCCACTCCGCCCACAGTCATCAGATACCCTGAAGGGGTATAAAACTCAATAGACACTCACAGAGATAAAAGCCCCTCTAAAAGTTCCTCGTTCTAAACCTTCTTTTACAGCCCCGTGTGGAAGTGTTCCTGGAAGGCTACTTAGGGAAATGAAATGGTCCATTTGTCCCCTTGTAAAGCCAAGCTGAGCCCCAGGAGTTCTTATGCTCCCACCCATGCCTCTGGCCCTCCCGCCCTGCACCACAGGGCCCAGCACTGCAGTGGCGTAAGTGACCGGGAGGTGGGTGTCCCTGGGTGCACGGGTGGTGTGGGGAGGTATGGTGGGCTGCTCTGGGGAGGCTGTGGAGCCAGGCTGGCCACCTGCAGGAATTCACAGTCACTGAGGGGCCAGCGCCCAGCATTGCTCTGTGCCTGGGCAGACAGTGGAAAGTACACCACGAAGTACCAACCCAGTGCAGATGCATGCATGAATTAGTTTGTTTTGTGCTGCTAAAAAGGAATACCTCAGATTCTGCAGGCTTTACAGGAAGCATGGGGCCCGATCTGCATCTGGTGAGGACCTCACGAAGCTTCCAATCACGGTGGAGGGTGAAGGCAGATCAGGCCAATGTCACGTGGCAGGAGAGGGAGCCAGAGAGAGAGGAGGAGGAGGCGCCTTTAAACAACCAGTTCTCGTGTGAACTAACAGAGTGAGAACTCACTCATGACCGTGGGAAAGGCACTAAGCCATCATAAGGGATCTACCCCCATGACCGAAACACCTCCCTCTGCCCACCTCCAACATTGGAAGTCACATCTCAACATGAGATTTGGAGGGGACAAATATCCAAACTATGTCAATGGGGGTTGCCCCGGGTCCTTCCTACTGACGTCGGCACTGAGGGAGGCCCAGGTAACCGGCTCCCTGTGCTGATCCATGTCACGTCTACCTCTAATGTTGGGGTGTGAGTCCGAGGGGGCAGAACGGTGGCTGGGGTCGGGGGTGATGCTCAGCGTTTGCCCACCTTCTTTAGACCAACTGGGCAGGATCTGCCTGGTGGAAGGGACAGCACAGTGGAACACAGGGAAGTTCACGTCAGTTCTCGACTTTTGGGCTCCAAAGGTGTATGAGTCTGCTAGGGCGGCCGAACAAATGACCACAGATGGGGTGGCTTAAACAACAGCAGTGTGCTTCCTGGCAGCTCTGCAGGCTGGACGCCCCAGGTCAAGGTGTTCGGGGGTTAGTTTCTTCCGCGGCCTCCCTCCTCGGCTTGTAGGAGGCTGTCTTCTCCTTGTGTCTTCACGTGGTCTCCCTCAGTGTGTCTGTGTCCTGATCTCTTCTTTGAAGAACACCTGGCAAGGCCAGGTGTGATGGCTTACCCCTGTAATCTCAGCACTTTGGAATGCTGAGGTGGGTGGATCTCTTGAATACCCCTCCAGGGCATTGGGCCTCCACACTGCAAATGCCACCCACCAGGGCAATGAACCCCCACGCTGTAGATGCCACTCTCCCAGGCACTGAACCTCCACCCTTCAAATGCCACCCTCCAGCGCATTGGGCCCCCACACTGCAGATGCCACCCTCCAGGACATTGAGTCTTCACCCTGCAGATGCCACCCTCCAGGGCATTGGGTTTCCACCCTGTAGATGCCACCTTCCAGGGTACTGATCGTCCACCCTGCAGATGCCACCTTCCAGGGCACTGGGCCTCCACCCTGCAGATGCCACCCTCAAGGGCATTAAGCCTCCACCTGCAGATACCATCCTCCAGGGTACTGGGCCCCCACTCTGCAGATGCCACCCTCCAGAGCACTGAACCTCCACCCTGCAGATACCACCTTTTGGGGTACTGAACCTCCACTCTGCAGAAGCCACCCTCCAGGGCATTGGGGCCTCACACTGCAAATGCCACCCTCAAGGGCACTGAGTCCCCACCTTGCAGATGCCACCCCTCAGGGTACTAGGCCTCCACTCTGCGGTCTGTCTTGATAACCAAGAAGGAGAGGGTAAGAAATGGTAATATTAATCCACCAATGCCTTGGCTTTGGGGAGAGATTTTCACACCAGCTCCAAATAGACCTACGTGCTCTCTCCTTATGATGAGAATCTGGGAGAATGGGTGGAATTTCATCAGGCGTGTATGAATAGGGAGTAGAGGTAGAGTTCCTGGCAGGTAGAAAGGCTTGGATGTGAGAAACTCCCACTCCACCAAAATGCTCCAGGAGAAGTGCTCTCCCAACCGTATCACTGGGCGGAGAGAATTTCAGTGTAAGTCTGGTTTTGAGTAAGGAGGTTCAGCTGGCTCCCAGAAATGGGGTCTCAGCCATGCTGGAGCAATGGGAATGAGTGAGAAAGCTCCCTCTGTGCTCTTAATGCCCTTTCTTTGCTCTAATCTGCTTTTCTCTTCTCCTTCCACCCTCTTGCACTTTCCAACCTCTTGCACTTCCCACCTCCTGTCTTTACACAGCACCCCTCCCAGTGTGTAGTGGGCATTCGTGAGTTAATGGCTACTTCTTTAGGCCGACTCATTACCTCCCAGTGAGACCCAGCCTCCTGGAGGCCCAGTGGCTCAGCCCCTTCATCCTCAAGCTTGATTCATGTAGCTTATCTAGAGAAAAAAAAAAAAAAAAAAAAAAAGACTGATCTTAGTCTTACCTGTAATCCCAGTGTTTTGGGAGGCCAAGGCAGGAAGATTGCTTGAGGCCAGGAGTTTCAGACTAGCCTGAGCCACATAGCAAGACCCCTCCCCTCCACTGCAAAAAATTCACCAGGCATGGTGGTGCACGCCTATGGTCCCAGCTACTTGGAAGGCTGAGGTGGGAGGACTGCTTAAGCCTAGAAGGTTGGGGCTGCAGTGAGCTATGGTCACACCACTGCACTCCAGCCTGGGCAACAGAATGAGATACAGTGTCTGAAAAAACAACAAACAAACAAGCAAACAATATTTGTAGACCTTCAATAATAACTTGAATTATTTTGTTGTAATATACATGATTCTAAAACAACATCAACATTCAGTAACAATTACTAAGTTCTTCCTATGTACCTAGCAGGGAGCTGAACATTATTCATTTCATCCTCATCACTCCTCAATAGAAATGAGAGTAACAGTCCTGACTACAGATCTTACCAAAGTAGATAAAAACTCCTTATATTTATAGCTTTTATAAAACTACAAAACCAAGCCACACTTACAAATTAAAAACAAAAATGTTATGGAACAAGCACCATTTTAAAACAGCAACATTCCTTTAATGGGAAGGATGATGTTATTTCGCTGAAATGAAACCGTTATTTACAACATGAATTGGGAACTGACAAGTATGACCCGGATGCTTTCCAGACTGGTAATGTTACATATCTTGGGGGTGGAGTGGAGGTGGAGCTGACTCAATTCTTCCATCACTTTTCTTCTTGGAGGTGGGAATCCCTTTCACTTGGAGGTGAGAGTCCCTCCACCCCACCCAGATACTCTGGGAGAAGTGTTTCCCAACAATATCACCAGGCTGAATTTCAGATGTAAGTCTGGTTTTCAGTAAGGAAGTTCAGTCAGCTCTCAGAAATGGAGTTTCAGCCATGCTCCAGCAATGGTGATGAGTGATGGTATCACTGGTGATGAGGTAGGAATTTCTTCTTTCCTTGCGTCCTTCTTTCTTTATCTCCATCATTCCTTCCAGAGGAACCAATAAAAAGGAGATAATTCATTGGCATAACAACACATGAAAGTTATTCTCTAAGAGCTGTCAAGATGAGCAAGAAAGTGTTATTGGTACAGTTTGAAGAATCTGAGATATTTAAAATCCTCAGTGTGATGCAGGAGCTGAAAGATCCGATGCTGTCCCTCCAGCATGGGGCATGGATCCAGAGGGGACACCTAGGAATGGAAAGAGGCCAAGGAAACTGTAGAAGAAATGAATGAGGAAGAACAGAGAGAAGATTCCAGTTGCCCACCTGGATGGACTTGCATAAACTCAGAGGTGACTCAATGGAGAGTCTTCTTATTGAAGACTCTCTTCTTCCCACTCTGAGGTTGGACTAACTCAGGGCTTACACGTCCATGAACAGAATTCTATAATTCCATTTGGTCTTCCTTCAACCCCAGTGCATAAGTTGCACATTAATTCTGCTCCCATCCCTTTAGTCCCTGATGATTAGAAGAGTGTACAGGCAGACCTTGGAGGTATTGCAGGTTCAGTTCCAGACTGCCACAATAAAGCAAATATCACAATAAAGAGAATAATATGAATTTTTTGGTTTCTTAGTGCATATAAAAGTTATGTTTATGCTATACTGTAGCCTATTAAGTGTGTAATAGAATTATGTCTACAAAACAATGTACATGTCTTAATTAAAAATACTTTATTGCTAAAAAATGTTAATGATGGTTTGAGCCTTCAGCAAGTCATATTCTTTTTGCTGGTGGGGGGTCCTGCCTTGATGCTGAGGCCTGCTGACTGGTCACAGTGGTGGTTGCTGAAAGTTGGAGGGGCTGATGCAACAGTGAACTTTGCCACCTCAATTGACTCTTTCTTTCGCAGAAGATTTCTCCACAGCGTGCAATACTGTTTAATAGCATTTTACCCACAGTGGAACTTCTTTCAAAATTGGAATAAATCTCTCAGAACCTGCCACTACTTTATCAATTAACTTTGTGGAATAGTCTAAATCCTTTGTCGTCATTTCAACAATGTTCACAGCATCTTTACCAGGAGTAGATTCCATCTTAAAAACCACTATCTTTTCTTATCCATAAGAAGCAACTCCTCATCCATTCAAGTTTGGTCATAAGACTGCAGCAGTTCAGTCCCATCTTCAGGCTTCACTTCCAACTCTAGTTCTCTTGCTATTTCCACCACATCAGCAGTCACTTCCTCCACTGAAGTCTTGAACCGTTCAAAGTCATTCATGAAGCCTGGAATTAACCTCTTCCAAACTCTTGTTGATGTTGACATTTTGAGTACTTCCCATGCATTACAAATGTTCTTAATGGCATCTAGAATGGCGAGTCCTTTCTAGAAGATTTTCAATTGAGTTTGCCCACATCCATCAGAGAAATCACTATCAATCATAGCTATAGCCTTATGAAGTATATTTTTTTCAATAATAAGACTTGAAAGTTGAAATTACTCCTTGATCTATGGGCTGCAGAATGGATGTTGTGTTAGCAGGCATGAAAACAACATTCATCTTCTCGTACATCTTCATCAGACCTCCTGGGTGACCAGGTGCATTATCAATGAACAGCAATATCTTGAAAAAAAAATACATTTTTTTTTTGTGAACAGTGTTTCTCAACAATGGGTTTAAACTGTTCAGTAAGTCATGCTATAAACAGATGTGCTGTCATCCAGCTTTGTTCTTCCATTTCTAGAGCATAGGCAGAGTAGATTTTGCATAATTCTTAAGGACCCTAGGATTTTGGAAATGGCAAATTAGCATTGGTTTTAATTTAAAGTCACCAGCTGCATTAGCCCCTAACAAGAGCCAGCCTTCTCTTTAAAGCTTTGAAACCAGGCATTGACTTCTCCTCTCTACCTATGGAAGTTCTGGATGACATCTTCTTCCAACAGAAGGCTATTGCACCTACACTGAAAATCTAAAATCTATTGTTTAGGCTTGGTGCGGTGGCTCATGACTGTAATCCCAGCACTTTGGGAGGCCAAGGTGGGCAAATCACTTGAGGTCAGGAGTTTGAGACCAGCCCGGCCAACATGGTGAAACCCTGTCTCTACTAAAAATACAAAAATTAGTCGGGTGTGGTGGTGTGCACCTGTTGTCCCCAGCTGCTCAGGAGGCTGAGGCAGGAGAATCGCTTGAACCCTGGAGGCGGAGGTTGCAGTGAGCCGAGATCATGCTACTGCACTCCAGCCTCGGTGACAGAGTGAGGCTCCGTCTCAGAAAGAAACAAACAGGCCAGGCGTGGTGGCTCACACCTGTAATCCTAGCACTTTGGGAGGCTGAGGTGGGTGGATCACCTGAGGTGGGGAGTTCGAGACCAGCCTGACCAACATGGAGAAACCCCATCTCTACTAAAAATACAAAATTAGCTGGGCATGGTAGCCCATGCCTGTAATCCCAGCTACTTGGGAGGCTGAGGCAGGAGGATGGCTTGAACCCGGGAGGTGGAGGTTACAGTGAGCTGAGATCTCGCCATTGCACTCCAGCCTGGGCAACAAGAGTGAAACTCCATCTCAAAAAAACCCCAAACAAACAAAAAGAAAATCTATTGTTTAGTGTGCCTACCTTCTCAGTAATCTTAGATCTCCTGGATAACTTGCTGCAGCTTCTCCATCAGCACGTGCTGCTTCACCTTGCACTTTTATGTTATGGAGTTGGCTTCCTTCCTTAAGCCCCGTGAACAAACCTCTGTTAGCTTCCAACTTTTCTTCTGCAGCTTCCTCACCTTGCTGAGCCTTCATAGAATTGAAGAGAGTTAGGGGCTTGCTCTGGATTAGGCTGTGGCTTAAGGGAATGTCGTGGTTGGTTTGATCTTCTATCCAGACCACTCAAACTTTCTCCATATCAGCAATAAGTCTGTTTAGCTTTCTTATCATTCACTGGAGTAGCACTTCTAATTTCTTTCAAGAACTTTTGTTTGCATTCACAACTTGACTAACTAGCACCAGATGCCTCGCTTTCAGCCTATGTCAACTTTCGACCTGCTTTCTTCACCAAACTTAATCATTTCTAGCTCTTAATTTAAAACGAGAGACACGTGACTCTTCCTTTCACTTGAACACTTAGAGGACATTTTATGGTTATTCCTCGGCCAGTTTTCTTTTTCTTTTTTTTTGAGACGGAGTCTCGCTGTGTCTCCCAGGCTAGAGTGCAGTGGCGTGATCTGGGCTCACTGCAAGCTCCGCCTCCCGGGTTCACGCCATTCTCCCGCCTCAGCCTCCCAAGTAGCTGGGACTATAGGCGCCCGCCACCACGCCCGGCTAGTTTTTTGTATTTTTAGTAGAGACGGGGTTTCACCGAGTTAGCCAGGATAGTCTCGATCTCCTGACCTCGTGATCCACCCGCCTCGGCCTCCCAAAGTGCCGGGATTACAGGCTTGAGCCACCGCGCCCGGCCGGCCAGTTTTCAATATTGTTGTGTCTCAGGGAATAGGAAGGCCTGGGGAGAGGGAGAGAGATGAAGGAATAATCAGTTGGTGAAGTGGTCAGAACATGCACATTTATCGGTTAAATTCCTCATGTTATATGGGTGTAGTTCTTGGCACCTCAAAACAATGACAAGAGTAACATCAAAGATAACTGCTCGGGCTGGGTGCAGTGTCTCATGCCTGTAATCCCAGCACTTTGGGAGGCCAAGGTGGGTGGATCACAAGGTCAGGAGTTCAAGACCAGCTTGGACAATATGGTGAAACCCTGTCTCTACTAAAAATATAAAAATTAATCGGGCATGGTGGTGTGTGCCTATAGTCCCAGCTACTCGGGAGGCTGAGGCAGGAGAATCACTTGAAACCAGGAGATGGAGGTTGCAGTGAGCCAAGATTATGCCACTGTACTCCAGCCTGGGCAACAGGGTGAGACTCCATCTCAAAAAAAAACAAAGGTCACTGCTCACAGATCACCATAACAGGTATAACAGTAATGAAAAAGTTTGAAATATTGCAAGAATTACCAAGATGTGACACAGAGACATGAAGTGAGGACCTTCTGTTGGAACAATGGTGCCCATGGACTTGCTCCATGCAAGGTTTTTAGAAACCTTCAATTTGTAAAAAACACAGTTATCTGGGAGGTTCAATAAAGTGAACGCAATAAAACGAGGTATGTCTGTTCTGATGGAAAACACAAACTGTGCATGGAGATGATCTGGTGGTTGGTCACCCGGGTCATCCAGAATTTATTTATATTCATTGTTTCTTTTAGATGAATGCGCTAAGTGAAAACACTCACAAAATTAAAACCTACCGGCTGGGCGCGGTGGCTCATGCCTGTAATCCCAGCACTTTGGGAGGCCAAGGCAGGCGGATCCCCTGAAGTCATGAGTTGGAGACCAGCCTGGCCAACATGGTGAAACCCCAACTCTACTAAAAATACAAAAATTAGCTGGGCATGGTGGTGCATGCCTGTAATCACAGCTACTCCAGAGGCTGAGACAGGAGAGTTGCTTGAACCCAGGGGTGGAGGTTGCAGTGAGCCGAGATCGCACCACTGCACTCCAGCCTGGGTAACAGAGAGAGACTCTGTCTCAAAAAAAAAAAAAAAAAAAAAAAAAAAAAAATTGAAACTTACCAAAAGGAGTCATGATCCCCTGAGAATGTATCTATGGGCCTCAGTTTGAGAAACTCAAGGGTCTGACCGAGGGTTGGGTTGCATAGCATGGTGGTGGGCATTACCATCAGGGCCCATCAGCCCTAAAGGCAGAGGATGTGGGTTTCTTTTCTTTGAGAAAGGGTCTCACTCTCAGGCTGCAGTGAGACTGCCTGCCCGGGCTGGAGTGCAACGGCACGAACAGGGCTCACTGCAGCCTCAACCCCTTGGGCTCAAGTGATCCCCCTGCCTCAGCCTCTTGAGTAGCTGGGACCACAGGCGTGCGCCACCACTCCTGGCTAATTTTTGTATTTTTTGTAGAGATGGGGTTTCACCATGTTGGCCAGGCTGGTCTCAAACTCCTGACCTCAAGGGATCCTCTTGCCTCTGTCTCCCAAAATACTGGGATTACAAGTGTGAGCCACACTGGCTCAGCTGGGTGTGGGTTTCAATTTCAATTCCATGGTACCACTCATTCACTGGTTGCCTTCAGGATGGCGACTTTATTCCTCTGGTCTATCAGTTTTCTAGAAAATGGTGATATTCACAGGAGCCACTGTGATCCCAGGGATACATGTAGTGTGACCTTGTGGGCCAGGGTGGGCTGCACAGCTGGAAAATGTAGGGGGTGGGATGGCAGGTGCCCAGGGTCTGGGGCTGTTCCTTCTGGTCCAAGTGCCTGGGTGTAGGGGCAGTTGGTGGGGGGCAGAGGGGTTTAACTGCTATTAGGGTACCTTATTTTGTGAGGCCAGGGAGGTGGATGGGCCCCATCCCAACTCTGATGCTTGATTGAAAGTGTGAGGCATAACCCTAATATCACCCTGAATGTGCCCGGTCTTATCTGATCTTGGAAGCTAAGCAGGGTTGGGACCTGATAGTACTTGGATGGGAGACTGCCTGGGAATACTGGGTGCTGTAGGCTTGAGCAGGCATGATGGTGCACGCCTATAATCCAATCACTTTGGGAGGCCGAGGTGGGAGGATCGCTTGAGCACAGGAGTTCAAGACCAGCCCGGGCAACATAATGAGATCCCATCCGAACACACACACACACACACACACACACACACATACACACACACACAGAGCGAGGACACTGAGTGAGAACCCCGGCAGAGAGCCATGTTGCATGTGGGGCAGGGCCCGGGGAGCACAGAAGCCCTGGATGATGCTCAGGGACCCCTAGAGCCCAACCTTCCTGCAGGGCCCTTTCACAGCTAGGATGGCTGGGACAGAATTCCTCAACCAAACAAGGGCTGAGGCACGTCTTTAGGGCCAGATTGGAGAAAGGCTCTGGCTGCGTCTTCCCTGGAAGCTGATTCAGAGGCTCCATGGCAGGCAGGGGTGCGTAGCACTGGTTCCCTCCAGGGCTCAGGCCCCAATGACAGTTCTAAGTCCACTGTGCTGTGTAGGCTGGAAGGGGCCCTTGGAGGGAAGTAAGGGTCCTGGAGAGGGGAGAGGAAAGGCATGATAGGCTTTGGAGGTGAGCAAAGGCTGCAGCCAGGTACGCCAATGTGAGGGTCTTGCCCTCGCAGAGAGAGGTGGCCCATCTGGGGTTCTACTGTTTCTAATGTGGGCAGAAGGGACCCAGGTCCAGGGCTGCGAGCCTGCAAGGCCTCCCGTGGCCATCACTGCTTTCCTCTCCTCCATCTTTCTGGAACCGTGGTGCATTCTGCCTGCAACTCAGACAAGGACCTGCAGAGCTGGGTCCCACTCACTGTCACCCGGGGTCTCCCAGCCTCAGAGGCTTTGCTGTCCCCAGGTCTGTATGGGTCCATGTACTGTGTGCATGTGTTTGTCATATGGATGTGGAGCAGGTGGGGACAGAGGGTTGGAAAGACAGAGAAGGAGGTAAGACAAAGCCTGGAGGAAGGGCATGGGGACACATGCTCATGTTAGGTGTGATGGGGAGGTGTCTTGGGGTCCAGCCTGCTGAGGGCATCACGAGGTAGGTCTCCATGCCCTCAAAGGTGCCTGGACACTGCCTCCCCTTCCTGCAGGAAGTCTCTGCTCCAAAGACAGCCAGGAGCATTTTCTCCTGGAGCTCAGATGCTGGCTGTCCATGCATCCCTCCACGGAGAGGCTGCAAAATGGTCCCCCAGCCGGCCCAGTGCTCTCTCTCTCTATGGGGTGCAAGCAAGTGAGCCCGAGTTCAGAATCGTTTCTGTCCTTGGGGATGGCAAGTCTGGAGGTTAGCTTGGTGACTGCAGGCCAGGGAAACAAATTTACTGTCATTACTGCTTGGTAATTAACACCCTTGTTGCCTGCTCTGGGTGATGTGAGATGTGAGAGATTTAGGGAATATTTTAATCTGAAATCTCACAGCACAGAGATAAACGTGGCGTGGTGAAGCCGGGCTGCAATCGACATATTTATCGTCCAAGGCTGACCGTCCAATGAGTGCGATCCGCTCTTCGCTTTGGATGGATAGCGAATCACTCTCTGTTTTTATTATTTCAATTCCTGTCCTTCATGGGGTTGTGGTGAATTAGCTCGGTGCCATTTTCTAAAATATCAAGCATTTTTATACATTAGGTATAGTGAATGGCAAATACTTGATGTAAAGTCTGCAGTTTTACTCCATAACCAGATTGTAAAATATGAACTGAATTAATCATAACTGCGAAGACTAATGGTACGTTTTCTCTTATTTTATCTTTAGTGCCTTTCAGATCATGTTTTAAAACCTTCCACGTCTGGCGTTGGGAACGCAGCCGCGGCTTGGTGGTGGATAGCAAGAGGCAAAGGTCAGACCGGAGGCTGCACAAATATTGTGTGCTGGATTTATTGTTTTAATTAAGAGCGTGGCAGTTCATCATAAACTGTTTATGGCGTTTCTGCACAGAGCAGCATTTTGAAATCAGCTGTTTTAATGAAAACATAATGTCATATCTGTCAAAGTTCTAAATATTTTGAAAGTGAAATATGGAAACAAGAACTTTAATTCTAGGTTTACTGAGATTAGCTCATTGAATTGCTTTTAAATCCCTTAAGAGGGTCACATCATGGGGACTGCATGGTTTCTTGTAGGTGACCGGGAAAAAAGAATTCTAGGTGGTTCTCAGGCTGGTTATTTAATAGTGAAAATACAAGTTGAAGGTTAATGTATCGAAAAACAAAAACCATTATGGTTGGCGTTGGGGTTTTAGATTAAAGATGCAATAATGGGTGTTCAGGGGCCTTGATGTTGGATGGTTTGGGGAGGCCTAATTGTGCCGAGAGGGAGCTGAGAGCCTCCCAGGGCAGGAGAGAAATGGACCCACCCTTGTCCTTTCCCAGTTGCGAAGCCTCAACATCTCCGTGTCTGCAACTAATTATTTATAATGACCCCAAAGATGATGGGGTTTCACGGACTTTTGAGGCTGAGCAGTTTGCAATATCCTAGTAATTCCCTCTCATGGTCGCTGGGCATCTGTGTAGACACGTCAGCCATTCTTGGTTACATTTGTTAGGGAGTCGGATAAAATATTTGTCTAATCTGGAAATTGTATTTTTAGCTGTACTCTCATTGGAAACAGAAATTAAGCTTGTCATTAGATGCCGGGCCACAGGAGTTGACTGAACAGGGTAATGTATGTTATATTCTGTGCTCTACTTGGTCAAGTTTCATATATATCGTATTCCACATTATTTTATTAACTTTAATATCTGCACTTCCTATTACCAGACATGCCCCTCATTCAAAGCACAGAGGCACAGTTCTCTAATCAGAAGTGACAGGCTATATACTTTTTCTCAGCCATTACTCGGTAGCCTAGAGCAAAGAACTCTGTTTCCTTGAAAATGTTTTGAATTGGGTTATTTTTATTGAAGTATTAAAGTAATTCTTCAGATTTTAGGCTATTATTTAAGTACTTTTGGGAGAATACAATAACCTCTGGATTCTATAGGCTTTGTTACTTTAACCATCTGAGCCGCTAAATGCATCTTTTTAATGCCAGTTATATAAGTGTCTCAGAACTCATCTGACCAGCGGAAGCTAAGAGCATGCAGGTAATTATAGAAAATTAGCAGGCTAAATTAGTTTAGGAAAGCACAAAAAAGCACAATATTAAAACTGCTTGCAAAATATAGGTTTTGCTTGCCAGATTCTCAGTGACAAATGAGCATTTCTAATTATTTTATCTTCGCGTTTTTGTAATTCGGTTGAAATAGCCAAGAGACTGGTGGGGAAAGCTGAACTGGGCATTGGTTGGTGTAGTCTGAGAATGAAGCAATGACTTCAATAATCATTCCAATCCTGCTGCCGGGGTCACCTACCATAGCATTGGAGCAGGTGGTAAAGTGTTGGGCTGTTGGGCAGGAAAACCCACTATTGGACAGCTCTGTTGGAGGACATTTCTGGAGGTCAGAGTTCAAGCCATGAGAAGGTCTCATGGTTCCTTTCTGGAGATGGCTCCATTTTTGTCAACAGAAAGTTATAAAGAGGATACTATTTTTGCGCACATCCTGTACCAACTTGTCCATGACTCCTCCGCTGGCGCAGTCCTGTGATACTTCAGGTGCCCTGTGATGAGTGTGTCACCTGAAGCTTGAGTAAGAGAACTAGACTTCATCAAATGCTCAGTACCCACCAAGCCATAGTCCTAGGCCTGTTGTCTTATGGAGTCCTCCCTGTACCGCCCTCCTCTCCCGCCAGGAAAGCCCCACAACAGGATGTTGTATTAGGCTGTTCTTGCACTGCTTTAAATAAATACCTGAGACTAGGTAATTTATAAAGAAAAGAGGTTTCATTGGCTCAAGTACTGCAGGTTGTACAGGAAGCATAGCACCTGTATCTGTTTCTGGTGAGGCCCCAGGAAGCTTCTAATCATGGCAGAAGGCGAAGAGGGGGCAGGCACCTCTCATGGCGGAAGCAGGAGCAAGAGAGAAGGGGCAGGAGCCACACACTCTTAAACAATCAGAGCTTGCAAGACCTCACTCATTATTGCCAGGATAGTACCAAGCCATGAGGGATCCACCCCAATGACCGAAACACCTTCCACCTGGCTCCACCTCCAACATTGGGAATTACATTTCAACATGATATTTCAATGTGGACAAATATCTAAACTACATCAGGTACCATCTGTTTAAGGGCACGTATACAAATGGCAGAATTGAGATTGAAACTGAAGTTCAAAGCCAAGTTTCTTTCACCCTGCTATGCCATGCCATCTCCAAAAGAACCCAGCAAGAAGGAGTCCATCTCATTCTTTCCCTTTTGTCCAGCCTCAAGGTGGTTTTGTTTGCAATTGGTCCTTTCTGATGTGACCCAGAGATGACCACATGCCAAGAAGCTTTTAGGAAGAAGAGTTTGCAATACATGTGGTTAACAAAAAACAAAACAAAACAAAAACAACAAAACAAAAAAAATGAAAACAAAACAAAACAAGAAAATCAGCATCATGTGATTGGAAAAATAACCAGACCCTGTGGCCTTCTCCAGTATTCATTGGAATTCACTTTTGAATGTGGCAAAATAGACAAGTTTGACCATGGGCTAAGTGCGAATGGAAGCACCTGCAAGGGAATCCCATTGTAAGGTATCTGGGATAGATGCCATTAAAAAGCTCATTAAAAAAAATCCCAGCCAGTAGGCCGGGCACAGTGGCTCACACTTGCAATCCCAGCACTTTGGGAGGCCAAGGCAGGCAGATCACTTGAGGTCAGGAGTTTGAGACCAGCCTGGCCAACATGGTGAAACCTCATCTCTACTAAAAATAGATAAACTAGACAGGCGTGGTGGTGCACACCTGTAATCCCAGCTACTCAGGAGACTGAGGCAGGAGAATCGCTTTAACCCATGGAGGCAGAGGCTGCAGTGAGCCAAGATAGCACTACTGCATTCTTGCCTGGGCAACAGAGTGAGATACCATCTCAGAAAACAAAAAAAATCCCAGCCAGTACTCTAAGGTAAGAACCAGTAGACTTAAGTACAGATGTTCATATCATCAGCAGATATGTTAAAGCAGAGGTAAATTTGAAAGGCACTAAAAACAAGCAATCACCAAAGCAGCCAGTTAGACATCAGATGGAACTGGATGGGGGTCACCATTCGGTGACTACTCTGGATGCTAAGTTCTAGGCATTGAACCAGGGTTTCCTTGCCCCACATGCTGAAATGCTAGCCCAGTAGCTATGGCTGTTATTTCCACCGACACAGATGTGTGCATTAGTGATGTGTAGTTTATAAATGCATCGTCTTAAGTCTTCATAGTAGCCTGTTAGACTGGCGCTGGTATCCCTATTTTACAGATGAGGAAATTAAGTGTGCTCCATCACTTAGCCCAAGGAATGCAGGTAAAGCACAGTTTAGTTGTAGACAGAGGGGGCAAACATATTGCACAATAGTTTAGGGAAAGTGCTTAGAGGGTCCTTTGTGATGTATTCTGCAATCCCCAGGCGATCAGTGGCTCTGTGAAGTTGTCTGTTGCCTGGGGTAGAATTAGTGATGTTCACCAGACATGACCTTCTCTTCTCCCACATTTCCCAGCTCCCTTGCAAATAGGAAGATGTGCCTTATTCTGGTCAAAAGGCTGCTTCCCGGTGAAAGCATAGTAGAGCATGTGTGTGACTAACTATGGCTTTCTTTCACTTCGTCTGCCTGGGCAGCCACAGAGGCCTTGTGTTGAGATACAGGAGCTGCAGAACAATACAACCTGATCACTGAGACACATGGCATGTGGGACAGCTGCCCTTGTGAGTCTCCCAGACTCTCAGCACAAGAAATTAACACTGTGGCCTGGCACAGTGACTCACTCCTGTAATCTCAGCACTTTGAGTGGTCAAGGCAGGAGGACTGCTTGAACTCAGGAGTGTGAGATCAGCCTGGGCAACAGAGGGAGACCCCGTCTCTACAAAAAAAGAAAAAAAAATTGGCTGGGTGTGGTGGCATGTGCTTGTTAGTTCCAGCTACTCGGGAGGCTGAGGCAGGAGGACTGCTTGAACCCAGGAGGTTGAGGCTGCAATGAGCCATGATTAAGCCACTACTCTCCAGCCTGGACGACAGAACCCTGTCTCTAAAAACTTAAAAAAAAATAAAGAAATAAATTAACACTTGTGTCAAACTACTGAGATTTTGGGACTGTTTGTTGCAGCGGTGTGAGCCTGCCTCATCCTGACTTACACACTTCTCTAGGCACTTGCTTTGGTGGGATTTCAATTACAGCTGGGATTCTTCCCAGGGTCCAGAAGCAGCAGTTCCTCTTCCTCCTCCTTCTGCCTTCTTGGCTTCCACCCTGTTTGGTTTAGATCAGTGACAACCGACTCCTGTGAAGCCCTTTGCGATCTTTGTATTAGGGATGCAGTATAGAAATGAATTGTATTGTTTGTATAGATGTCACCCTTGGCTCCTCCTCGCTGAAATTGACTGTAACAAGTGGTTGGAATTTCCACTGGAGGGTAATTTATATTTATTTGAGCTGCCACCAAGTCCTTATTTAGTTTGCATAAACTACCCAGGACAAAAGAGGAATCTCCCCGGACCCTGTTTATCTTGTGAAAGTGGAGCTTGTTCTGGAGGGCGGATCACTCTTCACATGGACCTCCTTCCATCCCTTCTAGCAATGAATAATCAGTCATCAGCAGAGGGGATTAAAAAATAGATTTATTGCTATTTCTAAAAGTCAGAATGAAAGGATGAGTAAACACAACAACAGATGTAGAAGAACGTAAGTAGGAACACTATTTTACAATAACATGTACTGAAACACACTTATGTACTGGAAACTATGAAAAATAGCTCTCTTTAAATGATTTAACATTTGCTCTGTCTTATATACAGTTGAATTTCCAGTGGGAGAACAAAGATGCTTGCAGTTTTCTCGGCCCTTGTGAAAACCCTTCCTCAAAACCTTCTGGAAGTTTCCATAAAGCAGCTGATGGCTTAGGAGGAAATAGGAACTGTCTTCAGTGTACATGTGTGTTGTTCTATCTTCCCATCTCCCCCACACTTTGTGGGATCATTACGGGGATTCAGAAAACCCCATGGCCAGAGTCAAGCAAGAAGGTCATTAATTTTTTTTTTTTTTTAAAAGAGATAGGATTTCAATCACTATGTTGCCCAGGCTGGTCTTGAACTCCTGAGTTCCAGTGATCCACCAGCCTCAGCCTCTCTAAGTGCTGGGATTATAGGCGTGAATTTCTGGCAATGACATTCCCTTCTGGAGAAACAGCAGAGCTGACTTTCTCATGAGGAGGCTTGCATTGTATGTCTGACTGCCTTCCTGAGATAACTTATTTATTTTTTTAATTAAAACTTTTTTTTTTTTTTTTTGTAGAGATGGGTTGCCCAGGCTGGTCTTGAACTCCTGGCCTCAAGCAATCCTCCTGCCTTGGCCTCCCAAAGTGCTAGGATTACAGACGTAAGCCACTGTGCCTCGCCTCCTGAAAGAATTCTGTTCAAGAAGCTTCTAGATAACTCATTTCTGCTGGCGATAGAGGTGTAAAGCATCAGATTTCACAGCTTTGGCTCTTTTTAAAAATCCTCG
The DNA here is from genome assembly GCF_000951045.1 of Mandrillus leucophaeus. Lineage (NCBI taxonomy): Eukaryota > Metazoa > Chordata > Mammalia > Primates > Cercopithecidae > Mandrillus > Mandrillus leucophaeus. Next base: position 1,489,752 of record NW_012105142.1, read on the forward strand.
TCAGGTGGGCTGTGTGGCTGGTTGGACTGATAACATGGAAAAAGATTATAAAAAAATACATCAATTCCATAGCCGCATCTAGACATACTCCATTAGTCCTTGAAAATGGGTGATTTTTGTAGCGTCTTAAAACATGGATTGGCTGGAAGGATTTAGCCTTGGGGTTTTCGAGGGCCCTGCATACCAAGGCAGTCTGAAGCTGCCAGAATCAACCTCTGGGTGATGTTGTGGCCCAGAGTTTGGGACAGCTACACAGCGTCACAGCAGCACAGATACGAAAAGCCACCTGCAAAGTCCAGCCCGGTCCACCTACCAGGGAAGAGCATCTTTTCTGGGGATCGGCCTCTTTCTAATGACCTCAGTCCCTTGTTTTGGTGTCTGTTTGACTGTAGTCTTCTCAATTTGGTTCAACCCAGTGACTGGAGAAGGATAG
>NW_012105142.1:1490234-1492817 GCF_000951045.1 Mandrillus leucophaeus
GAAAGGATGAGTAAACACAACAACAGATGTAGAAGAACGTAAGTAGGAACACTATTTTACAATAACATGTACTGAAACACACTTATGTACTGGAAACTATGAAAAATAGCTCTCTTTAAATGATTTAACATTTGCTCTGTCTTATATACAGTTGAATTTCCAGTGGGAGAACAAAGATGCTTGCAGTTTTCTCGGCCCTTGTGAAAACCCTTCCTCAAAACCTTCTGGAAGTTTCCATAAAGCAGCTGATGGCTTAGGAGGAAATAGGAACTGTCTTCAGTGTACATGTGTGTTGTTCTATCTTCCCATCTCCCCCACACTTTGTGGGATCATTACGGGGATTCAGAAAACCCCATGGCCAGAGTCAAGCAAGAAGGTCATTAATTTTTTTTTTTTTTTAAAAGAGATAGGATTTCAATCACTATGTTGCCCAGGCTGGTCTTGAACTCCTGAGTTCCAGTGATCCACCAGCCTCAGCCTCTCTAAGTGCTGGGATTATAGGCGTGAATTTCTGGCAATGACATTCCCTTCTGGAGAAACAGCAGAGCTGACTTTCTCATGAGGAGGCTTGCATTGTATGTCTGACTGCCTTCCTGAGATAACTTATTTATTTTTTTAATTAAAACTTTTTTTTTTTTTTTTTGTAGAGATGGGTTGCCCAGGCTGGTCTTGAACTCCTGGCCTCAAGCAATCCTCCTGCCTTGGCCTCCCAAAGTGCTAGGATTACAGACGTAAGCCACTGTGCCTCGCCTCCTGAAAGAATTCTGTTCAAGAAGCTTCTAGATAACTCATTTCTGCTGGCGATAGAGGTGTAAAGCATCAGATTTCACAGCTTTGGCTCTTTTTAAAAATCCTCGTCAGGTGGGCTGTGTGGCTGGTTGGACTGATAACATGGAAAAAGATTATAAAAAAATACATCAATTCCATAGCCGCATCTAGACATACTCCATTAGTCCTTGAAAATGGGTGATTTTTGTAGCGTCTTAAAACATGGATTGGCTGGAAGGATTTAGCCTTGGGGTTTTCGAGGGCCCTGCATACCAAGGCAGTCTGAAGCTGCCAGAATCAACCTCTGGGTGATGTTGTGGCCCAGAGTTTGGGACAGCTACACAGCGTCACAGCAGCACAGATACGAAAAGCCACCTGCAAAGTCCAGCCCGGTCCACCTACCAGGGAAGAGCATCTTTTCTGGGGATCGGCCTCTTTCTAATGACCTCAGTCCCTTGTTTTGGTGTCTGTTTGACTGTAGTCTTCTCAATTTGGTTCAACCCAGTGACTGGAGAAGGATAGGGGAACGATATAATTTGAAATGGGAGACAGAATTGAGGGCTCAGATTTCATATACCTTTCATGCAAACAAATCTCTCTTTTATGCTATCTTCCGGAGGTGGCTTGGATAGCGGAGGTCTGGTTTCCACAACCCTCTCCCCTACTCTTGTGCAATTAGCCAAACCATTTTTTTTTCTCTTGAGGGAAGTGATTTGAATGAAAGGCACAGGTGATCACAAAATTCCCCTCAGGAAAATAAGGGCAAAATCTGCAATATTTGGAAGGGAGAAGCAGAATGTGTGGCTTGTAATCTTGGTTTTGTGCACACCAGATCACAAGCATGTGTGTGCGTGTGCGTGTGCGTGTGGGTGCACAGGCACACGTGTGATCCCTAAGTGGAATTGCCTGATTTGGAAATCTGGGGCAGAAAGATAGGATGACATAGGTGTGTGCTGATTTTTGCATGTATTGCATCTCTGGTTTCAGTATTATTGAACTGGCTTCTATCTTTTTCTCTTCCGCAGTGGCATTGAGCAACCTCCGTACTAATGCAATATTAAGGACCGCATAATTAGCCACCTTAATAAATTTTTCCAAGATGGATAGGCAATGTTTGGCTTTACTCAGAAGAAAACATTTCTCTAATAGTATTCTGTGGGAAGCTACGGAGAGAATAATGAACAGAAAGATCTGGAAATATATTAAGATATATGTGCATATATTGGATATTAGCACCATACACCACGCATATTGGGAATATGCTTCAAAATATTTCAAACATTGTTGACCTTTGTTATATAATCCCGGGCTCGGGGAAACATATTTGCATAGACTTAGCAATATATTGTAAATAACTACATAGTACAGTGTGTATTTTTCCTTAAGATGCAGTATTATAAGCAAGACATTAAATTATGCCTATCAGACAAAGCAGCCAGATCTCCACATTTTTTTTATAGCACATTCTATCGGGAAGACATCCCTGCTTCTAAAAAGCACATGTATTAACTGCCTGATTCATGTGGTGACATGTGGCATATCCGAGTACGTTATAGGTCTCTCAGGAATAAAAGCAACATAGCAAAACCATCACCTTGGGATGTTCATTGAGTGAATATTTTACAGACACACTCCTTTTATATTTATATAATAATTTAGTGTTATGACAATTTTTTTAGCAGAGTTGGCAGTTTTTCTTTTTTATAATGGTATTATATTTGTGAGCCTATTAAGAGCATATGGGATAAACTACACAAAAAAGTATTTTTCATAATTCCTCAGGGTGCTTGTAGCCAAAAAAAAAAAAAAAAAAAA
>NW_012105142.1:1492979-1510354 GCF_000951045.1 Mandrillus leucophaeus
CTGGAGTGCAGTGGCATGATCTTGGCTCACTGCAACGTCTGCCTCCTGGGTTCAAGCGATTCTCCTGCCTCAGCCTCCCGAGTAGCTGGGACTACAGACGCCCGCCACCACACCTGGATAATTTTTGTACTTTTAGTAGAGACAGGGTTTTGCCATGTTGGTCAGGCTGGTCTCGAACTCCAGACCTCAAGTGATCTGTCTGCCTTGGCCTCCCAGGGTGTTCACAGGTGTGAGCCACCGTGCCCAGCCACGTTTTTAACAAAGAATTAAAACTGCATGTTGCTTCTCTCTCCTCATCCATCTCCCCTCTACAATGAACCCAGGCCAGTCTCTGACTTGGCCTGGGTCCCTGGGAGCTGGCAGTGCTGGGCCCGCTGGCATTGGGCACCTCTCAGCTGGGCATCTTCCCAGGAGCTGGGGGAGTGAATGGTGACATGTTGGGGTACTTCCCCCCTTTTTCCATCTTCTGAGGCAGAAAGGCAGAGCTGTCTCTCCAAGTCAGAGGAGACAGAACAGGTGCATACAGAGGACAGGGCCCAATGCCCACTTACCGAAGAGGAGCTGGGCAGAGGCTGTTGGCAGGACCCATGACCTGGCTGCCCCTGCAGGAGGCCTCCTGCACTTTCCCCTCCCTTCGTAAGTCCCCTGCAACTGGGAGGTCAGGTAAGGACAGGGAAACATCTTGTAGTTCTTTTTTTAAATATTTTATTTTTCTTTCTATTTTCTAAAGATGGGGTCTTACTATGTTGCCCGGGCTGATCTCCAACTCCTGGCCTCAAGCCATCCTCCCGCCTTGGTCTCCCAATGCTCTGAGACGATAGGTGTGAGCCACTGTGCTCAGCCTTTTATTTCTTAATCTCTTCCCCCCTCCCGCCCCTTCTCTTTTCCTTTCAAAGAACTCATAAAAATGCAAAAATAGGGCATGGCTATTTGGAGATTTTTACTTAGCCATTGCCTGCATGTGAGCCTGTTTCAGGCAAACCCATACACTATGATTCCTACTGGCCTCAAATTAAACTTCCTCAATATAGAAATATTCTCTGTGGAGAAGTGGACAGAGAGTGACTGTCTTGGAATGGATCCAACCTGGCTCCTGGGAGCGGAAGCCCAGCCGCCCAAGTGCCCAAAATGGCAGGACACACCCTCCCACGGCCATTTGGCAGTGGCCCTTGTGTGAGGTGGAGACACGTCCTGGAGGCAGAAAATCAGTCACACATTGTCCCGGGACCTGCTGGATTGTTTGTGTCTCCACTGCATCCCATCGGCTCTGCAATGAAAGTATCTTTTCACAAATGAAAGCAAAGCGGTCATTAGAACCCAGGTCTGGGTCAGGCGCAGTGGTTCACGCCTGTAATTCTAGCGCTTTGGGAGGCCAAGGCAGATGGATCACTTGAGGCCAGGAGTTTGAGACCAGCCTGACCAACATGGCAAAATCCCGTCTCTACTAAAAATATAAAAATTAGCCAGGACGTGGTGGTGGGCGCCTGTAATCCCAGCTGGCCTGGACAGTAGAGGCTGAGGCAGGAGAATTGCTTGAACCCAGGAGGCAGAGGTTGCAGTGAGCCAAGATCACGCCACTGCACTCCAGCCTGTACGATGGGAATGAAACCCTGTCTCAAAAACAAACGGAAAAACAAACAAACAAACAAACCGACACACATGCAGGTCTGGCTTCTACGTTCGGGAATGTAGGAGCTTGTACAGTGGCAGCGATCAGGTCGAGTGGAGAGTCCCCCAGGGCTACGAGCAGAAGCCCGCCGCGGCATCTGAGCAGAGAAGAGCTCTCAGCACAGCTTTCAGGGTCAACTTCCATCTACAATGTTCATTTGGGTGTTCCCCGGGCACCACTTTTCCATGTGCCAAACTCTGAGCTAGGTGCCAGGTACTCAAAGACGAGTGAAGCACGCCGCCTTCGCCCTTGTAGGGGCAAAACCGAATCCAGCCATCACGCCGATGAATATTTAATGACAATGGTGGTGAGTGAAATGAGGGTGGAGAACTCTGTCCTATGAGAGTGTGAAACGGCCAGGTCGTGCTGAGTGAGGTAGCAAGGTCAGAGCTTGTCTTGATTTAAAATTTTGATAATCTTGCTCATTACGGATTTTGAAAAACGCATTAATTTTGATTTTTAAAGAGATTGCACTTACCTTGATTGTTGAGTTTTTTGGTGCTCAATGTGAGGTGAGAGCTGTGTAGAACTGGAGGCTGGGCGAATCCTCTAACTTTCAGGTGGTTAACGTATCTCCCAGCAAAACGCTCTTTCACCTCTGGTCTGCAACTTCCTGTGAGCTGCGGGGACTGTGTTCCTCATAGCGTCTCCTGGGTGGGACGAGGTCCAGGTTCGTGATCTTATATTCTCCAAGGGGCAGCTTGGAGAGGTTAAGCAAACTCCTCCAGGCCATCAGGCGTGGTCCAGGGCCGGGGGTGCTGATTTCACGTTCGTCTATGGTCACCCTTGGGTCAGAAGGGCAAGTTCTACAGACCACAAGTTCAAGGCTTGCTCCCTCTAGGACATGTCCCCTGCCTGCCCAGCCACACAGGCCTCTGCTCAGCTCTCCGGGGCTTGGTTGGGGCCACATGATACTGGACTTCGATTCCTCGCTGACTGCTTCCGGGGTTTTCTCATGGCTCCTTGGATCTGCTTTCCCCAGACTGACCGTGAACTCCTGCCAGTCTCCAGTCTCACTGTTTCATCCTCGAGTCCCTTAGAAGATAGCTCAAGGGAGAGCGTTCCTGGTTTAAAATGTGCTAGGGTAAGCTTGAGTGCAGTGAAGGTGACTGAGAGGGCACCCTTGGTGGGGACAGGGCAGCCCCCGAACAGGCCACGGGGTGCAGGAGTCGGCTCTGACTCATGCAGGCTCTGCCTTTAACATAGGCAGGGCTTGCTGTTGGGGTGGGATCTCGTCCCTGTGGGCCCTCTCTTAGTGACAGGAGGAACGTGACACAGACAATTCCTAGACGCGCAGCCTGGTGGGAGAGAGCGGGTCCGGGTGTCTGAGCCCTTCCTCCAGTCCCTCCCACGCTAATCTTGCGGCGTGAGCTTGGCAGAGCATCTGCTTAGGAATCTAATGCAGGGGTCCAAAAATGGGCAGATCCTGTCTGTGTTTATTACATGTGCTTGTCTACTTCCGAATGCGTAGCAGCTCTCATGCCTTTGCCACTCTGTTCCGAGACGGAGGGAGCTGAGCAGCTTTCGTTGGAGGTGATTTCTATGCCTGGTGGTGGTGGAGACGTCTGCTCTCTGATGAAGGGCATGGAGAGGCCCTCTGTGGGGGTCTGGTCGGGCCACTGGGAGGAGCCTTTTGAAATGGGGAGGCCTCACTGCCCGCTTTCCACCCATCGTGTCCTTGCTCCTTGCACCGGGTAAAAGGCAGTCACTTGGAGCACACACGGGGCTGCCACTCTGAGTGTCTGCAGTGGCTCCTTTGCTCTGAGCACTCACTGGGGTCTTGCCCTCCAGGCAGCTCTGGGTCCCCGTGAGGAGAGGCAGGAGCCCAGGGCTGGAGATACCAGGCTCAGATGTGATGCTGATAGGCGATGGGCCAAGAGCATCAGGCTTCTGGCTCCTTCCTGTTCCTCTTCCTCTGCTCTGTCCAGTGGCAAACGGTGTCCTTTAAACATGGGATAATGACGCCTTTTGCCCTCTGGCTAATGAGGGGCTTTCATGCTCATTATGTCATTAGAGTCTGGGGACAAGCTTAGGTAATTAGTGCCATCTTACAGATCGGGCAACAGAGACCAGGGTTTGTCCAACTTTACCTGCTTGCCAAGTGGGTGGCAAGGGCTCTGCTTCAAGCCTACTGGCATCTGCTCTGTTAGCCACCTTTGAAGGCAGGTGGATCCCCTCTGCTGTGTCCTTCCTCGGCAGAACTTGGGGAGTGTCTCTTGGAAGGTGATTTTTTTTATGGAGGTAAAACCACCCAGCCCCCTGGGCATGCGTGTCCTTCTTTCCCCCCCCCGCCACAGCTGACGCTCGGTATGAAATTGACAACACGGCCTGAGTTCCACCCTGAAATGTCATGCTGCCTTCTGGATACGAAACTGGTAGAGAAACAAGCCGCTGGATGATGTTTACACAGTCCTTCCATTCCCCCCGTTCCTTCCTATATTTAGAAAACACTCATTAAGTGCCTACCATGTGCCAGGTATCACGCTGAGTGCCAGCGCAGAGCAGAGGCATTCAAGTCCAGAGGAGAGATGCTCACCGATGTGCGTGTCCATACGTGTACCACGTATGTTCTCACCGCTTCCTGTCAGCAAGTGCCTTTGTTGCAGCGGTTGGGGTGGAAGGACCTTCTGACTTTATGCTGTGGCTGCCTTGCTGTGGTGCTGCTGTCTCTGGGATGGGCTGTGGTCAGTTGTGATACCTTGGGGGTCTGGCGTGTGTGTCAGAGACTGCTGGTACTAAGATGTCCTTGGTCAGTGCTGAGTGTCACTTGCTGGCATGGAGACTTTTCCATGCCGATACTGGGGACGGGGGGAGTCTTGTGTTAGCTTTTGCACTAGCACTGTGCCCAAGGTAGTCTTTTGGAGATGCCCTTCTCTTATCACGTGCCTTACTTGGGACAGATGGGTTTTCAGGTTAGTGACCCCCACCTGGAGTCCCTGATACCTGTATCCACACAAGTACCTCCTCCCCTGTTGCCTTTGTATTCATTCAACCAGGTGGCACCCCAGGCATTAGGACACTGGCTGAATCTCCAAATTGCCTTACATAGAAGAGCCCCGTCCTGAGCCTGTCGTCCCCCTGGTGCACAAACAGCAGTCCCCCCAGATTTGGGCAAGGATAATGGAAGTCGTGAATTTACCTCTGACATATCTGATCCCAGTGTCTCAGCCCCCAGATGGCACAGGACCTGCCTCAAACTATGTCCTCAGGCCCCAGCCCACAGTTCCCCCATCCTCCATCACCCCAAGGGCTTTTTCTGGCTACAAAGAAGCAACCTCCCCAAGGGAGGGACTGGGACAAGGGCAGACACAGATCTCTTGAGAAACTGGGGACCAGGTGCATGGTAAAATGGGATTATGGGCTGGGTAGGGTGGCTCATGCCTGTAATCCCAGCACTTTGGGAGGCCAAGATGGAAGGATCACTTGACAGTTTGAGATCAGCCTGGGCAACATAGTGAGACCCCGTTCTCTACAAAACATAAGACATAAAAAAGTGTAGCTAGGTGTGGTGGCATGCACCTGTGATCCCAGGTACTTGGGAGGCTAAGACAGGAGGATGGCTTGAGCCCAGGAAGTTGAGGCTGCAGTGAGCTGTGATCACACCACTGCACTCCAGCCTGGGCAACAGAGAAAGACCCTGTATCATTAAAAAAAAAAAAAAAATTAATAGTAGAAGAAATGGGACTATGGAAACAGGAGAGGCAAAGATGAATGTAATTTCTGGGACATAAGATGCGCGGGCCTGTGGATAGACACCTCAAGTTTACAAGAATTATCTTAAGAAAACAGTTTGATTCATTTTTATCACACAAAAGATAATAATGACTTTAAAATGATTGAGGAGGAAAAACATCATTTTCCTCCCATGTAAATATAGTGGGATGATATTAGAACCCGGAAGGAAATCAGTCCTGGGAATCTATTCATCTCCAAACCCTGAAAAAATGTGTGAGACCACATAGATTTTGTGTTTCCTTCCAGGACGTGGTGCATTGGATGCAGGAAAACTTTGGATGTATGTTTTTGGGAAAAGCATGATTTCTATGCTGACACCTGTGAAGGTGGACACGAAAGCTCCTGCAACTGCAGATGACGATCATGCTTCAACAGAACGCTCTTCTTTCCTAGTTTAGCCCCTGATTGTCCAGCGTTTTGGTTGGACTCAAGGCCAATGCCAAGATGATTTCTGGGCTGGGGAGGATGGGGGGTGGTGTATCCTGAGGGCAACCCCCTCAGCCTGATTCTCTATTTTCAGGGACATCCAGATCTCCTGAGGGATGAGCTACCAGAGCATTCCAGCTGACAAGGGGCTCAGAAAAGAAACACATCAAGATTCCACCCCCACGACGGTTGCTTACTCAATTAGGAAGTGTGAACCGCCGGTGCCGCCAGGTTCCCCGCACCAGGCCACTCCAGGCCAAGCCCAGCCGGTGCAGTGACCTCCTGAATCGGCCTCCCTGCTGCAGTTCGGGCATGCTGGGTTCCATTCTCAACCGGAGGAGCATTCGGTATCCTGGGAAAATGAAATCAGATCTCTTCGCTCTCACGCACAAAGTCCCCAACGGCTCCCATTACACCCAAAAGAAAATCCAGACTCCGTCTTGTGCCCCAGAAGGTTCTCCGGGCTCTTGCCACCCGTCCCCTCCCCAACGCCTCTGATCTCACCTCCTGCCGCCGCCTCCTTCGCCTTCTCCCTTCCAGCCACAGGGGGCTCCGTGCAACTGTTCCTCAGGCACACCAAGCCCCTCCCCTCCTCGAGCCTTCGACCCCCACCCCCGGCTGTTCCCTCTGCGGGGAAATGCTTGTCCCAGATCCGCAGGTGACTCGCTGCTCACTTCACTCAGGTCTCCTCACCACCACCTCCTCTGAGTGGCCCTCCCAGAACCACTCCCTAGCATAGTTCCTTCCCCAGCCCGTCGTCAGTGCCTCTCGCCCTGCTTCCCTCCGCAGAAGGCCAGGAACATCCCGCCGGGGCTGCTTTCTTGGTTTGTTCCTTGTTTGTTTTCCTAACCGTGGAGCTTATCGAGTGCTCTACAAGCGCAGGGCTTTGTCTTGTTTACAGCTGTGGCCAGGCTTGAACGTGCTTCCATCTGAATGTGTGTTTTGAGAGTATTTGATTAAAAAAATGAGCAAATGAATGAGCATTGTCTTATTTTTCCTTTAGTTTTTTTTTTTTTTTTTTAATAGAATGGAGGCCAGCCTCGAACTCCTGGCCTCATGTGATCCTCCCGCCTTGGCCTCCCACAGTGCTGGGATTACAGGCATGAGCCCCCTTTGCCTGGCCTGAAGAGACACTCTCAAGTAATGCTGGTGGGAACGTAAAATACAATATTTCCAGAAAACCACGAAAAACTATTTTTCTCCTTAACAATTGATAACAAATTGTTAAATATATAAAGAAAAAGGAATATTAAAGCAGCAAAAAGAATATTAAAAATTACTTGTAGTCCACCTGCCATTATTATTATTTAAAGGAATACCTTATAAGGTTTTTTTTTTCTAAGTGAGTAGAAAGCATGGCTACATTGTAACTTGCTTTTTGCTACAAAATAGTATTTTATGAGAACTTCTTGAATATTAACTGTTAAGAAATCCTTAAATGTTAATTTCTACAGCATTACTATTGAGGACTTGATTGTATTATCTCTCTTATGATATTACATATCTATGTAAAATCTAGTCGCCTATTGTTGGACATTTGGTTTGTTTCTGATAGCAATGAACAACTTTACAGGTGAATCTTTGCAGGTATCTGTGATAGATTCTTTTGGAAGTAGAATCTTTGGGTAGTGTGTTATTAAGAATTTTGATCATATTGTCGTATTACCCTTTATAAAGTTTACCTGATTTACTGCGTCACTCGTGGTGTTGATTCATTTGTCCATCCCTTAACAATAAAATCACTGTTTTTGTGTTTACCAAAATAGGGACAAAATTTTCTCATTTTTGTTTTAATTTGCATGTCTTTTGATTACTAATAAGACTAAACATCTTTTGTATGTCTATCATTTGTATTTTTTTTTTTTTTTGGTGAATTGCTGTTCATGTCCCCAATTCATTTTTTTCTATTGAAGTATTTGTCTCTTCTTCATTTGTGAGGAAGCTCTACACGCCTGGGGCATTAACCTTCTTTCTGTTATGCATGTTGAAATTTCCTAGTGTTGGTTTACTTTTCAATTTCAAAATTATATTTTTCACATATGGATATTTTAAATTTGTACACCTCAAATCTGGGCATTTAAAAGTTTTTAGCTTCTGCCTTTGCAATTGGACTTAGAAAGAACTTCTCTATTACCATATATGTAAATATCACTTTTATAGTTTCACTTAAAAATTTAAATCTTTAATCCTTATAGCATTCATTTGAATATGTGGTATGAGGTAGGCCACTAACTTTTCTTGTTTTCTCAATGAGTGGCAGATTGTACCTGTATCTTCATCAATCAGTCATCGTTTTCCCACTGATACAAAATGCCTTTATGTTAAAATATAAGTGTTTGCCTATTTGGATCCTACTTCTGAACTCTCTATTTTGTGCTTCACTGTTTTAATTATTGTAGCTTTCTGCAATATATGTTAATACCTTGTTGAGCAAGTCTCCTCTCTTTTTTCACAAAAATATATTTTGGAGATTTTTACTTACTCTTTCACATGGAATTTGGAATCAGTGTGACAAATATCAAAAAAACTTTGATGGAATTTTTATTGGCCTTGTATTCAAGTGCAAGATGAGATGAGTGGGGACTGATATGTAGGTGATACAGTTTTTCTGACCAGTCATTTGAGCACTATTTTATATTCACTCGTAATTTTAAATGATATTCTCCACGTATTATACATCTAGAAAATAATAATGCTGGTAAGAGCCTTAAAAATGTTAATTCTCGGCTGCGCGCAGTGGCTCACGCCTATAATCCCAGCACTTTGGAAGACTGAGATGGGCAGATCACCTGAGGTCAGGAGTTCAAGACCAACCTGGCCAACATGGTGAAACCCCGTCTCTACTAAAAATACAAAACTTAATCGGGTGTGGTGGTGCGTGCCTGTAGTCCCAGCTACTGAGGAGGCTGAGGCAGGGGAATTGCTTGAACCAGGGAGGCGAATGTTGCAGTGAGCCCAGATCACTCCACTGCACTCCAGCCTGGGGGATGGAGCCAGACTCCATTAAAGAAAAAAATTAATTTCTTTTCATTTAGTAATTCTGCCTTTATTGGGGTATCTTAACAATGTGAACAAAAGTTTTTGAATAGAGGTTTCAGTGATAGCATTATGCACAGTGATGAAAACGTTAGAAACTCTTTAAATGAACAATTGGGAGATGGTTCAGTAGCTTTTGGTACAGTCCCAAGTTGAAATACTACACAGCCCCTAAAAATATATCTGTGAGGCCATCTTGTGTGACAATAACTTTCGTTTAAGTGTTACCTACGAAATCAAGGTTTAATATTGTAGGAAGAGCTTTGTGTTTCATAGGTACAAAGAAAACATCATAGAATGCACATAAAGACAGGAGATAATAGTACGAAAACGTTAATAAGAGCGGTTATCTCTGGAAGAGAGGTTATGATGAACAAAAATGATTATTTTAAATATGGGAGCTCTCTGTCCTTTCGAATGTCCCTGTAATTTGCACGCACATTGAGCGAAAGGCGCAAAGCGAATGTCGGCGGGCAGCGAGCGGGCGGGAGAGCCGGGCGGCAGGGCCGGTGCAGTCCCGCGCGCAGCCGGAGGGTGGCAGTGTCCGCTCGCAGACCCGCGGCGCGCGGCCCGCTGACCTCTGTCGGCCTCGGCCGCCTCCGGTTTATCACCGATCGCAAGAGCGGAATGAACATATTTACTTGTGTTTTGCTTTCCACTTATAATATCTAGTGGCATGGGAGGGAAATGAAAACAATTGTTCATAGGGGAAATTTATGAGCTTCATCTGGCTGCGTGATTTCCGCAGTTGCCCCGCCGCCGCCCGGGGACTCGGTTGCCTTCTGCATCCTCGGGCGAGCAGGAAGGCGCTTTTCCAGCTGCCAGGGCGGCCCTGCGGGGCCTTCGGCGCGGGTTTTGGTGGCAGCTGCCTCGCAGAAGCAGACCTTGGCAGGCTCCCTTTCCTTTCCCTTGAGTTCGAGAAGGGCCCCAGGTCCCCTGTTTTCGGGGTGTCAGGGTGCTCCTGGCTTCATGCTGGGCTCCCCAGGGGTCCGGATGAGCCAGCGTTTCTTGACAATCCAGGGATGTCCCTGAAACGCCGTCCCCTTGATGGGCTGGGATGGGGCAGGGCTCTGCGGACCTTCTGACCCTCGGGAAGGCCTCTTCCGGGTCATGGTATCGGGTGGAGGGTGGGGGCAAGTCCCTTCCCCTGCGATGCCAGCTGCATCCTGGGACCTGGGGTCTCGTTTCCAGGACAGGGGCGGGGACCCCACGAAAGGGACGCCTGAGGGCTGAGGGTTTTGCTGGAGCTGCCTGTCTTTGGAAGAGAGCAGGAGATGGGGGAGCTTCTATCCCTTTCCAACCCGGCTGAAAGCAGGGCCCCTGGCTCAGCGCGAGTGGATCGCAGGTGCTTGCTGGGATGGAGGAGACCGGGGGAAACCTGTGGTGTCTTCAGACGCCTGCGGCCTCAGGCTCACGGCACTTGCTCCTGGGAACCTACCCTGCCTGAAGTCCAGCCCTAGGCAGGGACTTTCTCCTTGAACTGAACCGTTCTGTCACCCTGATGAACGGCTCCCTCCCAGGCTGTGGACTGTGCCATGCCCAGCCTAGGCAGAGAGCAGGCCGGGGGCTTACCCTCCAGGTGTGAGCTGTGCCTAAAGAGAGGAAGCCAGGCCCACTCTAGCAGGTGCGCTGAATACCAGGAGCGTAGAAGGAGCGAGATGTTAAAACCACAAACCGCAGCTATTGCCAGGAACACGCTGCAAGTAGGCTTTGACATGGAGACTCAAGTCATTGGATGCATGTCAGGGTGTGTATGTGTGTGTGTTTGTGGGGTGCTGATCTTTTTTATATTAGGAAGAGCTGTTCATGGTTATAATGGATCTAGTATTCTCCCTTCTTTCTTCCCTTTTCCTTCCTTCCTTCCATCCTCCCTTTCTTCCTCTCCCTTTTTTTCTCCTTCCTTCCCACTTCCCTCCCTCCTACCCTCTATCCTTCCTTTTACCCTTCCTTCCGCCCTCCTTTTCTCCCTTCCGCCTTCCTTCTTTCCTTTTTTCTCTTTTTTCTTACCTTCTTTCTTTCTTCTCTCCTTCCTTGCTCCTTTTTCTGTTTTCCTCCAACCTTCCGTTCTCCCTCCCTCCTTCCTTCCTCTCTCCCTCCTTCCTTGCTTTCTTTCTCTCTTCCCTCCCTTCTTCGCCCTCTTTTCTCTCTTTCTCACTTTCTTTCTCTTTTTTTCATTCATTCTTCCTCTCTCTTTCCATCCCTTTTCCCCCCTTTTCTCTTTCTTTCTCTTTTTTAAAAAATTCATTCTTCTTCTCTCTTTCCCCTCCTAATTGTCTTCTTTTTTCCTTCCTTCTCTTTTTCTTTCCCTCCCTTCTTCCTTCCCACCCTCCCTCCCTTCCTTTCCTGGCTTGGGGGAGGTTTCCTTGAAGTGGGTCTTTGTGCCTGTGGGATTCTAGGAAGCCGAAGTGCACAGGGTCCATGCTCCCTGACCCCACAGCATCCTCTTAGCCAGGATTGCCCCAGCTCTCTGCCTACAGGGATGTGCCAGGATGCAGCTGCGGCCGGGAGCAGTGTCAGGGTCACTCTGGAGGAAGTGACCCCCTGGTCCCACCTGTTCCAGGCAGACAGGTGAGCCTTTGGTGCCAATCAGCCGGCTTGGTGGGACTAAGTTGCCCTGGGGTCACCTCAGCTTTTCCCAGGGACCAAGGTTCACTTCCTCTAGGACTGGTTTTCTCTGAGTGACATTTACTCTTTCAGAAACATGAGAAGGGGACACTGGTTCTCTCTCTGTCTTGGAGAGAATATTTAAAGAACCTGTGCAATTGCTGGTGAGGACCTGGGCTTTGCATGTGCCAGAGCTGGCAGGTGGGTTCTTTGGGGTCTGTGGCCCACGAGACCCTTCCTAGGCTCATTACAATCCACCATGTTTCCCCAGCAGTTTTACAATGGAATTACTCAAAATTGCACTGCTTTGTTGCATACGGCTCAACTCCAAGACAAGCAAAGGCCCAGATGATGAACAATTATTTATGACAAATTATTACCTTTACATGTAAGATTAACCATTTCTATTAAGCTCAGAATAGGTGACAACCTCTCTTAGAAAAATGCGTGTGCAGTTCAGCAAGTGCCAGTTTGAAGGTGAGGTACGGAGGGTGCTGTGTTTTTGGGTGCACCTGCTGGCTGTTCTGGAGGGTGTATTCCAGGCCAAGGGGAGCCCTTGGCTGATGGGGACGAGCTGTCAGGCCACTCTTTCTCCCAAAGGCAGCCATGTTCCCATCTCAGCTCGGAGGCTGGCGGTTTTGACGGGGCTTCCAGCTTTCTTCATCTCCTTTTGAATGTGTAATGATGAAAGCACTAAAGAATGTGAAATGTTTCACTAATTGCATTTAAGTTTAAAAAATTATGTTTTGTTTGAAACTGAACTTAACTTTTAAAATTATTTATGGACTCAATAACGTATGTTTGGGTTATTGAACCCCGTCTCCATGCTTGCTTTTGTGACTAGAATCCTCTCCCAGCTAATTATAACATACAGTATTTTCCCAGCAGTCTTACAATCAAATTATTCAAAATTGCATTTCTTTATTGCATATTGCTAGAACCCAAGACAAGCAAACATCAAGATAATAAACAATTATTTATTGCAAATTATTACCTAATATATAAGATTAACAGCTTGTAACTATTAAGATTAATACATGTGGTAAACTGTATTTATTATACTTATTTTGTAGCAAATATCTTTGTATAAAACATATGTTTATGTATTGCAATTAATGAGAAAAAGTGTAAGATTAACAATTTATGTTGGGTTTTGTTTTTAGATTTATGCACACTGTAAAACTTATTTATTGCACTTATTAAAAGTATTTAATGATGGACTTTTAGATGCTATATTTTTAATGTGCAAATATAAACTAAAGGAGTATTAAATTACAAAATAGAAAATTATAACTGAAGTCAAAGAATGTAACTATTTTCTGCTATAAATCTGCTTTAAAAAGATCATCACTGGAATTACCGAATCTTTAAATAGTGGCCTTTATAGTGCATAATGAGTTTCAATGAGTTATCCTTTGAAAGGATTTTTTCATCATTAAAACTAAACTCAACATCTTGCTCTTAAAGATAAATGTAGCTAACAGCATAAACACTGGAATCATTCCATTTTATGACGAGAACTTGAAGTAACATTGGAGAAAAGAGAAACCCGGCCTGATCGTGTCCCGTGAAGGTGAGGAAACAGGGCTGGCCGGAAGACAGAGAGAACCCGGGAATCAGGGGCAATTTGGCTGAGAGGCGATCTGAAGGCTGGGGGCTGAGGGGAGAATGTCCTTATCTTTGCCACCTGGCTTGCCTTCTGCAATGGGGACAGCCGCAGGTGTAACCACAGTTTCTTAGCCACAGAATTACAAAATTAGAAAATATGATATACAAAGGTGGCAATGCTCAGACTATTAAAATAGAAATCAAATCAACAGAGTTCCTAGTCCTGAACATTCCCTGCCTTCCCAGGGTTCAGAGGCTCCAAGTGTGTGGCCAGGCTGGGAGGAGTATTCTAGAAGGCTGTCAGAGCAGAGGACCAAAGAAACCCCTTGGAAAGACTGCCCACATTTTGGATCATCTATTTACAAGAATATGGTAGAGGCCGGGCGCGGTGGCTCATGCCTGTAATCCCAGCACTTTGGGAGGCCAAGGCGGGCGGATCACAAGATCAGGAGATCAAGACCATCCTGTCTAATACGGTGAAACTCCGTCTCCCTACTAAAAATACAAAAAACTAGCTGGGCGTGGTGGCAGGCGCCTGTTATCCCAGCTACTTGGGAGGCTGAGGCAGGAGAATGGCATGAACCCGGGAGGCGGAGCTTGCAGTGAGTGGAGATCGTGCCACTGCACTCCAGCCTGGGCGACAGAGCGAAACTCCATCTCAAAAAAAAAAGAATACTGTAGAAACGAGTAATGATAATCAGTAATTCCCGGGTTTCCTCTGGAGAAAAGTCTCCCCTAGCCTAGGGCTGTGTGTGTCCTGTTGCAAAGATGAAACATCACTCCAGTATAGCAATGTGTCCCATCTGTGCCCCTGGTTGGTGGCCCACGCCCTGACTTGTGAAAGTACATTGTCTCCAGCAGCTGAGGCTTGAGTTCTGAGTTGGAGGTCTTGTCTAACAACCCCAGTTGCCTGTGGATCCCCCAAGAAGCTGGGGATGAAGTTTGAGCACAGCTTCTGAGCCAGATAGCACAGACCTCACAACGGAGGTCTTTGTGCAGCACCTGTGGACCCCTCTTGTTCCTCTGACCTATGGACAAGGATTGGTAGAGAGGGGCAGTGGTGCAGGAGGTGCAGGGATGGTTCCTGCAAATTACGTGGCTGGTAGGACCGAGGCAGAGACATCAGCCAATGCAGAGCGTAGGGGTGTGGTGAGCTGCTTTCTTTTTCTCTACTGCTCCTTGGGACTCTAGCCCTTCTTAGGAAGAGGATTTGAGAGCAGAAGAGAGGACAAGAAAGAAAAGGTGGGAAGGGGAGGAAGGAGAGAGAGGCGAGGAGGGAAAAAAGAGCTTCCACTTCTCAAGCTGTGCACATCCCTGGTCACTGCTGGAGATTTCCAAAACACATTCTGCTTACTCAGAAGGCAAGTGTTCATTTACCCAGCAGCTTGTGTGATTTTCTTTCAGATGCTGAAAGCCTTCCTCTTTCCACAAATAATTATTTTAATTGTAGGTAGAGGGCACATATAAAAATTCTTTGAAAAAAGGTGTAGAAAGCATAAAATCTGTTATTTTTGTGTCTGGGGGATCATTGTGGGGGCCGTTCGGTGCTCCCGTCATGGGATGCGCTGTCCTGGGAGGTGGGTGTGGGAAGTTGATTGTGTCTCTTCCTCCTAAGGCTGCGTGCAACCTGGGTGGCAGAAGGACAGCAAGGCAGGCTGGTAGGCTTCCATCTCTGCTGTGTCCCCCAATTCCGCGCCTGGCTAAGTTTTAAAGTTTTTTTTTCTTTTTTTTTTTTTGGTAGAGAGAGGGTCTCTCTATGTTGCTCAGGTCAGTCTTGAACTCTTGGACTCAAGTGATCCTCTCGCCTGGCCTGGGATTTCAGGTGTGAGTCACCATGCCGGGACCAAGGTGACCTTATTTTAACCCACCAAATTGGCTGATGTTTCTTTGTAAATTTGATGGTATCTAGTAAAAAGCCAGATACCAACACTCCTTTTCTGCTCATAGGCACTCACTTATTAACCCACCCACTCACTCATCTTTTTCATTCATTGACACATTAGCTCATCTGTTCATTCATGAATTCATTGGTCAGTTAATAAGCAATTTGTTCCTTTCTTCCTTCCTTCCTTCACTTATCGTTGGTTCATTCAGCAGGTGTTTCTGGTGCCTCCTAAGAAAGAACTTCAACTGCTGACCAGCCCAGTTTTTTTTTAAATTGATAAATACAAATTGTATATCTGTATGGTATACAATGTGATGTTTTGATTTATGCATACGTTGTGGAATGGCTACATCAAGCTCATTAGCATATTCATTATCTTATGCATTTATTATTTTTTTGTGGTGAGAACACTTAAAATCTCTCTTCGTGGTTTTCAAGTATTCAATATATTATTATGAACTATAGTTACCACCATGATGCACAATAGATCTCTTTAATTAATTCTTCCTGTCTAAGATTTTATATTCTTTGACCAACATCTTTCTAATTTTCCATCTTCCCAGCCTCTGGTAACCACCATTCTACTCTCTGCTTCTGTGAGTTCTACTTGTTTAGATTCTACATATAAGTGACATCATGGCATATTTGTCTTTCTGTACCTGGTTTATTTCCCTTAACATAGTGTCTTTCAAAAGTTCACGCGTGTTGTTGCAAATGACATTTCTATCTTTTTTTTTTTTGAGATGGAATCTCACTCTGTCGCCCAGGCTGGAGTACAGTGACTTGATGTCGGCTCACGGCAGCCTCTGCCTCCCAGATTCAAGAGATTCTCCTGCCTCAGCCTCCCAAGTAGCTGGGATTACAGGCGCCCACCACCACTCCTGGCTAAGTTTTATATTTTTAGTAAAGATGTGGTTTTGCCATGTTGTCCAGGCTGGTCTTGAACTCCTGACCTCAGGTGATCTGCCTGCCTTGGCCTCCCAAAGTGCTGGATTTCTATCTTTTTTTTTTTTTTTTAAGGCTGAATAGTATTCATTGTATATATGTGCCACATTTCTTTTTCCATTCATCTGTTGTTGATAAACACTTAGGTTGATTCCATATCGTGGCTATTGTGAATAATCCAGCCCAGTTTTGAAGGATAAGGAACTGGCGCGGCTCTCTCTAGGTCAGGGGTCTTTGTGGAATTCCATACGGATGCCCAGTCTCCGCTCCCAGAGACTCTGATTCTGTAGGTCTGGGGTGGGCCTGTGAACTGGAATTTGCCAAGAGGCCATGTATGCAGGTGGTTCTGATGCCAGCATCTTCTGGTCACACTGGGAGTCATAGCTCAGGGAGAGCCTGGGCTTTGGCTGTGGGGCGTGTTGGAAGCTGAACACCCATTCTTCTAAGAGAGTTTAATGCCAGATCTCATTTTCCAAAGGAGTCCAAGGAATTAAGCTTGCTCCTGACAGTTGACCGGATTAGAGCATTCAACCCCCTAGTAATAAAAAGATGCTCATGTTAGCAGCAAGATGCCCTTATTTTAAAAATTTTTTAAGAGACAGAGTCTTGCTCTGTCACCCAGGCTGAAGTGTAATAGTGATCATCAAAGCTCATTGTAGCCTCAACCTCCTGGGTTTAAGCAATCCTCCCATCTCAGCCTCCTGAAGTAGCTGGGACTACAGGCATGTGCCTCCATAGCTGGCTAAGTTTTAAAAGTTTCTTTTGTAGAGAGGGGTCTCTCTATGTTGCCCAGGTCAGTTTTGAACTCTTGGCCTCAAGCGATCCTCCCACCTTGGCCTCCCAAGGTGTTGGGATTTCAGCCGTGAGCCACTGTACCTACCCCAAGGTGACCTTATTTTAACCCATCAAATTGGCTGATGTTTGTTTGTAAATTTGATGGTACCTGGTAAAAACCCAGGAACCAGCCACTGGGCACTGATGGGATTAACCAGAAACAGTTTCTAGGAAGGCAAAATACACTTTCTTTTGACCTAGGTAGATTTTTCTAGGAATTTATCCCAAGGACATAACAGTAAATGACCACAGCAATTTACCACAGGTGTGCTGTTACATCATCTTGTATAAAAGAAAGAAACAGGCAAAATGCAGATATCCAAACACCAAAATTAGATGAATACATGATTTTACATTCAGCCGATGGGTGCCAGAGAAATTTGAATAGTGAGAACCAGGGTTTGAGTGCTGGCTAAAATTTGGTTTCTTTCATAGAGGAAGGGTACGTCTGGGCAAAGAGGAGGAGAGGTAGGGTGGAGGAAGACAAGCCTTACCTCTAAAAAAACGTTCCTGGCTCATGCCAGTAAGCCTAGCACTTTGGGAGGCTGAGGTGGAAGTACCGCTTGAGGCCAGGAGTTTGACACCAGCCTGGGTAACATAACGAGATCCTGTCTCTACAAAAATTAAAAAAAA
>NW_012105142.1:1512199-1512939 GCF_000951045.1 Mandrillus leucophaeus
AATGGAATCACATAGTCTGTAACTTTTTGGGATTGGCTTTTTCCCCTAAGTATCATTCTCAGGAACATGATTCAAGCGGTTGCTTTTCATTGCTGTGTAGTATTCTATAGCAAGGACAGACCACCATTTGCCTAATGATTCACTCCCTGAAGGACATCTAGGTTGTTTCCAGCTTTTGGCTATTGTGAATAAAGCTAAGCATTTGTGTATAGGTTTTTGTATGAACCTGAGTTTTCATTTCTCTGAGATATGTGCCCAGGTGTTGCAATTGTTGGGTTGGATGGTATTTGCATATTTAGTTATTTAAGAAATTGCCAAACTGTTTTTCAGAATGGCTTACCATTTTACTTTCCTACCAACAATGCAAAAGTGACCTAGTTTCTCTGCATCGTCATCAGCATTTGGTGTTGTCACTCGAAAGACATTTTGGCATGTGTGTCACAATATCCACTGTGGCTTTAATCTGCATTTCCCTAATGTCTAATGATCATATCTTTTCTTGTGTTTATTTACCATCTATATTTCCTCTGTGGCGAAATGTCTATTCATGTTTTTTGCCTATTTTCTAATTGAATTGTTGTTTAAATTTTTTTTTTTAATTGTTCAGTGTTTGGAGTTTTTTTTTTTTTTTTTTTTTTTTTCCTCTAGTCTAGACACTAGTCCTTTGTCAGAGGTGTGATTGCAAATATTTTCTATCAGTCTGTAGCTTGCTTTTTACTCTCTTACCATGGTCTTTTGAA
>NW_012105142.1:1518263-1556554 GCF_000951045.1 Mandrillus leucophaeus
CCCGTCTCGGCCTCCCAAAGTGCTGGGATTACAGGCGTGAGGCACCGCGCCCAGCCATCTTTTTTTTTTTTTTAAAGTTCCCTTGTTTCCTGCTAGGAGAGGCCTTGGGCTACTCTGTTTTCCTCTTTCGCTAGCTCACTCAAGCAATGCATTTCAAAAGCTTTAAAATGTTCACATCCTTAAAACCCACAATTCCACTATTAGAAATTGTCTGTAGGTAATTAATCCTGGGTGAAAACAAAGATTCACATACACTGATGCTCATTGAAGATTTGTTTTTGGCTTTTTATCATAGAAAAGTGAAAAACTGCACAAAAGGAGCATGAACAGAAAAATGGACTCCTGTACCCTGTTACTCAGCTTCAATGGTTGTCAACTCCTGGGTCCCCTCAGATATTGCATTATTTCATCCATCAATAATTCAGAAGGCATCGCTAAAAGATAAGGGCTCCTTAAGAAAGCAAGTCACAATACCTTTATCTCACTTTAAAATTAACAAAAATTCCTTAATATTGTCAAATATTCAGTCGATATTTAATTTCTCCTACTTGTCTCATAATCTTTCTTTTTTCTTTTGTTTGAATGAGATAAAGTCCACCCTTGGCAACTGGTTGACACGTCTCATCTCTTTTAATCTCTATTTCCCTCCCCCATTCTCTTTTTCCCTTGGAATTTGTTGAAGGGGCTGGATGAATTGCACGGTTGGGTTTCCCACAGACTTGATTTTGCTGATTGTATTGTTTTCGTGTCATTTAACATGTTCCTCTGTATCTTGTATATCCTGCGACTATGTCACCAGTAGAAGTCACAGATATTTCCATGTAGCATTATAGCTATTTCAGGCATCTTGAAATATAATTTGTGCTCCTCTCCACTTTAAAATTATTAAACCTTCCTCTAGACTTTGTTATTGATAAGTACATAAGGATGCACATCTATTGTTATGTCACAAATCTGCTTTTTGTGAAATATTTTGATAATCATACCTCAAGAGTTTGTAACTTACGTATTTCATTTTACTTCATTTCATTATTTTCAGAGGGGGTCCATACTCTTCAGATGACCAAAAGGCCCATTGGTCTCAAGGAATAAAATCTGATCTAGATCTATTATTTTATTAAGGCTGCAACATGGTTACATTCTATCACCCCTTCTTAACTCATTAGTTGGAATATTTCTGTAAGGAGGAGTTTCCATCATTAACTATTTGGTTGCCTTGATCTTTATTTAAAAAAATCAACCTTTGTATTTTGTGATAATTGGAAATCCATGTGCAGTTGTAAGAAATAGTACAGAGAGATCCCATGTACCCTTTACCCAGTTTCCCCCAATGGTAACACGTTGCAAAACTACAGTACTCTGTCAGAATCAGAATACTGACATGGTTACAGGCAGAATACAGAAAACTTCCTTCACCAGGAGGATGTCTTATGTTGCTCTTTTATAGCTAAAAGCATTCCCTCCCACCTCACTCCTGAACCCTGGCAACCACCAGTCTATTCTCTACTTCTATAATTTTATCATTTCAGGAATGTTAAATAAATGGAATCACATAGTCTGTAACTTTTTGGGATTGGCTTTTTCCCCTAAGTATCATTCTCAGGAACATGATTCAAGCGGTTGCTTTTCATTGCTGTGTAGTATTCTATAGCAAGGACAGACCACCATTTGCCTAATGATTCACTCCCTGAAGGACATCTAGGTTGTTTCCAGCTTTTGGCTATTGTGAATAAAGCTAAGCATTTGTGTATAGGTTTTTGTATGAACCTGAGTTTTCATTTCTCTGAGATATGTGCCCAGGTGTTGCAATTGTTGGGTTGGATGGTATTTGCATATTTAGTTATTTAAGAAATTGCCAAACTGTTTTTCAGAATGGCTTACCATTTTACTTTCCTACCAACAATGCAAAAGTGACCTAGTTTCTCTGCATCGTCATCAGCATTTGGTGTTGTCACTCGAAAGACATTTTGGCATGTGTGTCACAATATCCACTGTGGCTTTAATCTGCATTTCCCTAATGTCTAATGATCATATCTTTTCTTGTGTTTATTTACCATCTATATTTCCTCTGTGGCGAAATGTCTATTCATGTTTTTTGCCTATTTTCTAATTGAATTGTTGTTTAAATTTTTTTTTTTAATTGTTCAGTGTTTGGAGTTTTTTTTTTTTTTTTTTTTTCCTCTAGTCTAGACACTAGTCCTTTGTCAGAGGTGTGATTGCAAATATTTTCTATCAGTCTGTAGCTTGCTTTTTACTCTCTTACCATGGTCTTTTGAAAAGCAAAACCTTTAAATTTTGGTGAAATGCATTTTAATCAAATTTTCCATTTATGGATCATGCTTTTGGTGTCAAGTCTAAGAACTCTTTGCCTAGTCTTAGATGCTGAAGATTTTCTCCAATGTTTTCTACTAGAAGTTTTAGAGTTTTACGTTTAAGCCAGTGATCAATTTGAATTAATTATTTTATAAAATGTGTAACATAGATCAAGTTTCATTTTTTTTAACCTATGGATATACAATTGCTTTGGCACCATTGGTTAAAAAGGCTATATCTTTCATTCATTAAGTTGCTTTTGTGCCTTTGTAAAAAATTAGTTGGGTATTTTGTGTGGGTCTATTTCTGGGTTCTCTATTGTGTTCCCTTCATCTATGTGTCTTTTCCTTTGCCAGCACCACCCAGCCCTGATAACCATGGTAACACAGGAAGTCTTGATAGTGAGTAGACTGATTTCTTCCATTTTATTCCCCCTTTCAAAAACCATTTTAGCTATACTAGTTCCTTTGCTTTCAAAATAAATTTTGGAATATTGTCTATATATACAGACCAAACACATTCTGGGCTTTTGATAGAATTGCATTAAACCTGTATGTCAGTTTGAGAATAGACTTCTTTATTATATTAAATCTTCTATTTCATGAACATGGTACATCTCCCCGTTTATTTTGATTTATTTCATCAGCATTGTGTAATTGTCTGTACATGTATACTGCTTGTACAGAGAAATAATATCATCATATGATTTTATTTTTGAGCCTGCTAAAATGGTGGATTACATTGGTTGATTTTCTAATATTGAACAAGTCTTGCACTCATGAAATAAATCACATGTGGTTTTGTGTAACTCTTTTTATATATTGTAGAATTCTATTTGCTAATGTTTGTGAAGGATTTTTGCCTCTATATGTGTGTAGCTTTGTTTATTTTTCTATTTGCACAGTCATTTGCTTTTGTTATCGAGGTGATAATAACTTCATAATATAAGTTGAGAAGTGTTCTGTTTTTGTATTTTCTGGAAAAGATTGTGTAGAATGGTGCTAATTCTTCTTTAAATATTTAATAGAATTCAGCAGTGATACCATCTGGGCCTGGAAATTTCCTTTTTGGGAGCTTTAAAATTACAAATTCAAAGTTCTTAATCATTATAGGGCTATTTACATTATCTTTTTCATATTGGGTGAGATTTGGTAACTTGTGTTTTTAAGGAATTGGTCCATTTTGTTTCAGTTGTCAAATTTACATGTATGAAGTTGTTCACAGTATTGTATTTCCCTATTATTCTTTTGATGTCAGCGGGCTTTGTGGTGATATTATCTCTTTTAGTTTTGATACTGGTAATTTGTATTTTTCTCTTTCTAATATTGCTGGTTTTGCTAGAAGTTTGTCAATTTTATTAGTCCTTCCAAAGAAAAATTTTGTTTTGTTGATTTTCTCTATGGTTTTTCTGTTCTGAATTTCATTTATTTCTACCCTTTATTATTCCCTTCATTTTGCTTGCTTTGGGTTTATTTTGCTCTTTTCTAGGTTCTTGAGGTGAGAGCTTAGATTAGTGAACTGAGGAATTTCCTCTTTTTTAATGTATGCACTTAATACAATGAATTTCCCTCTCAGCACTGCTTTAGCTGTGTTCTGTCACTTCTGTTATGTTGTATTTTTGTTTTTATTCAGTTCAATGTATTTTGTTTTTGCTTTTATTTCTTTTAAGACTTCCTGCTCAGCCCATAGATTATTTAGAAGGATGTTGTTTACTTTCCAAGTGTTTGCAGATTTTTTGGTTATCTTTCTGTTATTATTTCCATTTGATTCCATTGTGGTTGGAGAGCACACTCTGTATAATTTAAATTCTTCCAAATTTGTTGAGGTTTGTTTTATAAACCAGGACATAGCCTATTTTTGTGTATATTCCATAGACAGGTGAAAAGAATGTGTAGTCTTCTGTTGTTGGGTGAACTACTTTATAAATGTTGACTAATTATTGCTGGTGAATAGTGCTGTTGAATTATTCTGCAGATTTGTTGACTTTTCTGTCTAATTGCAGAGAGAGGGAACTTAAAATACCCAACTCTGTATAACTGTGGATTTTTGTGTTTCTCCTTTCAACTCTGTCAGTTTTTGCTTGCTATGTTTTCAGTTCCTTTGGTGTATAGACATTTAGGGTTGCTATTTCTTTTTGGTGTATTAACCATTTTATCATTACATATCTTCTTTCTCTGACTCAGGTAATTTTCTCTGTTCCAAAGTCTATTTTATCTGATATTCGTATAAGTACTGCTTTCCTTTGATTAATGTTCATGTGATATATCTTTGCCATCCTTTTGCTTTGAACCTGCTTATATTGTTATATTCTAAGTGAGTTTCTTTGAGAAAGCATGTAGTTGGGTCATGTTTTTAAATCCATCTCTGCCATATTTTTAATTGGTATAATTAGGATATTTACATTTAATAGAATTATTGACATGTAAGAGATTAATTAATTCAGCCATTGCTTTTTGTTTGTTTTTGTTCTGTGGTTTGCTTCTCTGTTTTTATTTTCCTATCTTCCTGTGGGTTACTTGAACTTTTCTTTAGAATTCAGTTTTATATGTAGTATTTTTAAGAGTTAACTCTTTGCATAATTTTTTTTAGTGGTTGCTCTAGGTATTGTGTTATTTATACATAACTTATGAGAATCCTGCTGTTGTCATCTCATCAATTTGAGTGAAATGTAGAAACATTACCTCCCTTTAAGTACTTTTATCTCCTTCACTTTTAATGTCATTGTCTTTAATATTTTTTCTACATACATTTAGAACCAAATCAAAAAGTGTTATAATTTTTACCTCAACCATCAAACATAATTTGGACACTCAAAAGAAGGGGAGCCTTTTTTATTTACCCATATTTTTGTTTCTTGCCTTCCTGCTGTCCCTCCCCTCCTCTTTTCTCTCCTCTCCTCTCCTTCCTGCCTCTCCTCTCTCTCTCTTCCAAGACTTTTTCTCACATCCTTTCTGTTTAGAGAACTTCCTTTAGACATTGTTTTAGAGTAGGTCTGCTAGAGACAACTTCTCTTAGTTTTCCTTCATTGGTCAATGTCTTGCTTTTCCCTTAATTACTGAAGTATATTTTTGCTGAATATAGGATTCTGGGTAGGCAGTTCTTTTAGTCCTTGAAAAACACATTGCCACTTCTTCTGGTCTCCATGATTTCTGATGAGAAATCTACTGTTATTCTAATTGTTTTCCCTGTAGATTAGCATGTTCTCTCTCTTTTTTCTTTTTGCCTGGTTTTGTATTTGTCTTTAGTTTCCAAAAATTTAATTATGATGTGTCTTGGTATGGAATTTTTTGCATTTATCTTGTTTGGGTGAACTCAGCTCTTTGAATCTGTAGATTTATATCTTGATAACTCAGAGACATTTTCAGTCACTCTTTTGTTGAGTATTTTTCAGTCCCATCCTCTTTCTCATCTCATTTCAAGGCTCTGATAAAATAAATGTTATGTTTTTTGTTGTAGTCCCACAGGTCCCCAAGGTGTTGTTACTTTTTGTCTGTGTTTTCTCTCTGTTGTTCAAATGGATAATTTCCATTATTTTCTCTTCCAGTTCACTGATATTTTCTTCTATCCCCTTCATTATGCATTTTGGCTCATTCACTGAGTTGTAAAAATTTGGTTATTGTATTTTTGAGTTCTAAAATTTCCATTTGGTTCTTCTCTATGTCATTTACTTCTTTGTCGAGATTCTTTTCTACTCCATTTGTTTCAAGTGTGTTTGTAATTTCTCACTCAAGCACTTTTATGACTACTTTAAAATATTTGTTAGATAATTCTAATGTAATTCTGTCATATTGACGTTAGCATCTGATTGTCATTTTTATGCAGTTTGCGACTTTCCTTTTTATAGCATGAGTGGTTTTTTAAATTGAAACGGGAATTTGTGTTATATTATGAGACTTTGAATCTTACTTAGAGCTTGTGGTCTAGATAGCTTTTTTCTGATACTGCTCTGGTAGGGTAAGGGAGGTGCTTCCCATCAGTTTTGGCTTCATGCATGTTGCAGCTTTTTTGTTCGGTGCACAAACATTTAGGATTGGTATGTCTTCTTGATGGATTAACCCTTTTATCATTATTATGATGTCTCTCTCTGTATCTGGGAATTTTATTTTCCCTGACTTCTGTTTTACCTGATATAAATACAGTCTTCCTTGAGGTTCTCCACTTTGCCTCAGTTGACATCTGAGATAATATGATCCCACTGCTCCTCCACTGATACTGTTGGGGGACAGAGGCCAGTGGGGATGAAGACTCTACACTTGGCCTTTTCTGACATCAGCTTAGCATGGATGTTGGGTTTCCTTGCGAGGGTGAGAGTTTAGACTCTTCACCTGGCCTTCAATGGAGTGGGACCACAAGGCTTTTTTCTGTGGTGTTTGGCTGAAGTAGTGTGGTTACTGTCTAAGAGTTTTCTGACTTGCTAGGCTGCTGCTTTTCTGCTCCTTTGGCTAGAGAGAGCATTTTGTTTTATTTTGTTTTTTGTTTTTGACATCTGTGTCCATTGTTGTTTCCAGATTTCTAATTTCTTCAGTTGTATGTTAAGCATATATGAAGCAAAAAGAAAACTAAAGGAGCTCATTCCTATATTATTCCTTGGGTCCTGAGGTCCCCAACCACTCTGCCATAGTTTTCCCATTTTTCAGAAAATTCTTATGTCTGTTTTACATTCAGAGAACTATTATGTTTGTTTTATATACAATATTCAGGATTTTTGATTGTACTTAGTGGGAGGAATAGGAAAAAGTATTGCCTGTTTCATCTTTCTGGAGAGGATTAAAAAACCTAATTTTGTTTAAAATTATGTAAAATATTTCATGGATTCAAAGTCAAATCAATAACACAAATAATGTTCAGAGACATTCAGCTTCTATCCCTTTGTTCTCTATTCTGTTCCTTCTGAATCTACAGAAAAGTATTTTTTAAAGTTTTGGTTTGTTTTTTAATTTTAAAAATATAACTCTCTCTCTCTCTGTGTGTGTGTGTGTGTGTGTGTGTGTATCCCTTCCTTTCTTAGATAAATGATACCATACAAAAATCACTTTCCTCCACCATGCTTTTTATTTGATAATATATCTGGGCGGTAACTCCATATCAGTATATAGAGATATTTTTATTCCTTTCTAAAGTGGCACAGCAGTCTACTTTTTTGGATATACCATAGTTTATTCAACTAGTTCATTATTGAGAGACACTTGAGCTGTTTCCAGTCTTTTGCTAGCACAAATGTGCTGCAGTGAATAACACTGTGTTTCATCATTTTGTATTTTTCTCCTGTATCTTTTGTTAGATTCCTAGAAGTGAAATTGCTGTGTCAAAAGGTAAATGAATACGTCATTTTACCAGATATTGTGACATAATTTTTTAACATAAAAAATTAGAAACCACCCAAATATTAAATAATAAGTTAAAAATAATGGCAACAGCATATGGGTATAAGAGTCATATGCAACAGCACATGAGTGTAAGAGTCAATGGAATTTGAGTTTTTGCTATGAGTATGACTCCAGAGTCCCTACAAGAAGGAGGTCATGCTTAACGACTCCTGGCATATATATTCAATGGGAAGCTGTGGAAATATTCAAGAATATTAGTGAAAAAAAATTCTCTATCTATTAGTGAAGGAACAAAGCAGGTAAAGTAGTTCAAATAAATAGTATGATCCTATTTTGTAAAAGAAGTCTGTGTAGTGAGTTTGCAAATTTGCTAACACTACACTTAAATATGTAAGAAACACATGACTTCTTCATTTCTCAAACTGCTCTGTCTTCTTCAAGACTCATGGGGAATAAAACTCCTAAATTTTAGTCTAATCTGGAAAGTGGAATATAAGACAGGCTCTTGGGTCCTTTTCATTGGACTTTCTTCAAGATGATGACTGTCTGTGTGGGGGTGGGGACTGTCTGTGTGGGGGTGGGAGGCTCACAGGACTCAGTGACAAAGGGGAAAATATGAAATATTTGAATCTTCACTTTCTCTGAGGCAGAGTGGCTGGTCCAACATGACTGTCCCATCTAGCACCTGCTGACATTTACTGAAACTTGTTACTCACCAATATTTCTGGCTTCTTCCATCTAGCCACATGCTAGGACCGCACTTTTGGCTTAGTGTGGAGTTAGGCGTGGCCATGTGACACACTTTGGCCAGTGAAGCCTGAGCTGAGATGATGACCCACATTTCTGTGGAAGCCTTTGAGTGCTGGTCCGTGACCCTCCTGATTCCCTTCCCCCTGCCAAGGTGACTAGTTGTGATTTAGATGGGGGCTGCTTCTGTGTCCCTCAGTGAGGGCAACATAGGGCAGAACCTCTAGCCACCCCTTCAGTGGATGCAGACTGAGAACAGCACACAGACTTGGAACCCAGGGTTACTTGTTACCACAGCATAACCAAGCCTAAACATGCGTAGTCTGAGCTTCCTGGTGGGGCAAGACCCGTGGATGCTCCTTGGCTGATCTGGCCTCTTTTTGTCTCTGCTGGTGCTCACAGACGATGCTGTGTTTCTCAGTGTGGTGCCACTGGATCCTGGGCTTTTGGTCCTTGCCGCAGAGAACTTTATGAGATGTCTCTGGAATTCAGCTTGGTCACCTTCGTTTCCTCTCTCTGGGGCGTTGAGAACTTCTTTGCCCTTTTCAAGCCATATGGAAATTGAGGGAAGCTAGAGAAAGTAAATTCCCATCCCACTTGCAGACCCATGAGGAGCTGCTGAATTTGCACAGAAATGGCCACTTCCTCTTAGATTAGTGGTGCAGCGTGGAAAGGCATTTCTTCCCAGTTCCTAAACATGAGGCATGAGACTCCCTGAGTCCTCAGCATCCCTCTAAACTTGGCGCATGTGTCTCCTACTCTGGGTCAAATCTGGAGAGGAGCATGGGGACTCACATGCCTCCTGTGCGTTTCCTTCCTCCATCTTCCTTCTACCCACAAGTCCCTTGGGCCAAAAAAAAAAAGGGTGGCTCTTCCGTCTTCTGCTTCCTGCCTGGACGGAACTCTGCTCCAGCTACCCTGAGGGAAATCTAGAATGTTTTTTCTCCAACGAAGCCTGGAGTTAAGTCTACTGATCTTCCAAATCTAATTTGGTAGTCAATGCTGACCCCTGTTTTGGTGTAGAAGTTCTCCAGCTTTCTCAGTTCATGGTGCCCCTTAATGTCTCAAGTCGTTTTTATTTTTCTCACAGCATTCTTAGTAGCTTTTTTTTTTCTCCCCTGCGTAGCACTTAGTTTCTGAAAAAGTGCTTTAGAACTAGTATCAAGAAACTAAAAAATGTTCATCAACTTTGACTCACTGTATCCACTTCAAAAATGTAATCTAAGAAGATAATTTAAAAATGGAAACACTTTATACACAAAACAAATTCCCCCAAAGCCTAACATTTCATTAGTTAGGTCTAAACGACATAATAGTAATAGTTTGTGTGGTGTCTGACAGGTGTTGCTAGTTTCTTTTAAAAAGTTAAAACAGGCTGCGTGCGGTGGCTCACGCCTGTAATCCCAGCACTTTGGGAGGCCGAGGTAGGTGGATCACCTGAGGTCAGGAGTTCGACAGCCTGGCCAACATGGCGAAACCCCGTCTCTACCGAAAATACAAAAAATTAGCCAGGCATTGCGGGCGCCTGTAATCCCAGCTACTCGGGAGGCTGAGGCAGGAGAATCTCTTGAACCCAGGAGGTGGAGGTTGCAGTGAGCCGAGATTGTGCCACTGCACTCCAGCCTGGGCAACAAGAATGAAACTCCATTAAAAAAAAAAAGTTAAAACAGTCTGTGGTGATGAGGAACTCACTGTGGTGCCCCAGGGCTCTGGCATGCACTTTGGGAACCCCAGTTTTGGTGGGATCTGTTCTCCTAAATCATCAGTCTTCATGCCTCCTAAACCATGGCTTACAGAGCATGCAAATATATTGAACAATAATTTAAAAATATGATCTCTGTTACATATATGTAGAACAAAGCCTGGAATTAGGGATTACTTACATTTTCTTCCTTTTGGTGTATGAGCAAGCGTTTCTGCTGGTGACAATGTACTCACTGCGATAAGAACAAAATGCAAATTGCTATTCAAAGTATGGAGGTGAGAATTTTTGGATCTTCGTCTGCTTGGGATGACGGGAAGTGATTCAGTCAAAACGTGCAGGGGTGGGATCTGGATCTTTGGGACAGACATCTGCTTCAGCACCGAGTTCCCCATCGATGGGTGAGAGATGCCTCTGCAGTGTCCCAGGCAGATGTGAAGGTGGAAGACTGCCTGCAGGAAAAGAAGTCAGGGTCTTCCAGGCTGTCATTTCATACTGAGGCTTGGTCTACTGAGTGGCTCTGCCTGCCCAGAACCTATGGACTTAGGATCCATTGGGGTTACTGTTTCCTGGCTCTTTTGTTGTCGGATGGCTGTGAGATCAGACTCGTCTATGACAAAGAGAGAAAAAATGTGCTGAGAGGTGTATTATCAAAGGAAGTGTCTTTTTTTTTTTTTTTCAGAGTCTTGCTCTGTCACCCAGGCTAGAGTGCAGTGGCATGATCTAGGCTCACTGCTACCTCTGCTGCCTGGGTTCAAGAGATTCTCAAGAAGGTGTTTTTTTTTTTTTTCTTTTCCTTCCTTTCTTTCTTTTTTTTTGCCTCACTCTGTCGCCCAGGCTGGAGTGCAGTGGTGCGATCTCAGCTCACTGCAAGCTCTGCCTCCCGGGTTCATGCCATTCTCCTGCCTCAACCTCCCGAGTAGCTGGGGCTACAGGTGCCTGCCACCACGCCCAACTAATTTTTTGTATTTTTAGTAGAGACGGGGTTTCACCATGTTGGCCAGGCTGGCCTTGAACTCCTGACCTCAGGTGATCCCCTGTCTCGGCCTCCCAAAGTGCTGAGATTACAGGTGTGAGCCACCACTCCTGGCCAGGAAGCATCTTTTAATGACAAAGTTTGCTGCCAAAAATGCCACCCAGAGATTGGAGATTATGTGTCTTCTTTGCTTTTCTATGAATATGCTTCCCTTCCTTCATGGCTCAGCTTAAAGCTCTTCAGAAAGAGCTCTCTGTGATGGAATAGGCGGTCTAATGAAGCTGGGAAAACATGTGTTTAGGTAATTCACAAACACACAAGAAAGGAATGTGAAACTAAGTAATACTTCTTTGTTTCCCTGACAAATCAGGAAAGATTAAAAATCAAATAGTTGGCTGGGCATGGTGGCTCATGCCTGTAATCCCAGCACTTTGGGAGGCCAAGGCAGGTGGATTGCTTGAGTCCAGGAGTTCAAGACCAACCTGGGCAACATAGTGAGACCTCATTTCTACAAAGTATACAAAAATTAGTTGGTCGTGGTGGTACATGCCCGTAGTCCCAGCTACTGGGGAGGTTGAGGTGAGAGGATCACTTAAGCTCAGGAGGTTGAGGTTGCAGTGAGCTGAGATAGCGCCACTGTACTGCAGCCTGGGCGATGAGACTCTGTCTGAAAAAAAAAAAAAGTCAGTGCTGACAGACTTGTGATGAACTGGGCACCTGTACTTTGTTGATAGGATTGTGAATTGGTTCAGAAATTCTGAAAAACTGCTTTAGAAATAGTATCAAGAAATGTAAAAATGTTCATCAGCTTTGACCCAGTGTATCCACTTCAAAGATGGAATCTAAGAAGACAATGTAAAAAATGGGAACATTTTCTACACAGATGTTCATTGCAATATTGCCTAAAATACTGAAAAAACACTTAAATGTTTTATAGGGGAATCATTAAGAAAAGAATAAAGTATATGATATAGTAATTAAAATCATATTTATTAAGTTTTGCCAACTTTCGCACTTTTTTAAAGTTTTTTTTTCCCAATAGTTTTTGGGGTACAAGTGTTTTTTGGTTACCTAGATAAGTTATTTAGTGGTGAATTCTGAGATTTTAGTACCCCCATCACCCCAGCAGTGTACACTGTACCCAGGATGTAGTCTTTTATCCCACACCCCTTTCCCCAACCTTCCCCCTCCAAGTCCCCAAAGTCCATTACATCTTTTTGTTTGTTTGTTTGTTTGATATGGAGTCTCACTCTGTCACCCAGGCTGGATTGCAATGGCGCGATCTTGGCTCACTGCAACCTCTGCCTCCTGGGTTCAAGCGCTTCTCCTGCCTCAGCCTCCCAATTAGCTGGGACTACAGGTACATGCCACCACACCTAGCTAATTTGTTGTATTCTTAGTAGAGACAGAGTTTCACCGTGTTAGCCAGGATGGTCTTGATCTCCTGACCTCATGATCTGCCCGCCTTGGTCTCCCAAAGTGCTGAGACTAGAGGTGTGAGCCACCGCAACCGGCCTATTATATCATTCTTATGCCTTTGTGTCCTCGTAGTTTAACTTCCACTTATGACTGAGAAGATGTGATATTTGGTTTTCCATTCCTGAGTGACTTCACTTGAATAATGGCCTCCAGCTCCATATAAGTTGCCGCAAAAGACATTATTTCATTCACAAGCACTTATTATATTGTGGGATAAAGAGGATAGAAAATCCTTTCTTACATAGCATCTCAATTATGCAAAAAATTCAGACAGAAAACTGGAAGGAACTACACAGAAATATTAATATAGTTATCTGCATTTTAATTTTAATGTTTAAATAATAGGAATGAATTTTATTTTTTTCATTTTTTTTGTCCATGGTTTACAAAGACAAACAACACAAGGTATTAACAAAGTGGAGTGGGCTGCCTTGGGACTTGGTGAGTTCCTTGTTATGGGATTAATTCATTTTCTTAATCAGAAAACATTTAATGAAGACGTCCTATGCGTCTGGTATTGTGGTTGGTGTAACAAGGCCAGTGGTGAGCAAAACAGACACAGGGCCACCTTCTTCAGGGCTGATCATTGAGGGGAAATTGACAAGATGGGATCTCCCAGCAGGAACCAGTCACTGCCTGGTGTGTGTAGTCAGGTGCAGTGTAAGTGCCGGGAGCTGTGAGGTCATGTAACTGGGGACTAAGCAGGATGGAAAGCCCACAGAGGGACATGGGCTGCGTGGTGGGGATCAGGAGGAGAAGGGAAGGAGAAGGCAGTTCCAGGCAGAGGGAATGGCCTCTTAAGTGGGCCCCGAGGCAGGAATGGGCAGAATTCTTCAGAGACGCAGCACGGAGTGGGCTGGGTTGCAGAGATGAGTCACAGTTACTCTGGAGGCTGAGGCAGGAGGATTGCCTGAGCCCAGGAATTAGAGGCTGCAAGGTACACAAGTGCCGTTTAGTGGGGTTGTATGCACCAAGCATCCATGGGGAAGAGGCAATGCTGCTTATAGCCACTTGAGACCGGAAGGG
Source organism: Mandrillus leucophaeus (assembly GCF_000951045.1). Classification (NCBI taxonomy): domain Eukaryota; kingdom Metazoa; phylum Chordata; class Mammalia; order Primates; family Cercopithecidae; genus Mandrillus; species Mandrillus leucophaeus. The sequence goes on from NW_012105142.1 coordinate 1,531,834, forward strand.
GAAAGGGAAAGGCAAAGGATCCTGGGCCAGGTGTGCCTGTCATCCCCTCTGCTCACCTCCCCTGGGACCAGCCTCCCTTCTCTGGTCACTCTCATCCTGGAGTTTGCTCCATACCATTTAGCATATGGCCTTTGACTCTCATTCATTTATTCTTTCATTCCAAAAAACTGATAGATAGTGTACTTACTCCTGTGGAGATGGTGATGGAAAGGCCTTATGAGGCAGGGCATGTACACCTGTAACCCCAGCATTTTAGCAGGCTGAGGAGGGAGGATTGCTTGAGGCCAGAAGTTTGAGACCAGCCTGGGCAACATAGTGAGACCCCGTCTCTATAAATAACAATAAAAAAACTAGCCAGGTGTGGTAGTGAGCGCCTGTAGTCACAGCTACTAGGGCGGCTGAGGCAGGAGGATTGCTTGAGCCCAGGAATTGGAGGCTGCGATGAGCTATGAGTGTGTCACTGCTCTCCACCCTGGGCGATGAATTGAGATCTTGTCTCAACAAAATAAAATAAAATGCCTTATGAGTTATACTCAGGATAAGAGACAAACAATACTCACAGGGTCTGGGAGGATGGTTTTCCCATGGTCTGGCCTTGCGTTTAACCTGGTGGGTGGGGCGGGCCCTATAGGGGAGGGTGTGGGTCTGCATCTGCTGCCCAGAGTTGGATGAAGCTCCCAGGTCATAGCCGCACAAGGAGCTACTTGGGGACTTGGCTCCATCAGGACACACTCATCCATTTGCTGAGTACCTGCTACTGCAGAACCTGCAGAGGCGGGGATGTCTGGTGAGACAGTGGGGCAGGGGGTGGCTCCTGGGAGCTTCAGGCAAGGATGGGGCTGGGATGAGGCTCTGGAAGGAGCCAGTGCTTTAAAAACTGGGGGCTGAGTGAAGAGTGAGGCTACCTGTGGTGGGCTCTGGTTAGGGCTTCTGAGCTGGACCTAGGCATGATTGGGAAAAAATCCTGGTAGACTAGCTGGGGGTTGGGGGAGGGGACTATTTCACTGTCTTCCTTCAGCCACAGTGCCCAGCCCAGGCCCCACCCTGGCCCTTCTCCCATCCTCCTGTGGGCACTGCACTCATGCCCCCAATGCCCGTCCAGGCCCTCCATTGTCTCGGGAAGATGTGTATTCACCCGCGTGGGTTATTATTAGCCTGCGATGAAGTGAAAGGCCCTGAATGGGGGATGCCGAGCTCCTGCCTGACACCGTGGCCCAGGCAGGAAGGAAATGATTCATTATGGCTACAAGGCGTGCTCTAATTTCATATAACGAAATAAATGACAGTCGTATTTTGGGCGCCACCACGTGCAGATAGCATTGTTCGCTGACTGCCTCTCACCCGGGCTGCAAGGAGAATCAGAGCAGGCATTGTGCAGGGAGATGCGGGGCTGGGGGTGTCTGGGAGGTGGCAGGTGCATAATCCCGGGAGGGTGAGTGAAGTCGCTCCTGCAGCAGCTGGAGTGGCCAGGGGAAGGGGCCCTGGGGCCCCTCTCTGGCACAATCTAGCGCCTCCCCACCCTGCTGATCCTCCCTTTGCTTCCCTGCCCACCCCAGCCTCCCCGGCTTCTCCAAACCCTGCTTACTTGTTCAGTTCAGTCCTAGATCTGGGAGCCTCCTCCTCCAGGAAGCCCAAGGCACCCAGCCCATGGCTACTCCGCTCTTTCAGCTCTGTGTCTGCCTGTGCTGGAGAGTGCCTTTCTCCATCCTTGCAGGCTCCGGGGTCTCCCTGCCCTTCTGGCCCCAGCTAGACCCTCACTGAGTTCTCTGCAGCTATGCATGAACAGCTTGAGATGAGGTTTCTGTATTGATCTGTCTTTGGTTGCTTAGAACAGAATAACTGGGTAATTTATAAAGAAAAGGGAGTTCTCTTTTACTGCTCTAGAGGATGAGAAGTCCAAGGTTGAAGGGCTGCGTCAGGTGAGAGCCTTCTTGCTGGTGGGGACTCTCAGCAGAGTCTTCAGGTGGCATAGAGTGTCCCATGGCGAGGGGCCGAGTGTCAGTGTGCTCAGGTCTCCCTTCTTATAAAGCCACCAGTTCCCTTCCCATTAATCCAGTAGCCCTTTTATCCATTCATAAAGGCAGAGCCCTCAGGATCCAGTCACCTCTTAAAAGCCTCACCTCTCAATACTGTTGCATTTGGGATTAAGATTCAACTTGAACTTTGGAGGGGACATTCAAACCGTACAGCTTCCTCGGCCGGGAAGGTGGCTCCAAGTTCAAGTCAACTCACCTTCCCCCGGTGTCTCCTGGGGTGAGGAGCTCCCTCCAGAGCTGAGCCCCACAGCAGTGTGCCAACTGGGGTGTGATTTCCCCAAGGCATGGCAGGTCCCGGAGTAAAATAACAATGAAAACACAAAGTCCCTCATTAAAATAATGAATTAGGAATTTCAAAACGGGACTGCAGAGCATCTAAATCCAGGGCAGGGCCCTTCTGAATGTGGGGCCTGAGTACCGCACAGGTCATGAGCTCAAGACCCCCCTTTGGCTCAGCTCCAGGGTCAGAGAGAAGAGACTCAGAGTTGGGGCAGGGTGCCCCTGGTGACAATGCTGGGTCCTCTGTGGCCTCGGCTCCGACCGGGCAAGCTGGTAGCAGAACTCGGAAGAATGCCTGATTAGTCGGAATGCCAGGACCTCTGGAGGCTCTGCAGCAGTCAGGGCTCCAGGGCACGTGAGAGGAGGCTCTCCGCACTTCTCCGTCATTAACTCATGGTCCTGAGTTGCTGCAGAGCTGGGAGGTTGTACATGACATCACCTTGTTGCCCCATCCCTTCCTGGGCACCTTGGGGGGTCAGCAGCCCATACCTGCAGGACCACCCAAGGTGCCAGGTTTGTTTTTTTTTTTAAGTGGCTTTGCAGTAAATTAAAGCCATTTCTTCCAAAACAAACCATTTACAGGCAGACTGGGTTGCTCCATGCCCCCTCAGCCAAATGCCTGTTTGCAAGAATTCAGGCCCCTGGCCCAGAAGCTGGCAGTAAATCTTATTTTCCCAGTGTATTTCATTTGGAACTCAAGATAAAAAGAATAGGAGAAGAGCATTGCATTCAGGGTAATTTCATCTCAGGGCCTCTAACCAGGAGAGGAAGCCTCAAGCTCGCTGGACCAAGGAATTCTTGTTCCTGCAATATTTGCGCACAAAATGGTTTCACATTTAGAAATATACATGAAGTGTCGTGTTAATCATAGATATTTGGAACTGGGTGCTGACTTGACAGGGAAACAGAACTTTGGTGTGGAGTTTAATTTGTTTGAACATCTATTTCAATTGGGATGACAGCAGGGCCACTGAGTGGGGACCCCACACCCATCTCCACCGTATTGTGTTGAATGTGTATAAGCCATGTCCCTGGCAGAGAAGGAACCCCGGCCTCTGCAGGAAAACGCCCGGGATGTGACAGCGGTGAGCCTGCCCGGGGCCCCTGCAGCCGGATCAGCTTTCTCTGGGCGCTAACAAAACATTTTGAGGAAAGGTTGCAAACAGACAACACATAGGCTGTCTTCAGGCCCAGGTGGGTTTTGGGACCTCTTTAGAGTTTTAACAAAACCTGAATTAAATGCCAACATTTCAAAGTCAGAAGTTTGCACATAAACATCCAAATTCTGGGCATCTCTTAGAAAAACCTGGGCATTTCTTCTTGACCGCAATTGAGAGGTGTGAAGTCAGGCTACTCCTTTTAGACGTGGCTATGCTCTTAATATGCGGTCATACCTGTCTCTGCGCACACCCTTTCCAGGCCTGCGCTGATTGGCTGTCACTGCAGATCTTTGATTGGCACTGTTGCATGTAACTGACATCACGCGTTTATGTTGCCTGCCTGATTCCCGTGGGCATTTCACCTTTTGTTTCCTGGCTTAGAAGTTCCACGGGATAGAGAATGGGAGGAAGCATCTATGACATCTATTCCTGCCTCTATCCTTGAACCCTGTGAGTATCCTTGATGTACCCAGATGATCAAGTTATTGGGCCATAAATTTTTCTTAAAAATTTTTTTTGAGACAGGGTCTTGCTCTGTTGCTTAGGTTGGGGTGCAATGGTATGATCATGGCTCACTGCAGCCTCAAACTCCTAGGCTCAGGTGATTTTCCCACCTCAGCCTCCCAAGTAGCTGGGAGTGCAGGTGCGTGCCACCATGCCTGGCTAATTTTAAATTTAATTTAATTTTTGTAGAGATAGGATCTGGCTGTGTTGCTCAGGCTAGTCTCGAACTCCTGGCCTCAAGCAATCCTCCCACCTTGGCTTCCCAAAGTGCTGGGATTACTAGCCATGAACTACTGTGCCTGGCCCAGACATTTCTTACTGCTATTAACAGTAAGATGTTAATGTTAAACATTAATATTAAACATTAACATGGGGGCATTGCCTCCCTCTGGACAGAGAGAGAAGGGGTTAGAGAGAAGACGGTGGTTAACTGGCCTAAGTATTCTGTAAGCTGCCCTTGCTGAAACACGAGTTTGTAATGTTATGATCTTTTCTTTGACAACAACATTCCCTAGACCCTGTTTCTCTCTTCTGGGCAACCTGTGCCCTAGGATTGATAACCTACAGCGGGAACAAGTTGTCATAGGGCATCCCTGGACCCTTTGGAAAGGAACCAAGCCTCAACCTCCGCATAGTCATCACTTCCCTAGGGTCCAGCTCACTCTCTGCCCAGAACTTTAATTCCTGGCTGGTGGTGGCTGCAAGGGCAGAGACAGCCGTGGCTTCTCTGGGAGGAGGCTGGTAGGGCAGGAGTGCTTCCTGAGACCCCTGCTGAGGGAGGGCAGCTGAGCCGGCTGCTGTGTTCACCCTGAGCAGAACCTATGCCCTGTGGGATCCACCCTCCTGCTTTGTCTTGGACGTTGGTAGGTCTATGAGTCAAAATGCAAAGTCAAGGATGCCGGGTGCCTGGGAACCTGTGGGTGTGTCTGCTTCTTGTCTTTGGGCTCTTGGATAAGAATACATCTCCGAGAACTCACTTGGTCTGTCATGCTGTCCTATGGGTGGGTCTCTGCTTCCCAGCAAGTTTTAACTTGCTTTCGCATTCTTGCCAGGCAGAGACAAACTTTTCTTATTAATAGAAAAATGGTGAATGCAAGGACCTGAGGACTAGCTGCCATCGTGTCAGATTAAGGGAACAACCTATTGTTTGGATCTACTTTATTCACTGGTCCTCCAGTAGCCGATTGAGTGTTTGAATTGAATTAAATAAAGGGTGGGCCAGATGCTGTGGCTCATGCCTGTAATTCCAGCAATTTGGGAGGTCAAAGTGGGAGGACTGTTTGAGCCTAGGAGTTCAAGACCAACCTGGGCAACATAGCAAGACCCCATCCCTATATAAAGCTAAGAAATTAGCCGATTATGGTAGTGTACTCCTGTAGTCTCAGCTACTTGAGAGGCCAAGGTGGGAGGATTTCTTGTGCCCAGGAGTTCGAGGCTGCAGTGAGCTACAATTGTGCCAATGCACTCCAGCCTGGGTAACAGAGTGAGACCCTGTCTCAAGGAAAAAAACAAAAACAAAAACAAAAAACCAAAAAAAAAAAAACAAAAACATAATAAGCCCCAAAAAGCAAGAAAAAAGCGCCAACAAACCAAAAAGAAAGGGCTTGTTGGAGGGGGGGCACTTGGCCCTGAGGGCGAGGCATTGGCCATTACTGGTAGGCTGCAGGCAGAGGTGGAGGTCTACACGGTGACCCAGCTCCTATTCTGTCCTGTACAAGGCCCCCGCGCTAGGACTGTGGGACCCTCTATGGGTCCCCTTAGCATTGTCAAACTTGTCCTGGTTTGCCAGGACTTTCTGGGTTTTGATAGCGAAAGCTTGTATCCTGGGAACCCCCGTAGTCCTGGGCAAGCTGGGTGGTGGATCACCCTACCTGGGCATGGCTCTGGGGCCAGAGGGGTGGTCAGAGCCTAAAATCTGCAATGAGGGTGGGAGATGGTCTGGGCTCAAGGAGAAAGCACACAGAAGAGGCAGCCACCCTGTGACTGTGATGAACCCACAGTGTGTTCCCTATGCTTCCCCAGCACAGGTGACACTGTGACATCATCCTACATAGGTACGTGTAATATCATTGTACCAGTAGTCACGCACAAATGCTTCTTCCAATCACAGTTGCACTCTTGGTTCACCCTAGCCTCTGAGGGCAAGAGGAGGATGGAGCATGACAGGGCACAGCTCTCCCTGCAGCCCCCCTAGCCTACGTGGGTGCTCGTTGCACATGTGTGAGTGAATGTCGGAGTGTACCTTCCTCGCTGGGTGCCGGGAAACCATGAGGAACTTGGAGTCAGACATCGACCTGGACATGTCATGGCTGTGTGGCCTCTTTGGGGATTTATGCTGACTCTCTGGGCCATGGTTTTCTCCCAGTAAAATGGTGAAAATGAAAATGCACCTGCCGCGTAGAATCGTCCTGAGGCTCTGAGGCTCTAGGGCTCAGGGCGCTCTGTGCAGGGGCCAGTCTGTGCCAGTCTCCAGATGACCCTGTGCCAGTCTCCAGATGTCCCTTCCCTGAGGCAGCGTAAGGAGCAGACTGGAGTCTCCACTTTCTCTCTCTTTGCGGTGTTCCCTTACAGTTGCCTGCTTGGACATCAGGTACCTAGAGTTGAGAGGTACGGTGTGGCTCCAGGCACCCTGGGCCCTTAGGGAGAGCTTGGCAGTGACAGTGGGGAGGGGGCTGGTGCTGTGATTGTGCAGAGCAGCTGAGGGGTCCACTGGGCAGGAGGGAGACCTGGCTCCCTGAGTAGCAGAGCGGCTTACTGCAACTGCACACGTGGAGAGGGAAGCCCAGGGCTTTGGGCACACTCATCACGGGAGAGCCCAGCGTGGATGCCTCTTAGCTTGTGCATATTGGCAAATATGAAAAGGTGATGAGTTCAAGTGACTACAGCCTCTCTTCACCAGGCAGACCCAAAGAAAAGGGACACAGGTTAATTTTCTGCCTGTAGAAATCCACCTTGCTCTTCAAGCCCCAGCACACAAGCTATTCCCTCTGCGAGGTCTTCTTGTATTCCTCTTGCTAATTGTGTCTTTATTTGGATCCCAGGGCTGTGTACTTGTCTTTAGCTCGTGTTTCCTTCTGCTGTCTGTCTGAGTCAGGCAAGGCCATGTCTGAGTCAACTGTGGTCCTTGCTGTCAGGAGCTGGCAAGGACACAGAGGAGAAGGGGACAAAAGTGGAGTCCCCTCGTGGGGGCAGGGCGCCAACACTCCTGCATTAGACATCCTGCAGCATCCCCACGTCCCCAGCTGGGACAAAGCTAGACCCAGGTAGCAAGGTACAGCAAAGCCTTGCGTCCTGCTGAAACCTGGACAATAAAACACTGAGGAAGTTTTTGGATCTCACACTGGGGTGGTGAACTGGCCTGAGTCAGCTTGGCTGGTGATGTGAGACCACCTTTTCAAGTCTAAAGACTGAGGCAGAGGGCCGGGTGCAGTGACTCATACCTGTAATCCCAGCACTTTGAGAAGCTGAGGTGGGCAGATCATGAGGTCAAGAGATCCAGACCATCCTGACCAACATGGTAAAACCCCATCTCTACTAAAAATACAAAAATTAGCTGGGCATGGAGGCAGGCACCTGTAATCCCAGCTACTTGGGAGGCTGAGGCAGGAGAATTGCTTGAACCCGGGAGGTGGAGGTCGCAGTGAGTCAAGATTGCGCCATTACATTCCATCCTGGCAACAGAGCGAGACTGTCTCAAAAAAAAAAAAAAAAGACAAAAAAAGAAAAAAAAAAAAGATTGAGGCAGAGGTGCTCTCCTACATGGGTGTTTTGGCTTTTGTCTTTTACTCATGTGTCTTATGCATATGGACCCACAAGTTTTTGGATTGCCTTATCAACAACAAAGCAGTGTTCCAACCACCTGCACAGTGTGCGGGGTCAGATTATAGGATGACTCAAAGTTACAAGAGTTACTGTCTTAACCCAGAATATCTCATACCACTAACACCTTCTTCCGGGTTCTTTGGCATAGGAGTTTTTTCTTTCTCTTTTTTTGATGCATAGACAAGATGCTCCTGGGAACATTGGATGCTTTGTGAGGATAAGTGATGGGGATTATAAGTAGACACATGGACCAGCTGGCAATAGAGCCAGGAGGGGTGAGAGGGTCCCCTCTGCAGAGTGGAGAGTATAGGCCAGGGCTGTTGGCTTCTGGGGGGCTTCCATTCTATTAAAATTAGCCTCTCCTTGCCCCCAGCACTACATGCTATGGAAGATGGAAGGGCAGGGCAAACCTCAACATGGCAGTAGGACCCCATCGTAGTCAGCTAGAGCTACCATAAAAAAATACTATAGACTGCACCACTTGAACAACAGAAATTCACTGTTCTGAGGCTGGAAATCCAAGATCAGGGAGCCAACATGGTGGGGTTCTGGTGATAGCTCTCTCCCTTCTATCCTGTGGGATTAGAACCCTGCTCTTGGCTTCTTTGAACCTAATTACCTCCTGATATGGTTTGGCTGTGTCCCCATCCAAATCTTATTATGAATTGCAATTCATATAATCCCGTGTTGTGGAGGGACTCTGTGGGAGGTAATTGAACCATGAGGGCGGTTACTTCCACGCTGTTCTTGTGAAGAACATGGTTTTATAAGGGGCTTCCCTCCTTTTGTTCTACACTTCTTGCTGCCGCCATGTGAAGAAGGACATGTTTACTTACCCTTCTGCCATGATTATAAATTTTCCGAGGCCTCCCCAGCTATGCTGAGCTACGAGTCAATTAAATGTCTTTCCTTTATAAATTACCCAATCCTAGGTACATCTTTATTAGTAGCATGAGAATAGACTAATACACCTGCAAAAGACACTGTCTCCAAAGACAGTCATTTTGGAAGTTAGGGCTTCAACATATGAATTTTAGGGGGACAGAATTCAGTCTACAGCCATCCTAGAGCCCAGGGGCCACCAGTGCATTAGGTGTGTTGGGTGACTATGGGCAGGGCATTTAGGGTATTGCACACAGAAGGTACTGGTTGAACCAGGAGTCATTCTTTGTTTTCTTTCCTTCCCTTAACTTCTGAACCTGTAATTGTGTTGGCTCTGCCTCCAAAACAGATGCTAATTCAGTCGATGTCTCCACTTCCACTGCCCCCTGTTCCAAGCTGCTATAATCTCTCACCTGAACTGCTCCAATCTCTCACCTGAACTGCTCCATCAGCCTCCTTGTGCATCTCCCTGATTCCGCTGCAGAATGTTTGCACCAAAGCACCCAGAGTGATCTTTTAAACAGAAATCTAGTCCGGCCACTGCCCTGCCTAAAATCCTTCCATGGCAGCTTTCCATTGCATTAGAATAAGGCCCTAACCATATCCTTTGCCCACTTTTTGATGGGATTGTTTTTTCTCTTGTAAATTTGTTTAAGCTACTTGTAGATTCTTGGTATTAGACCTTTGTCAGATGGGTAGATTGCAAAAATTTTCTCCCATTCTGTAGGTTGCCTGTTCACTCTGATGCTACTTACTTTGGCTCTGCATAAGCAATTTAGCTTAATTAGATCCCATTTGTCAATTTTGGCTTTTGTTGCTATTGCTTTTGGTGTTTTCGTCATGAAGTCTTTGCCCATGCCTATGTCCTGAGTGGTATTGCCTAGGTTTTCTTTCAGAATTTTTATGGCTTTGGGTTTTACATTTAAGTTTTTAATCCATCTTGAGTTAATTTTTGTATAAGGTATAAGGAAGGGGTCCAGTTTCAGTTTTCTGCATGTGGCTAGCCAGTTTTCCCAGCAGCATTTATTAAATACAGAATCCTTTCCCCACTGCTTGTTTTTGTCCACTTTGTCGAAGATCAGATGATTGTAGATCTGTGGTGTTATTTCTGACATTTCTGTTCTATTCCATTGGTCTGTATGTCTGTTTTGGTATTAGTACCATGCCGTTTTGGTTACCGTAGCCTTGTAGTATAGTTTCACATCAGGTAGAAGACATTTATGTGGCCAGCAAACATATAAAAAAAGCTCATCATCACTGATCATTAGAGAAATGCAAATCAAAACCACAACGAGATACCATCTCACACCAGTCTGAATGGTGTTTATTAAAAAGTTAGGAAACAACAGATGCTGGTGAAACTGTGGAGAAATAGGAATGCTTTTACACTGTTGGTGGAATGTAAATTAGTTCAACCATTGTGGAAGACAGTGTGGTGATTCCTCAAGGATCTAGAACCAGAAATACCATTTGACCCAGCAATCCCATTACTGGGTATATACCCAAAGAAATGTAAATCATTCTACTATAAAGACACATGCACACATATGTTTATTGCAGCGCTATATACACTAGCAAAGACATAGAACCAACTCAAATGCCCATCAATGATAGACTGGATAAAGAAAATGTGGTAATATACACCGTGGAATACTACGCAGACATAAAAAAGAATGAGATAATGTTCTTTTCGGGGACGTGGATGAAGTTGGAAGCCATCATCCTCAGCAAACTAACACAGGAACAGAAAACCAAACACCACATGTTCTCACTCATAAGTGGGAGCTGAACAGTGAGAACACATGGACATAGGGAGGGGAACAACACATACTGGGGCCTATCGGGGGATAGGGGGCAAGGGGAGGGAGATTAGGACAAATACCTAATGCATGTGGGGCTTAAAACCTAGATGATGGGTTGATAGGTGCAGCAAACCACCATGGCACATGTAACCTATGCAATAAACCTGCACATTCTGCACATGTATCACAGAACTTAAAGTTAAAAAAAAAAAAAAAAAAGAAGAATACGCCCCTAACCTGTCATCACAGTCTCCAAAGCCCTTTATGGTTTGGGGCCAGCCTGACCTCTGTCCTCATGTCATTTTCCCTGATGCTCAAGAGCTCTGGCCACTGACATTCTTTTGACTCCTCTGTTTGGACCTTAGTGCATGCTGTCCCCACTGCTTGCACTGCATTTCATACCGGGTCTCGGCTCTCCCATCACATGGCTTCCACGGCTCACTGTCACTCTGTCACACCACACTGTCATATTCTCCATAGCTCTTACTGCTGGGAAGCTTGGACCTCCCAATTAGAACATCAGCTCCACAAAGGCAGGGACCTTGCCTGTCTTTTCCGTTGTGGTGGTCGCAGCAACTAGAACAGTGCCTGGGCTGCAGGAAGTGCACCGTCAATATGTGTTGATTGGATATATCTCTTTCTCAGCCTTGTTCTTGGGGAGATTGTGGGGCTCAAAGGACATAGAGACACTCAGAATGTCTTCAGAGAACTCCTCAGGCTGACATTTAGGGTCATCCATTCTTCCATTCATCCCTTCCTCCTTTGCTGCCTCCTCACCCCCACATCGTGTGATCAGTGGCTCCGGCAACATCAGACCACTTTGCAAGCTCAAAGAACCCCCAGGACATCAGCTCCACACCTTTGCAAAGGTGCTTCCCACCTGCCTGAAGTATGTAGATCAGTGTCTGCCAGTTGACTGTAAAAGCCCTGTTTTGAGAGCCCAGGAACTTGTCCCTTTGCCTCCAGATACACATCCCCCCCGAGGTGGCATTTGTCTTGTGAGTGTCCACTGAGACACATGTACCTACCTCAAGTGCTGATGGAGCACAGTCTCTGCAGATGCTGAGAAATGAGGAGTGGCTGCTTCTGCCCTCACCCTGCTGCTGGGATGAGGTGGGCAATCCTGGGCCCCCAGGAGCCGAGCAGGAATTAGGTGAAGAGGCTGCTGCCTCAACAGTGGATCTCCCTCCTCCTCCTCAATATGGATGACCCATTCCATGTCACCTGCTCTATGTGGCTGCTCCCTTTCCAGCATTGCCAGAGCTCTTTGTGCATACAGCATCACAGGCTCAGAGTCTGCTTCATTCTTTGTATTCATTCATCATCCATTCATTCGCTCGCTCATTCATTCAACAAAGCAGCCATTTTGTTCCCGGTACTAAGATAATTGCTCAGGCTGTAGTCCTGAGTGAGAGAGAATGTCCCTGCTCATAGAAGGCGGGAGAGCTTCAGTTTCTCAAAGATGGGACTCCTACCTTACATCTTGTACATAGTAGGCAGATGACACCTTACCGTTGCATGAGTTGATTTTGCCTGAAGAATTTTTAGTTTTATTTATTTATTTAAGATGAGGTCTCACTCTGTCACTCAGGCTGGAGCACAGCGGTGCAGTCAGCTCACTGCAGCCTCGACCTCCTGGGCTCAAGCGATCCTCTCGCCTTAGCCTCTCAAGTAGCTGAGACTGCAAGCCTGCGCCACCACACCGAGCTAATTTAAAAAAAATGTTGGGGTCTTGCTGTGTCACCCAGGCTTGTCTTAAAATCCTGGCCTCAAGTGATCCTCCTGCTTGGCCTCCCAAAGTGCTGAGCCACTGTGCCTGACTTTGGCTGAAGAATCTTTAAGAAGCACAGAGACCACTACCATTACTTCCAAGCCAAATTTTCTTTTGAGAATGTAAAAAGCAATTGAACATTTGTTCATTTAAGAATTGAAGATAATTTTTAAAATCCTGTGAAACAAGGGTGGGGCATCACTGTCCTGGCCTTGGGTTACCTCCTTGGATGCCTTTGGCCAGGAAACACAGGCTGCCGAGCCAAGTGTGTGGGATAGGCTGGGGCCTCTTACGCTGTCAAGAGGAAAGTTCTCAGGTACACCAGTGAGCGTTGCACAGGCACGAGGAAGCCCCAGGTGACCCCAGCCCACTGCTGTGCGCTCTCCCTGCCCTGTGGGGTCTGGCTGCTTTAGGGTTCTTCCTGGACTCCAACTCCAATTGCTTCTGGGATCTTTCACAGGTATTGTTCTCTCTCCTTGGAGTAATGTTCTGTTTCCTCATTTCCTTAAATCCTAGCTAGAAGCTTAAAGCTTCCTGAAGATTGGCTGGGCATGGTGGCTCATGCCTATAATCCCAGCACTTTGGGAGGCCAAGTCAGGTGGTTCACCTGAGGTCAGGAGTTTGAGACCAGCCTGGTCAACATGATGAAACCCTGTCTCTACTAAAAATGCAAAAAATTACAGGGCGTGGTGGTGCATGCTTGTAATCCCAGCTACTCAGGAGACTGAGGGAGGAGAATTAGTTGAACCTGGGAGGCAGAGGTTGCAGTGAGCCAAGATTATGCCACTGCACTCCAGTCTGGGCAACAGAGTGAGACTCCATCTCAAAGAAAAAAAAAAAGTGAGACTCCATCTCAAAGAAAAAAAAAAAAAAGCTTCCGGAAGACTTCTCTGGCGTGTCACCCCTACCTTGCCCCCACCACCCATGAGTTCTCCTTCATCTGAATTCTTCCAGTGCTCATGATCTCTGTGGTCTTCAATGTTCCAGGCTGGTGAATGGACAGAAGATGGGCTTTGGCGATCACAGAGACCAGGACTCTAACCTCAACTCAGCCTCTCCCAGCTGTGCAGTTCTATACCAACCGGAAATAGGGACACCTACCCTGAGGGCTTAAATCAAGGTTACTTATTATTCTCTTTAATTCCCCGGCTAGATTACAATTCCCTTGGGGTCACACAGAGCCCGGGGCCGATCTAACATCCAAGCTGTTAAGAAGTATTTGTGTTGCATGGAAAAAAGATAATAAATGCGAAGACGACTTGAAAAATAGAAAGCGATTTTTTTCCCCAGAATTTAACTGTGGGAAAGTTCATTTGGATGATTAAATGAGTAATAATAGGCAAGGGAATCTGAGGGGGTGGGGGAACAGCAATGAAGAATTTGTATTAGATATGAAAATGCATTTTAAAGCCACAAAATAGATCAAGATGACGAAACACAAAAAAAAATCCAGAAGCAGACCTGCCATAGCTCAGGCTCTCTGGAAAACAGAGCTTGAGGCAAGGATTAAAGGGCTGATGCTTCATTTGGGAGGTGCAAACTGCAGGCGGGGCGGGGGGAGGGGTGCAGGGGCCGGGGGCGGGGAGAGAGAGAGAGAGAGAAGGGGGAAAGAGAGAAGAAGCATGCAGCATAGAGGGATGGGAAGAAATGTGTATGGTCCTGCCCCATGCTGGCTGGGGAGAGACACAGCAGGTGGCTTAGCAGGTGTCTCTGCTTGGCGTCACCATCTTCTCCAGATGGGGTGTGTGCAGAAACTCTGTCTCTAAGTAGTCGGTGGGTGACAGGGAAGAGGAATTAGTGGGCCTGGCTCCTTCCCTTTTCTCCTTTCCTCTTGGTCAAAGTTCACTCTGTGGGGAGTACCTTCCCCACATTTTTGCATTCCATCTTCTGGGTATCACTTTTGGAAGCTTCTCAGGACATCGGCTCCATACTCAGAGATGAGGCGTTTCCTGTAAGTCTAGAAGTGGCTTGAGATGCCAGAGACACTAGGTGTGTGCCTGGGCTGCTGGTTGCACAGTGGTGGCCAAGAAGAGGGGGGCGAGTTTGGGATTAGAAGTTGGGGAGCGAGACACTCACTTCAGGTGCACTATTTAAAGGCATGCCAAAAAACTCAGCCATCAAGCTGAATAATATTTTAATGCAATATTTTAAAAAGTGAAAATTAATGCAAAAACTCTTGATGAACAAAATATCAACATTCTAAATAAAGACAGAATCCAAAAGGGTGGGGATTAAAGTGAAGAGAGTGAAGTGCCAGTGCGGGGCTGGGTCTTGTCTTGATTTAAAATTTTGCTGTTTTGTTTATCCTGGACTTTTTATTTTATGCAGCTTTGGAGGGACGTTTTTGGACATGTTGAGTTTGAGACGGGGAGTAGGCATTCAGGTGGTGATGACTGGGAGCTTAGAGCCTGGAATTAGTGAGGGAGGCTGGGCTGAGAGGTACACCTGGAAACTGGCAACAGGGAGCTAATAGCTGAAGCAAGGGAATCGGGCAGGTGCCAAGGGCATGAGCGCAGCTAGAGAAGAGATGAACCCCCTGCATCCCAAAATGTAGAGCTTATTGAGAAGGAGCCAACTGAGAGGCTACAAATAGGAAAGTGTGAAGGGATTCCACCAAAATGCCAAGAGCCATGGTGTTTTAGGTGGAAGGTGAAATTGTGAGTGGTTTCATTTTGCTTATCCATATGTACCCATTTCTCAAGAATAAGCATCTATTACTTGTGCCATGAAAAAACGGTGGGGCAGTGGGGCGACCGTGGCAGAGATGGGTTGTTCGCGGGAATAGATTGGAGACACTGAGACTGCATCCGAGTGTGAGCGGGCCCCTGAGTGGGAGACTGAGCCTGGGACAGGGGCTGGGGTGGGAGCTGGACACGTGGAGGTCACTTCCCTGGAAGTGTGAGCACAAGGTCACTGGGAAGAGACAAGAGAGAGAGGACAGGTGAGCTCAGAACCTCAGGAAATTCTACATTTAGGAGGCATGAGAAGGGATTGTCAGGAGAAGGAGTAAGGGGGAAGCAGGGGAGAAGGACCCCAGATCCAATGAGAAGGAGATGGCAAGGGCTTGAGGGGCATTGAGGGTGGAGAGGAGGAAGCACTGTGCAATAGAGGAGAGGGATCCCCGTTTTGCTGTGTGCCTGCTGACCCCTGAGTCTACTCATCTGCTTACCTGGCCTAGGCCTGGAGTAGCGCTGGGGAGCTTGGCTCCTGGATGTCTCTGGCCTGGAGCCGTCATGAATTCTTCAGTCCCATCACAGCCATTCCTGCGACCCTGACTGAGGGTGGGCTAGGCTTCAGAGAGCCCCTGCTAGGGTGTTGGTGCCAGCAGGCCTCTACCACTAGGATCTGCCTACTCCCTGCCGGTGGACAGATCAGAAAACAGCCTTTCGGTTGCCCCACTGCCGCCCTGCCCTCAGGATGCCGTCTTCCTCCTACACTGACCTCTGCATGCCCAGGAATTTTGAGGCAGCAGCTGGACCTGTTCTCCTTCCTCCTCTAAACACCCCCAGGGTTGAGCGGGGTAGGCAGGATCCTCCTGGGGAAGCTACTTTCCAGCGTACCGTGTGGTGGGGACAAAGTCAGAGGTACCAGGTGCGGAAATACTGCAACTTTCTTTATGCTTCTGTAAATCAGATGAGGTTTCAAAGTCCTGTGTGCTCAGTGGTAGAGGCTCAATCTAATCCATTCTGGGGAAACGCAGTTAATTGGAGGTTCCTCAGCTGAGGTGGGGATTCCCCAACCCCTTCTCCCTGAGCTCGAGGGCGTGGCTTGTGCACAGGCACTGGGGCCAGCCAGGGGTCCTTCAGTGCTGCTGCCTAGTGACTTCCCACGGCCATGACATGTCTGCACCTGCCTGGCCCTCAACTTTTTTTTTTTTTTTTTTAAAATTTTACTTCAAGTTATCGGATATATGTGCAGAATGTGCAGGTTACATAAGTATACGTGTGCCATGGTGGTTTGCTGCACCTATCAACCTGTCATCTAGGTTTTAAGCCCCGCATGCATTAGGTGTTTGTCCTAATGCTCTCCCTCCCCTTGCCCCTCAGCCCCCGACAGGCCCCAGTGTTGTTTCTCTCCCTGTGTCCATGTGTTCTCATTTTTCAACTCCCACTTATGAGTGAGAACATACAGTGTTTGGTTTTCTGTTCCTATGTTAGTTTGCTGAGAATTATAGTTTCCAGCTTCATGCATATCCCTGCAAAGGACATGAACTCATTCTTTTTTATGGCTGCATAGTATTCCATGGTGTGTATGTACCACATTTTCTTCATCCAGTCTGTCACTGATGGACATTTGGGTTGGTTCCAAGTCTTTGCTGTTGTGAATAGTGCTGCAACAAATACACAAGATGAGCTCGGCCTGCATCCTGAAGGCTGGCACCCCAGCTCTGTGTGCTTCTTCTCCCAGCCAATTGCACCTTCTTCCCAGGTGTAGGGGAAAGGTTGATGGTTTCCTGGATTGGTCTGGAGCCTCAGGTGACTGTGAGGGACTGATTGAGACCTACCTGTTCTCCACATGTTCAAACCTGTCCTGTCCCTCCCAGCCTAGTGGTGCAGGGAGTCAGGCAGGATGTTAGATATGGTCTGGCTGTGTCCCCACCCAAATCTCAACTTGAATTTTAGCTCCTATAATTTCCAAGTGTTGTGGGAGGGACCCAGTGGGAGATAATTGAATCACGGAGGTGGTTTCCCTTATACTGTTCTCATGATAGTGGATAAGGCTCACAGGATCTGAAGTCTTTACAAAGGGGAATTTCCCTGCACAAGCTCTCTCTTGCCTGCCACCACGTAAGACGTGCCTTCTGCCTTCTGCCCTGATTGTGAGGCCTCCCCAGCCACGTGGAACTGTGAGTCCATAAAACCTCCTTTTCTTTATAAATTACCCAGTATTGGGTATGTCGTTATCAGCAGCATGAAAACAGACTAATACAATGTTAGATCCTGCTAAGTTGTGGGGTGGGACCCAGGTGTCCTCAGACAGCCCTACCAGCCTCACACTTTGTACTGTTCTTCCCTTTGATCAGTCAGTATTGATTGGGTGATGGGAGCACCTGGATTGTATGTGACTCCTAATGTTTTCCCACCTTTTGAAAGACGGGTGAGTGTGGTGGCTCACACCTGTAATCCTAGCATTTCGGGAGGCCGAGGAGGGAGGATTCTTTGAGGCCAGGAGTTCGAGGCCAACCCCGGGCAACATAGTGAGATCTCATCTCTACAAAAAATAAAAAAAATTAGCTGAGTGTGGTGGCGTGTGCCTGTAGTCCCACAGGCTGAGGCGGGAGGTTCACTGGAACCTGGGATGCTGAGGCTGCAGTAAGCCATGATTGCACCACTACACTCCAGTCTGGGCAAGAGAGTGAGACTCTGGAAAAAAGAAAAAAAAAGGAAGAAAGACAAAAGTAAAAAACTTGATGCCTTTGTGCTCTTGTTTGTAACTTCTCTACAGCAGCGGATGCCGTGCCGGGAGCTATCGGCGCAGTGAAAGGCGGTCCGGCTTTGGGGGAGCACAGAGGTCTGGACTTGCTGTTTTCCTTCTTGGGCTCTGCAGCCCTTGCCCCTGGCCTCCCCTGTGGTCCTTGAACCCTGGGATCACACGCCTCCAGGCAACAGCCGTGACTCCCTGAGGCGGGATTGTAAAAGCAACAGTCAGTTCGTGTTTGCGCGATGGCATGCATCAGCGTGGGAAGAATTGTCCCTCCATGTCATCGGTTCTGGACATGTAAATAAAAATAAACATAAAGCGGTGGCTCATGCCTGTAATCCCAGCCCTTTGGGAGGCCGAGGGAGGCAGATCATGAGGTCAGGAGATCGAGACCACCCTGGCCAACATGGTGAAACCCTGTCTCTACCAAAACTACAAAAATTAGCTGGGCGTGATGGCGCTTGCCTGTAATCCCAGTCGCTCGAGAGGCTGAGGCAGGAGAAATGCATGAACCAGGGAGTCGGAGGTTACAGTGAGCTGAGATGGTGCCACTGCACTCCAGCCTGGCGACAGTGAGACTCCGTCTCAAAAAATAAAATAAAATAATAAAAAAACCATAAAGCAGAACTGTACACAAAGAAGGTCCTTTCCCCACCTACCTGGAGGGAACGAACCTTCTGGGGCCGCCAGGTGTTCTCAGTGACCTCAGTGAACGAACCTAAGGAAGGCCAGACTATAGAAGCCTGTGTCAGAAGTGTGTGGTCTGAGACGGCTGATTAGTCATGTGTTGAAGAAGAGACTGGTGGTCATGGTGGTCTTGGGCTTGGTTATTACATATATCCATCAAGATTTGGAATGCAAAGTCTGAAGGATGCCATGAGATTGCTTGACAAAAAGGAAGCAGGGTTTCGCTAGACCTCCTGTGCGCTAGGCACTGCAGATAGAGATAATTACCACAGCCCTCCTATCCTCAAATTGCTCATAGACAGTGGTGGAGGCAGACTCTGAGCAGATGATTACATGACAGCGTCTAGCCCAAAGTCTGGTGCCTCACCTGGATGGGTGAACGGCCAGATAGGGGAATTGAGAGAAATATGAACATGGCAGCGAAGTAGACACAAACGAGAGAGGAATTCACTCCCCGGGGGCTAGGATAGTGGAGAGCTTCAGTGAATATGGCGCTGGGGATGCCGAGACTTGGAGTCTAGTCCTGAAGCTGTGCTCCCACTGTAGCCCCTGCAAGCTACCCCTGCTTTCTGGGTCTTACTTTCTCCACGTCTACTAGACTGATGATTGATCAGATCAGAGGCTGTGAACTCAGATGCCTTCAGGGGACAGGATGTTAGAATACCTGGGTGTTGTGGGCTGGGAGTGGCCCCCTGCAAACTGGAGTGTGTGTGTTTGTTAAATGAGACATCTGCAATGCCGCCTGGAGATTTCTGCTGTATGGCAAAATGGGTCCATTCTGGCCACATCTTTCAAGTTCCCAAAGGAGCTGGGAATTTGAACATTTGTGGGAAATCTCTGATTTCGAAGTGGCAAATATTTCCAATAAAAAGGAAAAACAACACTGTATGCGGCGAAAATTCTGTGGGTTCAATTTGGCCCTTGTTCATCTGGGAACTGGGTGCTCTCAGAGGATTTTCCCCACCTGGACAGTCAGGGAATCCTTGTTAAGTCGAGATTCTCTGTGGCACAGAAGTTCTGCCATTGAGGTCACAAAGCATTGTGAGGCACCCACAAACGCCTTCGTCTGGTGGGCATATGTGGCCAGCACGTATTCCAGAGGATGCAAGAACCATCTGTAGAATCCACATCCAGTCCTGATACCCTCCTTCCCTCATCTTGTGATCTTACCCTAAAGCCTCACTCATTCATTCAACATTTAAAATGTTAAAAAATAGATTTAGAGGTCGGGCGCGGTGGCTCACGCCTGTAATCCCAGCACTTTGGGAAGCCGAGGCGGGCGGATCACAAGGTCAGGAGATTGAGACCATCCTGGCCAACACGGTGAAACCCCATCTCTACTAAAAATACAAAAAATTAGCCGGGCATGGTAGCTGGCGCCTGTAGTCCCAGCTACTCGGGAGGCTGAGGCAGGAGAATGTCGTGAACCCGGGAGGCAGAGCTTGCAGTGAGCCGAGATCGTGCCACTGGACTCCAGCCTGGGTGATAGAGCAAGACTCCATTAAAAAAAAAAAAAAAGACAGATTTAGAGGGTGTAGGTGCGGTTATGTTGCATACTGCATGGATATATTGCCTAGTGGTGAAGTCTGGGCTGTTAGTGTAACCATCACCCGAATTGTGAACATTTGTATCTAGTAGGTAATTTCTCATCCCTCACCCCCTTCCACCTCCCCACCCTCTTACCTTTCCTAGTCTCCAATGTGTAGTAATATTTATTAATTATTAAAAGACATTATCCAATGCTTTAATATTTATTAAAGCTTCTAGGTGCCAGATTTGTTACAACTACTTTGAAGAATTTTCCGTGAACCCTCATGGACACTGATTCCCAAATCAGGAAAAAGAGATCCCATGGTTACAATGCACGGTCCTCCTTTGGCTGGGAAAACAAGGTGATCTCAAGGTCACGGAGCCCTTCAAAGCTGGGAGGCTGCCCACCCGGCTTTGGGAATAGCGCAGCCCCTCACCTGGAGCCCAGTAGGCAAAGCTGCAGAGCGGGACTTTCGTCTTTGAGCATGTACACTCTGCTTGTTGGGCTCTAAAACACCTTCCTCCCAGCAGGGCCAAGTCTTTGCAGAGGAGTGAGGTGGAAACCTGGAACAGCCCGCACCTCTGATGTGCACCTGGCCAGGGAGCCCCTCTTGAGTGGCCACTTCCCGGGCTGCAATAATTCATCACGGGCGGGTTCACAAATGTACTTAAGAAAGAAGGGATGATCTATTTTGTACATGCTCCTTAAAGGGATTCCATTTTAGCTCCAATTGTAATTTTTACCTTTTTCAGGGGAATTTATTGACACAGCGCCTAGCTCAGCCCTAGTTTTCGGCACCATTCTTTTGTGTGCAAGCGCACTCACCATCCGCTTAATTTGTCATAGCCCTGGAGGTATCAGAACTAATGAGCTTTGTTTGAATAGACTTTTTCCAGTTCATCTAGCACACTTTGGGGTAATCACTCAGTTTCTGTTTGCTTCTGATCCAAGGCATTGTGGGAAATATAAGAAAATAATGGTTAAAAAAGCAGTATAAATTGGTAACAGCCACATTTTCTGCAAAGCCCTGAAGATGTTATTTTTTTAATTTCTCCACTTATTGAGGTATTGAGAGTGCTCTAAGTACAACCATTACAATATAATATCAGAGGAGAATCTGATAAAATGCTATTTTTCAATTAGCTAGGAGTTTATACTTCGCCTTCTTTAAGCAGTTCATAGCTAACAAATCTTTAAACAATCTAACCTCTTAAGGTTTGGAAGTGGACAGATAATAACTGTGAACACATAACAGTGTGTCAGCCGAGGACTAAAAAATCTATTACTGGGATTACATACAGGAATGCTTTTTATTGGTCAGACAATTGCATTTTCATTTTTATTTTTATAAAGCAGCTCTCTTATTTCCCGTTTCACCAAGCATGTGGTCGAAGGTGAGGAAGTGAAGCTTGGGTATAAAGACTACATAGGACATGCAGGAGGGGTCTGGGGGCCTCTGCGTTCAACCTCCACTTCCTAGGGAGGGTTGTCATCTGAGCCACTCAGGTTGGCAGGCTGTGCCTAGAGCAGGTCATCTTTTAAATTTTATTTTTCCTTTTTTTTTGAGACGGAGTTTCACTCTTGTTGCCCGTGCTGGGGTGCAATGGCACGATCTCGACTCACCTCAACCTCTGCCTCCCAGGCTCAAGCAATTCTCCCACCTCAGCCTCCTGAGTAGCTGGAATTACAGGCACCCATCACCATACCTGGCTAATTTTTAATTTTATTTTATGTATTTATTTTTTTTTAGTAGAGATGGGTTTCTCTATGTTGGTCAGACTGGTTTCGAACTCCCCACCTCAGGTGATCCGCCCGCCTTGACCTCCCAAAGTGCTGGGATTACAGGCGTAAGCCACCCAGCCTTAAATTTTATTTGTATTATTTTATTTTTTAGAGACAGGGTCTCACTCTCTCACCCAGGCTAGAGTGCAGTGGTATGATCATAGCTCACTGCAGCCTTGAGCTCCTGAGATCAAGTATTCTTTGTGCCTTAGTCTCCTGACTAGCTAAGAGGTAGCTAGGACTATAGGTGAATGGCACCATGCCCAGGTAATTTTTAAAATTATTTTTATTATTATTATTTTTTTCAGATGGAGTCTTGTTCCATCCCCGAGGCTGGAGTGCAATGGCACAATCTTGGCTCACTGCAACTTTCACCTCCCAGGTTCAAACGATTCTCCTGCCTCAGCCTCCCGAGTGGCTGGGACTACAGGCATACACCACCATGCCTGGCTAATTTTTGTATTTGTAGTAGAGATGGGTTTTCACCATGTTGCCCAGGCTGGTCTCAAACTCTTGGGCTCAAGTGATCGTCCCGCCTTGGCCTCCCAAAGTGCTGGGATTACAGATGTGAGCCACTGCTTCCAGCCTACTTTTTTTTTTTTTTCCCCACATTTTTAAGATCACTGTACACATTCCCTATGACCAGAGGTGTGGTTTTAAAGATTTCTGAAATTTGTGAAACGGGCCAATTTGACAGAACTCCTGGTTTCCCCAGACATCCTGCTCAGCGCCATGGGGACTGCCACAAAATCTGGTAGGTAAGAGAAGTCATCTCCATTCTGGGGCTGCCTCTTACAGATGCCTGAAAGAAAATTGAAGACACAGAGAGACATGCTATCTTCCTCCACCAAAGATGCTGGGATGGCCTTTCCTGGTGGAAAGGAGAGGAGAGAGAGAGAGAGAGAGAGAGAGAGAGACAGACAGACAGACAGAGAGACAGAGAGAGAGAGAGAACAATATTGATGTTAGAGCATAAGTTGTACAGTGGCAGAAATGGCTCTGGGTGGAGATGCCATGTAAGGGTTGGGCATTCCTGCCGTTTAGTGAAAGGTGTGGCTGGCCTACTAAGAGGTCGCCTGGCACAGATGAGTCTCCAGTGAATTTTGGCTTTCACAGTCAGCGTGCCTGTGAATGGGACAGGAATTATCAGCTTCATTTTGCAAATGAGGAAACCAAGCCTCTGAGCCATTAGACCACCTGCCCCTTGGTCACATGGTGGCAAGTGGCAGGGGTATGTCTTGAATCCAGTGCTCCTTCCACCTCATCACGCGACCTGAACCCTCCCACTGGGACACTTGCTGGGGTGACCGTGCCTCACCAGCAGTGACTGCAGCAGCCACGGTGGAGACTTAGCAGCGCCCAGGGAATCCAGGGCCCATGCCCAGCTCTGTGGACTACTCCAAGGTGAGTAAGAGCCCCAGATCTCAGGGGACTGAGCTCCAGGGCAGACTGGATGCTCAGGAACAGACTCAGAAGCCGTAAGTCTGGGCAAGCGTGGCCGGAGGACCGGCATTCCGGTCCAGGGAGAGGTGCTGCCAACTGAGAGCAGGGACAGCTGGCTTGGTGTTCTGGGGGACTTTGCTCTTTTTCGGCAGCACCAGGACAAACTGCTGGGCAGTGCCGGAGAATCCATCTAGAAAGGCGTGAGTGAAAGGCTGACCTGGGGCTGCCAGGTGAGGAGGAGTTTGAGCAATTCCACGGGACCCTGGGGAGCCAGGGAGGAGTCCTGGGAGGGCAGAGACTTGATGAAATTTGCATCTGGAACTGTCGCTCTGGAGGCTGAGAGAGGGATGGATCAGACAGGCTGAGGCTGCAGAGGGAAGGGGAGGAAATATTCCTGGACCTTTGTCTTGTCGTCTGTACAAGGAGGTTGTTTGACTGGTGTCTCAGCTACTGCTGTATAACAAACCAGCTCAAGGCTTAGTGGCTTAAAGGAACTACCACTCTGAGTTTGGCTGGACACTGCTACTGTCTGGGCCCGTTGGCTGGTTTCTGCTGGGCTTGCTCTGCATTCAGCTGGCAGGTTAATGGGCAGCTGGGTGATCTAGGTTGGCTTCCCTGGCATGTCTGGCATTGGCTGGCAGGCAGTCAGCTGGGGCATCTTGGCTGTTCTCTACGAGGGCTTTCATCTTCCAGGGTAGGAGGGATAAATGGGTAAGATAGCACCCACCAACTCTCTCCTTCCTCCATTCCAGCCCTCAGCCGGGCCTCTGACCCAACCCTATATTTGTCCTGACTTGCAGAAATTCTCTCTCTCCACATGTGGGCTTGGAGTGAGCTCTTGAATAATAATATCAGCCGTTGTTATTACTGAAGTCAGTTATACATGTCGTTACTGTTTTAAGCAGAATGCAGTGGCATGTGCCTGTGGTTCCAGTTACTCAGGAGGCTGAGAGGGGAGGATTGCACGAGGCCAGCAGTTCCAGACCTGCCTGTGCAACATAGCAAGACCCCGTTTCTAAAAAAAAAAAAAAAAATGTATATATATATATAAAAACTAGCTGGGTATGGTGGTGCATTCCTGTAGTCCCAGCTACTTGGGAGGCTGAGGTGGGAGGATTGCTTGAGCCCAGGAGTTGAAGCCCACAGTGAGTCATGAGTATGCCTCTGAGCAGCCACTGCATTCCAGCCTGGGCAACACAGTGAGACCCCAACTCTTACAAAAAGATTCACATCATGGTGGGGGTCAGGTCCATACATTTGCTAGTCCCTAGGGCCAGCATCTCAGCAGTAAAGCCCTATGCATGTGCATTGTATCCCCTCTTTTGAGCCTATAAACCAACCTTCTAAGAATGATAGAAGGAGTATTATTTCCTCCCCCGTTTTATGGCTGGAAAGATTGAGATCTAAGGAGAAGCTTGGCTAATGTTAGTTGCAGAATAGGGACTTTTGCCTTCCCTCTTTCCACTGTATCACCTTGCCTCACAATCCTGACTTATCAGTGGTGGCCTACTATGACCCTTAGATCATTTTCCTTCCTTCCTTCCTTCCTTCCTTCCTTCCTTCCTTCCTTCCTTCCTTCCTTCCTTCCTTCCTTCCTTCCT
>NW_012105142.1:1556651-1559760 GCF_000951045.1 Mandrillus leucophaeus
CCTTCCTTCCTTCCTTCCTTCCCTCCCTCCAGCCTGCCTTCCTCCCTGCCTTCCTCCCTGCCTTCCTTTCCTTCTTTTTTGAGACAGGGTCTTGCTCTGTTGCCTAGACTGGAGTGCAGTGGCTCAATCATAGCTCACGGCAGCCTGCAACTCCTGGGCTCAAGCCATCCTCCCAAGTAGCTAGGATTGCCGTTGCATGCCATCATGCCTGGCTAAATTTTAATTCTTTTTGTGGAGATAGGACCTCACTTTGTTTCCCAGACTGGCCTGGAACCCCTGGGCTCAAGCAATCTTCCTGCCTTGGCCTCCCAAAGTGCTGGGATTACAGGCGTGAGCACTGTGCCCGGCCTGATCATTGCCTTTTCTAATGATAATGGCTTTCATTTAACAATATGATGCATTGCTCTTGGCTGTGGAGGTTCTCTGAGAAGACTAAGCTTTGGGTTGTGAGGTATCCAATAGCTAATCTGAAATGAAAACCATGCAATGCGCATTGTTATTGTCAGAGTCTCTCTAAGGTCCATTGCCAAGTACAGAGTCAGTGAAACATGCCCTGTGAACATTTTCTTTGGGTACCCCCTTCTAATTTAAATGATATCTCCTTTTCTGTTGAAATTTGTGTTGCACACACCACATCCTTTGGATGGTTATGCTTTGGAAAATTCTTTCGAGATTTGTTTCATCCGTGCTTTCCTGAAGGCCCTGTGAACATTTTTTGCATGTTGACCCCTGCTAGCCTCAGCGGATGACTTTGCGTGCCTCCGATGTGCGGTTCTGATGTGCACCCTTCTGTAGCGTGAGCTCATGGCGGAAGCTCAGGAATGACAATCGAGCAGGTTCTGCTCTCAGGCCTGAGGACGGCTGACCTTGTCCTTCTCCAAGGACTCCAAGAGGCCCCTGTGAATGTGGAGATATTGAAGAGTCAATACAGGAGTTCCCCTACTTTGCAGGAGCAGAGAGGGAGCCCTAGATTGGCATCCTGGTCTCAGGTTGGTCGCTAACTTGCTGTGAGTCTTTCTGCATGTGACTTTACTTCTCTGATCCTTTGTTTCCTCATGGTAAGGTCGCATCCCTATTCTGAAAACTACAAATGGTATTTCCGGAGGGTGAATTGGGTGCTGGTGTCTTCTGAGGCAGGAGAAGGTTGTTTTTTGCTCTCTCAGAGGATTTGGCTATTCAGGTTAACTTGTGGCATCCTGGCCTCTCAGGAACGGTAGTTTCAAGGTGTTAATGTGAATGTCAGTGACTCCCATGTTGTGTTCTGAACAGCAAGACAGACATCCTGTTGACTTCACAAGATGGAGTCTTGCAGCTTGAATCATGGATGCAGAGTGAAAAAATGCTATTGATAAATATTGCCTGAACTCCTCAAAGTTCTGATATTTTCAAAAGATGATTTCCTAAGTTGCTAAACCTGCAGCTTTCTGATTCATCGATGCCCAAAGCCAACCCTTCTGTTTTCTCTTTAACACTTTGAGCTTATTGAATTGAATCCTTTGGATGAAGATAGTGCTGGAACAAAAACGATGGCTGATAAGACCCTTTCTCAAATGTCATCTCATTTCCTGCCCCTGGTGGGGGACTCACCCTAGGGCAGGGAAGCCACCTGCATTTTTTCCCCACACCTTGGGACATGAGAGCAAGAGAGAGCTCCTTGCTCAAGTCTCTGTTTTTAGGAAGGTGAGTGTTTATTTTCAGGGTGATTCAAATTCTGTGTGTTTTGATTCTGGTATGAGCAGTCAGAAAACTGTTTCTCAGGGCTGGGGAAGACAAACCCAAAGAGTAATGACTTTGGCTTGGCCTGTGGGACTCAACTTTTCAGATGTCTGGATCTCACTACAACTACCTACTTTATTCCACCACCATCTCTGCATTGCAAATAGATTGGAAGCTCCTTGAGGGTAGGAACCATGCACACTTATTGTCTTATGTTTTCTCCATGGTCGAATAAATGCATCTTGAAACTATTATGAACTGAGTTTCCTAGAAACAATATTCCACCAGTTTTATTTCAAAAGATGTTGCTGCCCTGGGGTGGGAGTTTTGAGACTCAGGGCTGACACCAGTCACTGTGCGTTGTGCACAGAGCAGCCACATAACCCTGAAAAAAGAGACACATTCGTAGTGTTTACATGATGATTTGACATATATAAACTGCAAATTTAATTCTTCCAGCATCAGCCTGGCACGGTGGCTCATATCTTTAATCCTAGCACTTTGGGAGGCTGACAGGAGGATTGCTTGAGCCCAGGAGTTAGAGACCAGCCTGGGCAACAAAGCAAGACACTGTCTCTACTAGAAACAAAAATAAATTAGCCGACTATGGTAGTGAGCACCTGTGGTTCCAGCTACTGGGGAAGCTGAGGCAGGAGGATTATTTCAGTCCAGGTTGCAATGAGCTATGATCATACCATGGCACTCTAGAGTGAAATCTTGTCTAAAAAAAAAAAAATTCCTCTAGCACCCATAAGGCAGGTGGTATAAACTCTATTTCTAGATGCTTAAACAGAAGCTCTGAGTTCCTATGACTTACCCAAGGTGCAACAGCCTCTGTGCACTTCTGATTTTCCATCCTTTGCATCCTCCACCTGGCCACACTTCCTCAGCATAAATAATCCAGTGCAAGCCCAGGGTGCTAAAAAGGGATGCAGTGGTCACTATCACGGTGTTTGCAGTCAGGAGAGCCAAGACAGGGAGCTGCCAGAGTACGGGAGTTGAGTGTTTCCTTGGCCAGTAATCAGTGGTGAGTTATTGGTTGCTTTGGGGAGGCATTTGGTCGGGGCCCCAGCATGGTGCCTTCTCTCTCTCCTCCTCGCTCTGTAAGACTTACTGATGGGCATTGGCAGGATGCAGCTTGAGGGTACCCTGTCGTAGCAGAGCACATCTTTCTGTCTCTAATAGATGCCACTGAGCTGCTCACAGCAATGGGAAGTCGGTCTGGAGAAAAATGCAGCCCAGGCCCCATGAGCCGGGGGACTGTGTGGTTGGAAGCTGATCTTTGCGCTCAGCTGGGGGTGACCCAGCCTGGAGCTGCAGAAAGCAGGGTGGGCTGGGACCAGCAAGCTTACCTGCATATCTTTTTTTTTTTTTTTTTTTTTTTGAGTTTTTG
>NW_012105142.1:1561458-1562443 GCF_000951045.1 Mandrillus leucophaeus
ATGACAGTTTTTCACTTGGCAATCCTCGTGTTAATAAACTGGTTACAAATGCAAGGTTAAATGAAGCAGGCACCCAGCTTGTGTGTGTGTGTGTGTGCGTGCGTGTGTGTGTGTGTGTGACACTCCATGTGTGGTTTCTTGGTGTCGGGAAAATCTGTCAGCCTTTTTAATACTGAGTGAGTTTTGACAACAGAATAAGATGTATTTTGAACACATGCATGTCCTGCCTTTTCTGAAGGGGGGCTAATGAGAATGGGGCCCCAGATGAAGGAAGGAGAGCGTGGCTGGGTTTCTCTATGAGGTTCTTCTGGGGAGAAGAGGCCAAAGGCGTCTGAGTACCTCCTGGGCACCGATAGCTTCTTGGACTAATCCCAGGGGCCAGAGAGGGCAGGGGATCTCCCTAGCCTAGGTGTATTCAAGACACTGAGCTTACATATTAAAAGTGATTACAAAACCACATCTTTCCCCACCTCCTAAGACAGGTTCCTGCAACTCTATGTGAAATAGAAAGCAATTTGGTCAGAGTAGCCTATAGAATAGAATAAATCCTTTAAACCAATTGTATAAAAATGCAAATTCAAGGCAAGCAATTAAAAACAGATAGAAATTAGAGATTTGGATTTTGCCGAGCCAGCTTTCTGCAGCCACTGTCAGATCCCTGGGCAATTTATCTGGAGTCCGTCCATGGTGGGCCAGACTGGATTTTGATAAAGAGCCGCAAATCTGTCCTTCTCCAGCGTCTCCGACTTGCCACACACTCCATTCAAGCTGAAGCGGCTGCCCAGTCCCTCGCATAATTTGGAGTTAATCATTTGTACTTCACAGCCTCTGAGAGGCCTTAGACTTGGGAGGTGGGGACAGATTTGGCTTTTAATCGCTTTGTATATTGTGCGGCTCGAGATAAATGACACCAACTGTCTGAAATCTACATTCTTGCTTCTGATGCCAAACTGTAATTAATTTTGTGCAGTGTTTCAGAATTGAT
>NW_012105142.1:1564993-1598314 GCF_000951045.1 Mandrillus leucophaeus
AACTCCTGACCTCAAGTGATCCACCCGCTTCGGCCTCCCAAAGTGCTGGGATTACAGGCATGAGCCACCGTGCCCGGCCTTTGCCTGCACATCATCCTGGACTCACAATTTTTAGGCATTTGTGTAACTTCTCTAAAAGTCCAAGAATTAAAAAAAAAAAGTGAGTCAAGGATGCTTCCAGAGACTGAAAGTGCCATGGAGATAGACCCTGAACTGGACCAAAGCCCTTAAATTGTTCAAGGTTATGGCACCAGGGGTCACTCCAAGGTGAGGCCCCTGGGGGCAGTTAGCATAAGACAAAGAGGAATTTGGGGACCGCTGTGATAGGACGCTTCTATCACAGGTGTTGAGGGGGGTAATCTGCCCTTTGGAATCCTGAGATGTCTTTTTGCAGCTATTCGACAATGACAACCACCAAAGGTAGGAACCTGAGGTCATAAGTTGGGGTCCCCGGATTGGATGTGGCCATCAGAAGAGTTTATATTTGCCTAGTAGAGTGTTCTTTTATTTGCTTTTAAAATGTGAATCAACATGTACATTTCTGGAAAGAATCCAGATTTCACTGAAAATTCAGAGTATCTGGCACCATGGACCTTCTTTTCATCACGGTAACATGTAGATGAGTAGAAATGCAGCTGCCCGCTTCAGAAGGATCAGGTGTTTAAAGTTAGCCACAGTCCCCACTACTCCCTAGTGTCTCTGACACTGGGCAGAGGACCAGTTGCTGTTTCTTTCTGAGACACTGTGTAGCTCTGTTGCCCAGGCTGCAGTGCAGTGGTTTGATCTCAGCTCACTGCAACCTCCGCCTCCCGGGTTCAAGCAATTCTCCTGCCTCAGCCTCCCTAGTAGCCGGGATTATAGGTACCCACCACCACACCCGGCTAATTTTTGTATTTTTAGTAGGGACAGGGTTTCACCATGCTGGCCAGGCTGGTCTCGAACTCCTGACCTCAAGTGATCCACCTGCTTCGGCCTCCCAAAGTACCGGGATTACAAGCATGAGGCACCACACCCAGCCTAGTTGCTGTTTCTATTGTGCTTACTTTGTTTTTTGCTCCAGGAAATGAAGATATGTCTGTTTCCATGAAATGGGGGGAAATGGGAGATGGACCTTCCTCAAGCTCAGTCTTTCTCCCTCCTGTGCCACCTCCCTGGACCAGTAGCCATTTGTGTCTGAGACCACTGGGATAAACAGACTTGCTTAGCTGAAGCACTGGGCCATAGGGAAGCTTCTGCAATGGGATATCTCCAGTTGTGTTTAAGAAATCCCCAGTGAAAGGGTGGAGAGTATTCAGTAGAGGCAGGTGGGAGAGAACCTGGGTTAAGTCAGGTACAGCTTAGTCGGTCACAGCCGGTGAGGGCAGCCCCGGTTTCACCCAGAAACCTGAAGCCAATTGCTCAGAATCTAAGGGTTTGTGAGGTGAGGTTCAATTTGCAAATCTTAAAATGACAGTTTTTCACTTGGCAATCCTCGTGTTAATAAACTGGTTACAAATGCAAGGTTAAATGAAGCAGGCACCCAGCTTGTGTGTGTGTGTGTGTGCGTGCGTGTGTGTGTGTGTGTGACACTCCATGTGTGGTTTCTTGGTGTCGGGAAAATCTGTCAGCCTTTTTAATACTGAGTGAGTTTTGACAACAGAATAAGATGTATTTTGAACACATGCATGTCCTGCCTTTTCTGAAGGGGGGCTAATGAGAATGGGGCCCCAGATGAAGGAAGGAGAGCGTGGCTGGGTTTCTCTATGAGGTTCTTCTGGGGAGAAGAGGCCAAAGGCGTCTGAGTACCTCCTGGGCACCGATAGCTTCTTGGACTAATCCCAGGGGCCAGAGAGGGCAGGGGATCTCCCTAGCCTAGGTGTATTCAAGACACTGAGCTTACATATTAAAAGTGATTACAAAACCACATCTTTCCCCACCTCCTAAGACAGGTTCCTGCAACTCTATGTGAAATAGAAAGCAATTTGGTCAGAGTAGCCTATAGAATAGAATAAATCCTTTAAACCAATTGTATAAAAATGCAAATTCAAGGCAAGCAATTAAAAACAGATAGAAATTAGAGATTTGGATTTTGCCGAGCCAGCTTTCTGCAGCCACTGTCAGATCCCTGGGCAATTTATCTGGAGTCCGTCCATGGTGGGCCAGACTGGATTTTGATAAAGAGCCGCAAATCTGTCCTTCTCCAGCGTCTCCGACTTGCCACACACTCCATTCAAGCTGAAGCGGCTGCCCAGTCCCTCGCATAATTTGGAGTTAATCATTTGTACTTCACAGCCTCTGAGAGGCCTTAGACTTGGGAGGTGGGGACAGATTTGGCTTTTAATCGCTTTGTATATTGTGCGGCTCGAGATAAATGACACCAACTGTCTGAAATCTACATTCTTGCTTCTGATGCCAAACTGTAATTAATTTTGTGCAGTGTTTCAGAATTGATTGTGGTCACTTGAATTTCTAATTTTTCATTCACTTCAAAGACTCTGGTTTTTTTTTTTTTTCCTTTCCCCTTTCCTTTAAGGAATGTGCTCAGGGTGCGGGAATGCTCTGTGACGCTGGTATACTAAATGACTCTCTCACGTCTCTTTTTCAATAAGGTGAAACAGAGGTCAAGCCCTATGGTTCATGTTTATCTCTTAGCTTGCATTCAGATGTATTTTGTGACTTATAGGAAATACCCTCGAAACTTATTACATCATAATGAAATAGTTTGGCGACACTTAGGTATTATAGAAAGCTCAAAAAGCATCATTCATACATCCTATTCAGCATAAGACAATTAAGCACAATCTAGACAATAATTACCCTAATTAACTACAGTATAATGTTTGTATTCAAGATTATGGCAACGTGGTATCAGTTCACTATTTAAATAATAACAAGGTTTTCCTAATTTCTCTGTATTGATAGTTGTTGCATGTGATTCTTTGTTTGGTATATTTCACTGTAAAAATATTTGTCAGTGAAAGATTGAACAATATGAATGAATTTGATTATGCCTTTGTCAAAAGCCCCATGCATCACAATTCCTTGTTTTTAATCACTACTGTAAACCTTGCAGCCGGAGGGCAGAGTTTTAATTTGGGTGTCTTACTAATGAAAAGAAAAAAATAATTGTTTTGCCAGGATTTAATAATAAGCAATAAAATCAGCCAACCAGATTTTACCTCTGCATTCAATCTCTTTTTTATTATAAAACATTTTTGTCCTTTTTTTAGATTACAGGCGTAGATACTGAACATTTTACTAATAAATATTTCAGTTTGCTTATGGAGGCTAATGCTGTCATCTGAATATGGAATTATATTTCTTTCATGCTTCATTTTCATTTCATGGTAGTAATGACAGTGAGGCGATGGAATATTTACAGGCTTTTCAGAAGACATTTATCCAATACATTCCCTGAAGGGCACCTAGGCTTAAAGATACATTATCCTTTTGTAAAGCTCTGCCCAGAATCCCAATTCCTGAATCAGCCAATCAGAACTTTTTCCCCCTTCAACACTTAATACATTGATGAAACTTCCTGCCCCGCCACCCCCACGGGTGAGCCATTCATCCTGGAAATTAAAGGGAATAGAGTAAGGGGAAATGTGACTTTGACCTCTGATGCCACAGTCTGTGAAATGGGCACGTCATTCTTGCCATGTGGGTTGCATTTAACCTTGGGCTTTGGGCATGACTTTGTTACATTTTTTTTTTTTTGGTCTAAAAATGCTGCAATGTCTGTTATTTAAATTATTTTCTAGACAGCTTCCAAGACACTGGGGTTCTTGTCTTATGCATATATGCCTCTATTGGGGTGGTAGATGGCAGATCACAGGACCTTGGGGATCTGAAGTGGAGCCACCTGAAGTAATAGGAGGGAAGGTGCCTAGAATAATCATTCTTCTGAGAGACAGGAGGGGACCAGTGGGAAAAGGCTTCTGGAGAGGGTAGAGGTGCTTGTGTCCCTATTGTGGTCCTTTGGCGCCAAGGGCAGGGCCTTCACAGTGCACCCACCCACGGAGCAGACTTCAGACAATAGGGAGTGCTGAGGACTGCGTAGAACTGGCAAGGACATGCCATATCTATGGGAGGCTGTTCCTTGGCTCCTGTCAATCAGACACAGGACCAGTGTTGTCAGGTCTTTTGATTTTTCAAGGGAAACCTGAAATCTGGATTTCCCTGCAAAATCTGATTTTTTCATTTTTTCTTTTTCTTTTTCTTTTTTTTTTGAGACCGAGTCTCCCTCTGTTGACCAGGCTGGAGTGCAGTGGCACGATCTCAGTTCACTGCAACCTGTGCCTCCAGGGTTCAAGTGATTCTCCTGCCTCAGCCTCCTGAGCAGCTGAGATTACAGACACCCAGCAACATACTCGGCTAGCTTTTTTTTTTTTTTTTTTTGAGAAACAGTATCGCTCTATTGCCCAGGCTGGAGTGCAGCAGTGCAATCTTGGTGCACTGCAACCTCCGCCTCCTAGGTTCCAGTGATTCTCCTGCCTCAGCCTCTCAAGTAGCTGGGACTACAGGCATGCGCCACCACACCTGGCTAGTTTTGTATTTTAGTAGGGACGGGGTTTCACCATGTTGGCCAGGCTGGTCCGGAACTTCTCACCTGAAGTGATCTGCTTGCCTCAGCCTCCCAGGGTACTGGGATTACAGACGTCAGCCGCTGTACCCAGCCCAAAATCTGATTTTAAAATATTGGCAATTAATTCAAATATTTACCCTCTACTATTTGAACCGATCAAGATTGTGGGCTGTATTGTGGCTTATGAGCTGCCAGGTTTGCACCTCTCGTCTAGGGAGGCCAAGAAGATGTTACATTGTGTTTTGGGCATGGCGTAGAGACAGCAGGAGAGTTAGCTGACAGAAGCTCCTTTAGCCTTGAAGCCCAGGTCCTGCTGCCCAGGTTGCCTGCTGCATGAGGCCTGGGCTGTCGGTTGGCTCTCAATGACATCCTGATTTTGTCATCATACACGTTGCACCAAAGAATCCCAGGCTACTGGCCACTCTTCCCTGGTCTCATGATTCTCATTGCTAAATTTGACCACCGTGCTTTGCAAAAGCTTTTTCGTGGCTACTCTGACATGACTTTGGTCTCCTCGAAAATGCTTTTCCTGGACAAACTGACCTTCGCTGGGATCATAGGGATGGCTGTCTTATTTGCATCTCTGTTCTGTGCCCCACGGCTGCATTTTCCCCTGTGGCCCCAGCTTTCGGAAACTTGGGGTCTCAAGACCCTTCCGGAAGGGTAATAAACTATTTCCCGAAAAAGACATCCTTTGTGCTGTTTCCCAGAAATGAGTGAAGGGAAGAAGGACTGGGACACAGAGCACTGCAGGGACCCTGCTTCCTCTTGGGTGCCCGGTTGACTCCACTGTGCCTGGCCTGGTGCTCAGCGGGACTCTTTCTGCTGAGATCTTCTCTGGAGCCTGCAGCCTTGGGTGTGTGCTCAATGCCAGACATCAGTGGGGGTTCCATTCACAAAGGCCCTCTGCTGAGATGCAGCCGAGGTGCCTGGCTTCCTTCTCATCATACTGCTCTCATGGTGGGATGGAAGATGGAAATCTTTCCAGAGGCAAGTAAGCGGTATGTGATGGGGACCGAGGCATAGCAGCAGACCTGGAAGCAGGTCTGAGTTGCTGCCATTGCCCCGACAGGCGCATGCTCTGTGCACTACTGGGGACACAGTCCCAAACCTAAAACCCAGGAGAAAAGAGTGAGAACTGAGCTTTCCCCTGGGAGAACAAGGATACTGGTTTTCTCAGCTTGTCCTTCTGCAGATACGTCTATATTTAGGTTTCCATATGATTAAGAAACAACAAGATGTGGGACTTTCTGGTCTATGAGAGAAGATGAGTCAGTCTGGCCATAATTGATTTGAAAAAGGAAGCAGTGCTGGCTTTTCTCCCCACTCCCTGCCCCAATTGCATTCTGTAGTTCTGTTCTGGGATTTCTGCCAGGCCAGGTGGGAGAGTAGGACCTCCAAACCTCCGCTGTCTTCTAGAAAAAGCCCAACTGGGCCTTTGTGAGGTAGGAGGTTCTGCATTCGGGGAGCAGGAAGGCAGCTGTCAAGGACAATCCTATGGGCTCTGGTTTCTTGAGGTCTACCTTGGTGTCCTCCCAGCCCTATACCCTCCAGTTTAGGGTCTTATATACAGAGCCCTGGAAGCCAGAGATGGAGGCTTCTCATCTACTGAGGAACAATGGTCAGAGTTTTCTGTGGTTTGGGCTTTGGGCTCAGGGGGAAGCAGGATGCTTTTGGAGAGGCCAGATGGAGGGATGGAAGAGGCCCCCGGGTGTGGCCGCCTTGAATTTTGAGCCTGTTTTTGCTCTTTTCTCCTTGGTCACACCCTGGTTCTTCCCTGAGCAGTTTCACAAGGACGCCCTGAATAGGGCTGTCAGATGAAATACTAGATGTCTGCTTACATTTGAATTTCAGATATTGAATAATTTTTTAGTATAAATATGTCTCAAATATGCATAGGACATACGAATACTAAAATATTTTTTGGTATATTATCTTAGTATTTAGTATATGGTAAATTATCTTTTTAGTTCCATGCATATTTGGGACATATTTATACTAAAAAACGATTCCCTGTTTATCTGAAATTCAAATGTAACTGGGCATCCTGAATTTTTATTTGCTAAACCTGGCGATCCTCACCCCAAGACTCTGAAAAGCCTGGCTCCTCAAGACTGCTCGTACAGGGGAAAGAGACTTTTCCCTCTTTGTGTAGCTCAGGGCTGTCTCTTTTGAAGTTGGCATGGAAGCTATGTTGAAATTCAAATGCTTAAACTGATCCATGTTGCTAATCAAAGACCTCATTGGACTTTTGTGAGCTGGGTGAATTTCCACTCCATCCATTTCTCTTTCTGGAGCATAAAAGAAGGTGTCTTGCAGAATGATCTCCCTGTACTCCTTATCCCTAGCAGCCACAGAGATTTCACAGACATTGAGTCTGTGATGACTGGGGGAGATGAGTTATTCAGTCACCCAGCACCCAGACAGGACTCCCTCTTCTCCCTTTAGGGTTTTTTTTTTTAAGAGTCTTTGTCACCCAGGCTGGAGTCCAGTGGTGCAATCTTGGCTCCTTGAAACCTACGCCTCCCAGGTTTAAGTGCCTCTCCTGTCTCAGCCTCCTGAGTAGCTGGGATTACAGGTGCCTGCGACCATGCCAGGCTAATTTTTGTATTTTTTGTAGAGACTGGGTTTTACCATGTTGGCCAAGCTGGTCTCGAACTTCTGACCTCAAGTGATCCACCTGCCTCAGCCTCCCAAGTGCTGGGATTACATGCATAAGCCACCGTGCCTGGCCCCACTCTAGGTTTTTGAGGTCTACTCTGTTTCCCAGAGGGCTTGCCTGGCAGAGGAGTGTGGCCATAAAGCCTCCTAGCAGGGTATCAGGTGGGAAGCCTTCCCCTCTACCCTCTCCACCTCCCCCATGTGTTTTATCTTTAGAATATAAACACCAACGTGATGAAAAGGAAATAAAATGGGGCTGGGATCTAGAAATGCTGTTGCTAAATGGTCTAATGAGAAAGTCAAAGGAACGGGCAATCAAAATACATCTCCAAAATCTACATCACTGTGGGTCGGGGGTGGCGCAATCATAACATAAACCCCATATCATCCTGATAAATGCACACAGTGAACCCAATTTCTCTTTACAAGAGGATTTGAACTCTTTACGCTTGGGATGGAGTTTGGCGCTGTTCACCAGTCCTAAGTGAAATACCTGGTGTGGGTGCATGTGCGGCGGTCCTGCTCCTGCGTCATTCCTTCCTCCACATGGCTCTTTCTTGGCGAGGGTGTCTGGGTGCTGACCTGGAACTGTGCCAGCGGGGACTTCAACCTAAGGCACAATAGCAGGTTACAGCTGCTGTGTCAATAAGTGACCCCTTTCCCTCGGGGCTGGAGTTGGAAATGCTCCATGCCCAGCCCACTAAAAAGAGTCCAGGACTTATTGGAGTCTAAGATCTGAAGCCCGCAGTCCCCTCCAGGGTCCGCCTGGCCATGACTGGCTTCTCCCAGGCCAGGAAGGAGAGGACGCATCATATTTTTGACGTAGGGCTCCAATCACAAAAAGCAGTGATGGCTACTGCAAATGTATCGATTTGTTTTTTTCTCCATAGACCTGTGTGCTGTTTGTAGGTAGAGGGAGAGAAAGCCTGCGAACAGAGTGGAATCTACTTCTTAGAAGCCTGGGTTATCAAACTCATTAATCTACATGTCAAGAGGCTAGGAATGAATAATTGTGTGTAGAATTTATCTGCCAACATGATAGCTACTTTTCAGCTTTCTCCTCGGAGCCCCTTCATCGCACGCCCCTTATTATACGCTTTGTCTTCCCCATCGAGCCTGCTGGGGCGGTGGAGGAACCCGTACCTCGGCCCTCCGAGGACAGTTGCTTTGAAACATGACACGGGGAAGTCCTGCTGCTCTCCCAGGCCCACTCGGGGAGGCGCGTGGCCTTATTAGTGTGCGATGCCCTGGCTATCACATCAGAGCGGTGTCTAATTAGAAACGAACAAAAAAGCTCTCTCCACCCCACCACTCGCATTGCAGAGTCCCCCCCCTTTTTATTTTTTTGCTGTAGTGGAAAGGTATTTCCTGCATCGAGGTGAGTGGTGGGGATGTTTTTGGGGGTCCTCACTGTCCTTTGCACCTCGTTAGAGCTCAGTGGTTTGCACGGAAGACACTGGGGACAGCTGGAGAGGACAGCGGGCTCTCTGGACCCCTGGAGTATGGGGAGAAAGTCCACCCTCTTCATGTGCATGAGTGAAGCCCACATTTAGAGAGCTCTGTAAACAACTGAAGACACACAGAGAGGCAAGCCAAGGGACCCTCAGAGCTAAGCGGGACAGCAAAGACTGCGGGGCTGGTCTTAGGTTTTAAGGCAACAGGGCTGATGCTTCTGAAAGTAAGAGGGCTGTCAATAACTGAGCACATTCCCGCCTACTGCCTCTCTGCAGTGGGCAACAGGGAATGGTAGCGGGGCAACGTGGAGAAGTGGTCTCTGCCACGCCCTGTTTGGGAGGGTGCATCAACTAACTACTTTCCACCGTGACCCCCTCGCCAGGAGCATCCCCGGGCAGCCTGTGCCCTGTCAGCTACATTTATGATGTGCTCATAATTAAGTGTCCATGAAGCTCACAGCGTGCTGACCACAGAGGGGCCATAAGCAGTAAGATAAATGAGACCGGGAGATGTAATATTGCTTCACTTGTGGGCTTCGGCTGATGTTAAAGATTGTCAGTGATAATTATTAATATGTGACCTGGTTGAGTCTTTATGTGAACAATCACAATTTTAATAAAGTGGTAAACTCCATGGTCGCTGTGTCCGCACATTCTGAGTTTGACACGCTCACTTTTCACGTTCGAATTTTAGAACAGCCCTCCTTTTCTCTGTTTGGCAGGTGATACAATATAATAACCCATTAATGGAAACCTTGGCTGAGATGCAATTGATGCAGAGTCTGAAGATGGGAGTAAGTCCAGGTGTGAAGGCCAGGTGAGAAGGGCAGGCTGAGCATGTCACCAGCAGCAGGTGCAGCTGCGGCTCAAGCCTAGCCCAGTGGGGGGGTCTTTGGGGACACTGCCCCCGCCTGCTGCTTCCACTGGTGTGCTGGTGTAGCAGACATCCCTGGTACCCTGTCCAGCCAGACCCCTCCAATTTTTTTTTCTCCTCCTCCTCCTCCTCCTCCTCCTTCTCCTTTTCTTCTTCTTCTTCTCCTCCTCCTCCTCCTCCTCCTCCTTCTTCTTCTTCTTCTCCTTCTCCTTCTCCTTCTCCTTTTCTTCTTCTTCCTCTTCCTCTTCCATTTATTTATTTATTTTATTTTATTTTTGAGACGGAGTCTTGCTCTGTCACCCAGGCTGGAGTGCAGTGGTGGGATCATAACTCACTGTATCCTTGAACTCCTGGGCTCAAGCAATCTTCCTGCCTCAGCCTCTTTAGTAGCTGGGACTACAGGTATTCACCACCACGCCCAGCTAAACATTTTAAAATTTTTTGTAGAGACAGGATCTTGCTATGTTGCCCATGCTGGTCTCAAACTCCTGGCCTCAAGTGATCCTCCAACCTCAGCCTCCAGAGTAGCTGGAATTACAGGTGTACAACACCACACCCAGCTATGTTTTTACATTTTTTTTGTGAGGGGGCATTTCTCTACACTGCCCAGGCTGGTCTTGTACTCCTGGGCTCAAGCGATCCTCCTATTTCAGCCTCCCAAAGTTCTGGGATTACAGCATGAGCCAACATGCCTGACCTCTATCAGCTTCCAACAGATGTTTTCCTCTCAGCTTCCTCACCTATAACCATTTGCAGAGGACTGCCTTTGGGCACTGGAGCTACTTGGCCCATAGGAGAACCAGAACTGCCTATGAGAATCCCGTGTCTCCCAGCACCCTGTCTGTCCATAGCAGAGGACTGTCTGGTATAGGGGGTGAAAGGTGCAGCTTTGCCTGGAAGAAGGACAAACCTCACTTATACTTTTAAAAAATGTTGTCTAAATAATTGAGACTTTATTTGAAAAACTGAATTCAAGTGTTAAAAATTCACTTTCAAAGAGAAGTCCTATTGTGTAAAAATTAGTAATAATCAACCTATAAAATCCTAGTTTATTTAATAAGTGTCTGAGGAGTAGTTGGAAAAGAAATAGTCGCATGCGGTCTGGAAGAGGAGAATAAAAATGTGTTAACTACATTGTGTTAAAAAGAAGAACTAAAAGATTCAATTGCCTCTCCAACCTGAAAATTAGAAAAATAGAGGATTAAATATAGAGGTTAAGTAATATATTGGAAACACTTGAAACCTTTTACGACTTGAATTCTAAACTGTATCTCTGTATATTGAAGACAATCACAAAGAAAATAGATTTCATAGAACTAAGGATGGGGCAGATCAAGAAACACAAAAAAGCAAAGTAAAACAAAAACAAAAACAGAAAACCCCACCAAAATCCAGCTCCAAGATATATAATATATATCAGGTAAAACAAACCAGCAAAATATAGGGACAAATACGGACATCATTGACCAGGTGTGGTGGCTCACGCCTGTAATCCCTGCGCTTTAGGAAGCCGAGGCGGGAGGATCACTTGAGCCCGGGAGTTCCAAACCAGCTTGGACAGTACAGTGAGACCCCATCTCTACAAAAAGCAAAAAGAAATTAGCCAGGCATGGTGGTGCATGCTTGTAGTCCCAGCTGCTTAGGAGGTTGAGGTGGGAGGAACCATTGAGCCCAGGAGGTTGAGGCTGCAGTGAGCTATGATCATGCTGCTACACTCCAGCTTGGACAACAGAGCGAAATCCTATCTCCAAAAAAATCTATCTGTCTGTCTGTCCATCTGTCTGCCTGTCTATCTAGGCATCAGACAAAGTAGAATTGAGGGTAAAGAATATTAGATATGATAGTAAAGTATTTTTGTTGAAGGGCATATACTCAGCACTGAATCTCTATCACTTGTCCATTGATTCCTACAATTATTTAGTAAATATTGGGCCAGGGGATGGGACTCAACGTTAAACAAGTCAGATGTGATTCCTGTCTTTGCTGGGCTTACAGGCTAGTAGACTGAACTAGTCATGGATCCTAATATGCCAAATAGCATTGCAGTAAGATGTAGCAAGCAAGATTGTTAGGAGTACAAGAAGAAGTGGAGAGATTCACAGTTGTAATGAAAAACTTTAAGACATCTCTTTTGGTATTTGGCAGATCTAGTAGGCAAGGAATCCAAGGATTTAGATGATTTCAAATAATGAAGTTGTTTCTTAAATTGCAATTTTTTAGAAATGAGAGACTATATTAAAGCCTATGAAATATTCACTAAATAGTATATATTGGCTATAAAAAAGGTTGGATATAGTCAAAGAATCAAAAAGTGGGCAGATCCCTTATTTTATAAAATCAAAGAAGGGTAACTAAAAATTTTAATGAGCAATTTCTAAAATAATGATTAAGACCTCTCTGAATTATCTTTTAGATCAAAGAGGACATCAAAACTATATTTGGAGACTATTTAGAAAATAATTACAATGAGAATACCATATATCAACCTTATGATGTATGCTCAAAGCTATACTAAGAAGAAAACACATAGCCTTAAATACCAACATTACTGAATGTAGAATAAAAATGCATGAATTAAGCTTTTAACTCACAATAATGACAAAGACAACAATGAAATAAACTAGAAAGATATTGATAAAGATACAACATAACTTAGTAAATCAGAAAACAGACAGTACGTTGCCAAGTCTAAGAATTAGAATTTGTCAAAGACATCTGACAAGTTACTTAAGTGAAACAGAGTGAGAAAACACATGTAAAAACATTAGAAATAAAAAAGGAGAATATACATGTATTCCAAAAAGTTAAAAGTGGTAGAAAATATAGATATATTATCATAGAAAATTTTGTTGAAATAAATGACTTTCTAGGAAATTTCAAATTCCTAATTTTTTAAAATTTAATTTAATTTAATTAGAAGTTCTGGGATACATGTGCAGGATGTGCAGGTTTGTTACATAGGTAAACGTGTGCCATGGTGGTTTGCTGCACCTATCAACCCATCACCTAGGTATTAAGCCCCACATGCATTAGCTATTTATCCTGATGCTTTCCCTTCCCTCATCCCACCCCCAACAGGCCCCAGCGTGTATTGTTCCTCTCCCTGTGTCCATGTATTCTCATTGTTCAGCTTCTACTTATAAGTGAGAACATGTGGTGTTTGGTTTTCTGTTCCTGCACTAGTTTGCTGAGGATAATGGCTTCCAGCTCCATCCATGTCCCTGCAAAGACACGATCTCATTCCTTTTTATGGCTGCATAGTATTCCATGGTGTGTATGTACCACATTTTCTTTATCCAGTCTATCACTGATGGGCATTTGGGTTGATTCCATGCATTTGCTATTGTGAATAGTGCTGCAATGAATGTACATGTGCATGTATCTTTATAATAGAATGATTTATATTCCTTTGACCCAGTAATGGGATTGCTGGGTCAAATGGCATTTCTGGTTATAGGTCTTTGAGGAATCACCACACTGTCTTTCACAGTGGTTGAACTAATTTACATTCCCATCAACAGTGTTTAAGAGCATTCCTATTTCTCCACAGCCTCGCCAGCATCTGTTGTTTCTTGACTTTTTAATAATCACCATTCTGACTGGTGTGAGATGGTATCTCATTGAGGTACCGATTACTAATCTTAACCGTAGAGTAGTTGAATAAGAAAAGAATAATGTAAAAATACATTAAAATGGATGGTAGTATAGGACATTGATTTAAATGTCTTAAGGAACAAAAAGTGATCATGCTAATTACCAAGCAAGCATTATTGTTGTGCCCAAACCTAACAAACATCACAAACAGACAAAACCTACAAGTCAACCTCATATGTAAACATATAAGTAAAAGTCACAAAAAATGAACACTAACCTCATATTAAAAATAATAAATCTTGACTAATAAAGCCTTTCTCCTCTATTGTAAGGATGGCACCAAATCAGAAAATATATAATTAAAAAATTTATTACATCAATAGGTACCTGGGAGAAATACGTAATCATATGCCAAAAGGACATTAGATAAA
Source organism: Mandrillus leucophaeus (assembly GCF_000951045.1). NCBI lineage: Eukaryota > Metazoa > Chordata > Mammalia > Primates > Cercopithecidae > Mandrillus > Mandrillus leucophaeus. The sequence goes on from NW_012105142.1 coordinate 1,578,572, forward strand.
ATTCAACATCAATCCTGCCAAAAACTATGATTAAAATAGGAAGAGAAGGAAAATGCATTGCATTAGTGTTTCTCAATCAAGGACATTGCCTCTCAGGAGGCAATACCTGGAAACATTTTTGATCGTCATGACTTGGAGGTGGTGCTACTGGTATGTAGTAGGTAGAGGTTAAGGGTACTGCTAAATATCCTATAATGTTCAGGAAAGAGCTCTCCTTCCCCCAACAAAGAATAATCCAGCCCCGAATGTTGATTGTACCAATGTTGAGCCTTCTTGGTTTATATGATAAAGATGATTCATCTCAGAACAACAGCTTACAAACACTTAAAAATTAAAAAGTTGTGAGAATATGTGGTGTTTGGTTTTCTGTTCCTGCATTAGTTTGCTGAGGATAATGGCTCCCAGCTTCATGCATGTCCCTGCAAAGGACATGATCTCATTCCTTTTTATGGTTGCATAGTATTCCATGGTGTATAAGTACCACATTTTCTTTATCCAGTCTATCACTGATGGGGAATGAGAACACAGGGAGGGGAACAACACACACTGGGGCCTGTCACAGGAGGGTGGGGCAGGGAGAGCATCAGGAAAAATAGCGAATGCATGTCAGGCTTAATACTTTGATAGGTGCAGCAAACCACCATGGCACACGTTTATCTATGTAACAAACCTGCACCTCCCGCACATGTACCCCAGAACTTAAAATCAAAATAAAACAAAAAGTAGTAGGAATTCTTGTTATGGTAACAAAACAAGTCTTAGATAATGATACAATAAAAATGACAGTCAAAATAAAAACAATTGGGGAATAAATATGGAAATGGTCAAGTTAAAATTCTTACTATTTTATGATAATATGAAAAATCCAAAGAATGTCATCTGAAATACTTCTATGCCTTGTAAAGGAATTCAGTAATATGTCTAATGATAAAACAGATACATGTAAATAAAACATGTCCCATGTATTATGCTGGGAATAATGGTTAGAGATAAAAGATAAGGAAAAATACTCTATTTATATTGAAGACACAAAATATAAAATACCAAAAAAAAAAAAAATCCCCAAACTTAAGAACTAGGCCAGTCATATATGAAGGAAACACATTTTTTTGTGAGGTGCATATAAATAGACTTAAGTGCTACACAAGAGAAATGCCCCTAATTTGATTTGTAAGTAATTATTTTGCAATAATCGGAAAAAAATTTAAAAAATTGTTGAGAGGCAGGATCTTTTTATGTTGCCCAGGCTGGACTTGAACTCCAGAGCTCAAGCAGTCCTCCCTTCTCAGCCTCCTGAGTAGCTAGGACTACAGGCGTATGCCACTGAATCTGATACGTCACTTAACATTTTAAATTGGATTCTGTTGGTGGCTTTGCAAAATAAACCTAAATGTGGAAGAGTGAATAATGCCAAAGTAATCAATAATTTAACTATCCGATAAAAATTAACTTATAAAGCCACAATAGACAAAAGTGTTTATTTGCTCCAAAATAATCAGTAAATCAATGGAAAGAGAGACAGGATGTAGGCCTAACTGCATTAAAATTTATAATATTATTTATGAGTCATATAAAGTCAGAGGGGGCACATTAGAGTACATAGAGGAGTAGTTCATAATGTAAAAAAGAGCAGCCACCAAGAAGATATAATTATAAACCTTTGTGCCCTTCACAATGTTGCTTTGGAAAAGGTAAAGCAAAATCTAACAGAAATACAAAGAGAAACTGACAAACCCGCAATCACAGAAGGTTAGATTTCATCGTTCTCTAAGAAATGAATATTTCAAATAGACAAAAATAATCAGAGAATTTAAATGACACAATGAACAACTTTGTATTAACAAGCTTATAGTACACATTCTTGTGACACACAGATAAATCACTCACACAAATTGATATTATGTTAGATTACAAAGAAAATCTCAGCAAATTCTAAGAAGTAGGGATATGTAAGTTCCATTCCCTGAACAAATGAGAAAATAACTAAAGGAGAGATTAAATAAATCTCCACTCTCATAAATATAAAAACACTTATAAAGTCTTCTGTTAATAAGGAAATAAAAAGTGGAAATTACGAACTATTTAGAAATAAGCAATAGAGCATTAAATATTAAAACCTCTGAGATGTGGCCAAAGCAGTTATCAGAGGAAAATTTATGGACTTAAATGCATACATCAGAAAATGAGCAAAACTGAAATCAAATGAACCAAGCATAATATTCAGGAGACTACAAAGAACAAAAGAATCAAATCTCCAGAAAGTTGAAGAAAGGAATTAATAAAGATAAAGTGACATTAATAAAATAAGCAAGAACAACAAAGCTAGTAGAGTTGATCAATAAAACCTTCTTCAAGTTTAAGGAAAAAAGAGGGCATAAGAAAAAGCATGAGAAAGGAGATAAGATGTAATTACAGATAGAGAAGGAATTAAATTTTGTAAGATAGTATCTTTGTACTAATAACTAAAAAACTAGATGAAATGTGTGATTTTCAAAATTAGTTCAAGAAGTAATAGAAAGCCTAAATATGCTATTTCTATTGAGAAAATTAGAAAGCTAGTCAAAAATATACATTTAGGGAAAACATCAAGTCCAGATGGCTTTAATATTTCATTCTATAACACCTTCAAGAAATAGATAATTCTTATGTTATAAATTGGGAAGGTACTGAATTCAGTCTAGAAGCCTTGTATAAATCTGATATTAAAATCATAACAGAAGTGAAAACATTTTTTTTCCACTTTATTCTTTCATGATAAGCAAACAAACGCCTCCCCAGGCACTCAAAAATTCTTGCACATGAAAAATGGAAGAAAACTTCTATTATCAAAGTAAAGATTTCTACTAGAAACTTAGCAGTGGTGAAACCATGAGAACTATTTCCATTTCAGTCATGAGCCAGACAAAGTTTCCTATCACTTCTGTATTCAATATTGTATTGGAGATCTTTGCCAATGCTACACAACAAGAAAAAATTAAAAAGGTGTGTGAATAATGGAGGAAGAGATTATAGTGTCATTTTGCTTTTTTCAGCCAAGCTCCCTAGGAAGGATAAGATAATCAGTTGAGAAGCCATTAAAGCTAATAAGAAAGTATTATAAAGTGGCCCAGTACAAAATAAACCCATAAAAACTAATAGTTTTTAATACAATAGTATTATCTTATTAGAAAAAGTCATAGATAAAATTACCCAATTCACAAAATTACCCGATTCATGCATAGCAATGAAAACTATAAAATATCTGGGAAGAAACCTCAGCTTATTGAGGGGCATAATAGATATCAAAATGTAGCGATACATACCTTAATTTTGGATAAGAGTGCTTAATATTGTAAAGATAGATATTTTCCCCAACCTAATCTAAAAATTCCACGTCCAACAGCATTTATATGGAACTTGACTAGCTGATTATAGAATTCATATGAAATAGTAAATGCATAAGAAGGACAAAGATAATTTAGAAGGAAAACAAGAGGTGCACCTACCTTACTAAATATCTATATATATTTTAAAGCTGTATTAATTGAAGTAGAATGGTATTAAAGCTAAAAATTTAACTAGAACAACATAATGAGTCCAGAAACAGATCCCTGTAGATATACATACAATTTTGGGAAAAATTGGCATTTCATATTAGTGAGGGAAAGAATAAATTGTGTGGAAAATTAGATACTATTTGTAAAAATAAAGTTATATTTTTAACATTACACTAGTCACCAAAGTAAATTCCAGATGGATTAAAGAGCTAAATGTTATACAAAAATAAAACCTGCAAACTGAGCGAAAGAAAATATAGCATATAAACTACAAAAGAAAATATGATAAGTTTGCCCAAATAAAATTAAAAGCTTCTCTATGACAAAAGATACTATAAACAAAAAAAAGACACCATAAACAAAATTAAAAGAACACACACTGGTGGAAAATATTTACATTTGCAATAGACAAAGGATTAGCATCCAAAATACATGTAAACATTTATAAATCAATAAGAAAAAGATCATTAATTCAAAAGGTAAATAATAAGAATATACAAACAGGCAATGAATAAGAGGGGAACCAAAATGGAAAATAAGCACAAAAAGTTGCTCAACTTCACTAGTAGTGAGGGACATCCCAAATAATGCACAATGAGATATCATTTTTCACTCATTATATTGAAAAGAAGTTTGATAGTATCAACTGTTGGGATGTTATAAAGAAACAAGTACTTCATATTTTGCTTATTGGGGCATAAATTGGTTCAGATAGTTGCAAGGGCAATTTGGCAGTATTTGTTAAATTTAAAGATGCAGGCTGGGTGTGTGCCTGTAATCCCAGCACTTTGGGCAGATCGCTTGAGCTCGGGAGTTGGAGACCAGCCTGGGCAACATAGTGAGATCTTGTCTCTACAAAAGATAAAAAAGACAGGCAGGCATGGTGATGCTTACCTGTAGGCTCAGCTACCTGGGAGACTGAGGTAGGAGAATTGCTTGAGCCCAGAAGATAGAGGCTGCAGTGTGCTGTGTCATGATTGCACCACTGTACTCCAGCCTATCTAGTCTAGGTACAGAGCCAGACCTTGTCTCAAAAAAAAAAAAAAAGCAAAACCAAAAACAAACAAACAAAAAAATCACATACCACATGACCACGAAAAAACAAAAGAGAAACAAGAGAACCTTTCACAAAACTGTGCCGGGAGTCATGCTAGAGATGTTCTTTGTAGCCTTACTGACGGTGAAAGACTAGAAACAACCTAGCTATACTCTAATAGAAGAGTTATGTAAACTGTAGTAAATCATACTAAAGAAATTGAAATTGATTTATATGAATTCATATGGAAAGACAACCAAGAGATATTGACATTTGATCAAAAAGGCTATAGCATAATTTGTGTAGTATGATATCAAATCCATAGACCCAACTTTATTTTTCTTTATGTATTTATTCATTAACTCAGTCATTCATTTATTAGAGACAGGATCTCCTTCTGTTTGTCCAGGCTGGAGTGCAATAGCACAATTGTGGCTCACCGTGACCTCGAACTCCTGGGCTCACGCAAGGGGTGGGACACATTCCTCCTGCCTCGGTGTTCCAGAGTGCTGTGATTACAGGTGTGAGCCACTGCACCCAGCCTCAAACTTTCTTTTTTAAAAAAATAGTGCCATGTGTTTTTCACTGAAGCGCATGTAGGTGTATTGGGAGATAGCAGGACATCAGTCAATGTTCTGCTGATCCTGAAGCTAGATTCCTGAGTTCAAATCCCCATTCTGCCATCTGGGCATCCCTGAGCAGGTTTCTCAGTTCCCTACCCTCTGTGTCTCAGTTTCCTGTTCTGTAAAATGGTAAAATGGAGATAACTGTTGTGCCTACTTTGTAGGCTGTTGTGAAGATCACACAACTTAATACACGTAAAGCCCTTAAGGCATGGCCGCACATATGGTAAGCCCTCCTAAATGCCAGTTATTTTTACTATGAAGAAACCTCTGGGTTTCCACACATCAGACTGATTTACAGTTAGTTCTGATAAGAGAATGCAATTAGAAATGGAATGAGGCTTTTGTCAAGGAGAAGTTTTGCATTGTCTGTATAGTTTGACTTTTGCAATAAAGATATAGTCCAATATTTTTTGAGGAATTAAGTGGAATTTAGTAAAAGTCAGTGGGGAGAGTTGAAATGGTATATTGGGACAACCATCTCATCATTTGGAAAAAAGAACCTTATCATAAAGTTAGATTGTCACAGGTGTAATAAAGATTCAAGTTCGAAAAATGAAACCATGAAAGAATAGGAATCAGGAAAATATTGATGTGATAGTGAGATCAGCCTTCGTAACATGACATCAAAGGCAGAGAACCAAAGGGGAAAAATGGACATAAAAATAGAAATTGTTGGCCTGGCGAGGTGGCTCATGCCTGTAATCCTAGCACTTTGGGAGGCCAAGGTGGGCAGATCATGAGGTCAGGAGATCCAGACCATCTTGGCTAACATGGTGAAACCCCATCTCTACTAAAAATACAAAAAATTAGCCAGGCGTGGTGGCAGGTGCCTGTAATCCTAGCTACTTGGGAGGTTGAGGCAGGAGAATGGCGTGAACCTGGGAAGCGGAGCTTTCAGTGAGCCGAGATCGCGCCACTGTACTCCAGCCTGGATGATAGAGCGAGACTCCATCTCAAAAAAAAAAAAAAAAAATTGTTTTTCGAATGACATCACAAATGAAATTAAAGGGAAACTAAGTTGTGAAAATTGTTTAAAATATACACAACAAAGGGTTAGTGATATTTCTTAATAATAGCTTTTACAGATTAATAAGAAGTAAAAACCAACTTTCAAACAGAATGAACAGGCAATTACTAACATTAGAAATATAGGTGGACAATAAAAACATTCAAAGATGGCTAAACCTCAGTAGTTATCAAAGACAGGCAGATTGGAACAATCCTTACTTTGATTATCAAAGACAGAAAAAATATTATCAATGCTAGAGGAAGTTTGAAGAAGAAGATTTTATTCAGCATAAACTGGGATATATTTTGTGAAAGTTTTGCAATAAGTATTAAATATTGGCCGGGCACTGTGGTGGCTCACACATGTAATCCCAGCAGTTGCGGACGCCAAGGTGGGTGGATCGCTTCAGCCCAGAAGTTTAAGACCAGCCTGGGCAACATGTGGAAACCCCCTCTCTACAAAAAAATACAAAAATTAGCAGGGTATGGTGGCATGTGCTGTAGTCTCAGCTACTCGTGTGCTATAGTCTCAGCTACTCAGGATGGTGAGGTGAGAGGATTGCTTGAACTTGGGAGGTTGAGGCTGCAGTGAGCTATGATCACATCACTGCACTCCAGCCTGGATGAGAGAGTGACAGCCTGTCTCAAAAAAAAAAAAAAAAAAAAAAAAAAAGTCTTAAAAATGAATACATTTTTTGGACCAGCAGTTCAATTTTAAGAAATTACTTAAATGAAAGAATCACAGATGTTCACACATATATATGTATAATGATGTTCTCTGATTTTATTTAAATTAGAAAAAAATTGAAAATTACTTAAATATTCATGTAATAAATTATTATGGTATGTACAAAGTATGGGATATTATTCAGCCGTTAAGAATGATACTTTTGAAGACTATTTACTGGTATGTAAATATGTTATGAGTGTGTGGGAGAACAAATAGACTACAAAACTCCAATAAATATAATTTCAAATTAGTAAAAAAAAAAAAAGCCCAAGAAATCCCTATTTTGTGAATAAAGCTAGCCCCAGGTCTCTTTGTATCTATCTGTTTTACATCTCTATGTTTAGATATATTTGTAAATAAAACTAGATAAAAATGCACTACTATTGTAAAGTTGATCATTTTTTGGGCAGTGATGACATTTATCATTCTCTCAGTACATTACTTAGTTAAATAGTACAATGAATATTTAGTGTGTTGTACCACTAAATAAGTATTATGTTGTACTACTAAATATTAAATGTTGGTACCTGGCCCGCATTTAATGCTTATTGCAAAACTTTCACAAACTTTATCCCAGTTTATGCTGAGTAAAATTGTCTTCTTCCTCAAATTTCCTCTAGTATTGATTATATATATAGTATACCTATATAATATAGATACATAATGTGTGTGTGTATATATATATATATTATATTTATATTAGATGGAGTTTCACTCTTGTTGCCCAGGCTGGAGTGCAATGGCACGATCTTGGCTCACTGCAACCTCTGCCTCCCGGATTCAAGCAATTCTCCTGCCTCGACCTCCCAAATAGCTGAGATTATAGGCACCCGCCACCGTGTGTGGCTAATTGTTTTTGTATTTTTAGTAGAGACAGGGTTTCACCATGTTGGTCAGGCTGGTCTTGAACTCCCAATCTCAAGTGATCCACTCGCCTCGGCCTTCCAAACATTTTTTCTGTCTTTGACAATCAAAGTAAAGATTGTTCAAACCTGCACAATCTGTACGAGAATGAATACATTCTGGTGGATGCTAAAATGCTACAGATACGGCTGAAGTCCCTCAGACCAACCCCATATCCCCTCCTCCATACTCTCTATAGGAATTCATGTCATCAGTTTGGTGTGTGTCCTTCTAGAGCTTTTTCTATATATTCGCGTCCGTGTTTTTCTTCCAGTGGTTTGGCAGTTAAAACATCTTTTTAAAGTTTGTTTGTGCTGGATTCGTTGGCTCAAGCCTGTAATCTCAGCACTTTGGGAAGCTGAGGTGGGAAGATAGCTTGAGGCCAGGAGTTTGAGACTATCCTGGGCAACACAGTGAGACCTTGTCCCTACAGAAAATTTCTGAAAATTTAGGCAGGCATGGTGGCTTGCACCTGCAATCCCAGTTACCTGGGAGACTGAGGCAGGAGATTGCTCGAGCCCAGGAGTTCAGGGCTGCAGTGTGCTATAATTGTGCCACTGCACTCCATCCTGGGTGACACAGCAAGACCCCATCTCAAAAAAATTGTTTGTATTTACTCTAAAAATCTTAATAATATTTTCTTTTGATGTTTAAAATTAATTAATATCTTCTCCTTACTCTTTACTTCCCATTCCTTCTCAACCTGTCTCCCACCACCTCTGGTATCATTATCAATAGAGATTTTATTCCCCGTTTGTTTAATTTTCTTTCAGTCAATTAATGAATTAGACTTAACTATAAATTTTACTGATTTCTTTGTGCACTATGGTTTATTATATCCTAATAGTCTTGAATTATTATTTTAGTTTATTTTACTCTAAAGCTTGACTGATATTTTGGCTTGGTACGGAAATGTAAATTTAATATAATTCTATCTCAAAAATGTGATGATATGTTCAAAAAAAGTCAGGTGCCAATATGATCCTTTTTCTTTTGCAGGTAACTTTTTTTTTTTCCTGGAAGTTTTTAGGGTCCTATCTTTTTCTCGGCACTCTGAATTTCACAGAGGAGGTAACTTTTACTGCAAGTTTGTTCTGTCATTCTGCTTAATATTTATGGATCCTTTCAACCTAAAGGCCTGACTTTTTTCTTTGGTTTTTGAAAATCACACAATCCATCTGTGTTGTTACATGTATCAATAATCCGTACTTTTTTTTCCTGTTAAGTAGAATTCTATTGTATGGATGTATATAGTTTGTTCATGTATTCACCAGTTGATGGACATTTGAGTTGTTTCCAGTTTTGGTGATTACAAATAATTGCATGTAGGTTTTTGAATGTGGACATATGTCTTCATTTCTCTTGTGTAAATACCTAGGAGTGGAATTTTTAGGTCAAAGGGTAAGTGTATGCTCAACTTTATAATAATGTGTCAAAATGTTTTCCAAATGGCTGTGCCTTTTAAAAACTTTATTTTGAGATAATTGTAGATTCATGTGCAGTTGTAGGAAACAACAGTGTTCCCATGTGCCCTTTATACAATAGCAACATCTTGTAAAACTACAGTTTTAAGTTGTATCATTTTCCCTGGAATGATTACAAGTGGTATTGTGGCTTTAATTAGGGTTTCTACATATTGATTGTTTTTGTTTGTTTGCTTTTTTTTTTTTTTTTTTTTTTTTTTGGCAGAGCCTTCCTCTGTCACCCAGGCTGGAGTGCAGTGCAATTTCAGCTCACTGCAACCTCTGCCTCCTGGGTTCAAGCAATTCTCCTGCCTCAGCCTCCCAAGCAGCTGGGATTACAGGCACCTGCCACCACACCTGGCTAATTATTTTGTATTTTGTAGAGACGGGGTTTCGCCATGTTGGTCAGGCTTGTTTCAAACACCTGACCTTAAGAGGCCTGCCTCGGCCTCCCACAGTGCTGGGATTACAGGTCTGAGCCACCATGCCCGGTCTCATTGTTAATATACAAAAATGCAGTTGATTTTTGTGTTGCTTTTTCATCCTGTGGCCTTGCTAACCTCACCTATTCATTCTAGGAATGTTTGTGTAAGTCCCTTGGTATTTTCTATGTAGATAATTATGTCATTTTCAAGTAGTGATGGTTTTATTTCTTCGTTTCCAATATGTATGTCTTTTATTTCTTCTGACTTACCTGTTGCAGTGGCTAGAACTTCTGCTGACTGTGCTCAATAAAGGTGGTATAGGCAACAGCCTTGCTTTGATCCTGGCCCTAGAGGGAAAGTATTCAGTCTTTTGTCACTAAGTATAATGTTGGCTGTAGTGTTTTTGTAGATGCTGTTTATCATTTGAGGTAGTTCCCTTTCATTCCTAACTTTCTGAGAATTTTTATCCTGAGTGGCTACTAGGTTTTGTCAAACGCTTTTGAGTTGTCAATTGATATGATCATATGATTAAACTTCTTAGACTGTTGATATGATGTATTACATTGACTGATTTTTGAATATTGAACCAGCCTTGCATACCTGGGATAAATCCCATTTGGTTATGGTATATAATTATTTTAATAGGTTGTCAGATTTGATTTGCTAATATTTTGTTAAGAGTTTTTGCATCTAGTTTCATGACAGCTATTAGTCTTCAATTTTCTTTAAAAACATTTTTTTTGGTGTGATTTTGACATCAGAGTAATGATGAACTCATAAAATAAATTGAGAAATGTTCTCCTTCTTCTGTTTTCTGGAGTAGATTGTGTGAAATTGGTGTTATTGATGTTAATTCTTTAAATGTTTGATAGGATTCTCTAGCAAAACCATCTGGGCCTGGAGATTTCTTTCTTTTTTTTTTTTTTTGAAGGAGGGCAGATTTTAAAGTATGAATTCAATTCTATAATGGTTAGATCTAGTCATATTATATATTTGATTTAACTGAATTTTGCTAGTTTGTGGTTTTTGAGAAACTGGCCCACTTTTTTCCCTCAGCTATTAAACTTATGAAGGAAATGTTTGTAGTGTTCTCATATTATTTTTTGATAGTTCCAGGATCTATAGGAATATTCATTCTTTATTCCTGATACTGGTAAGTTATGTTTTTCTCATTTTATATTTGACACTCTTGCTAAAATTTATTAATTTTTTCAGAGAAGTAGCTTTTTGTTTCATTGATTTTCTCTGAAAAATACAATCAGCCATCAGGATCTCATTGGCATATATACAATACTTCACCCAAACAACAGCAGAATATACATTTTTTTCCAAGGGCCTATGGAAAATTCACCAAAATAAACCAAATCATGGGTCATAAAGCAAACCCCGACAAACATAAAAGAATTTAAATTATTATTAGGGACGGCTTTATTTGTTTCTTTCCAGTATGTATGTCTTTTATTTCTTCTCGTTTACTTGTTCAGTGGCTAGAACTTCCATTTACTGTGCTCGGTAAAGGTGGTACAGGCAACAACCTTGCCTTAATTCTGCCCCTAGAGGGAGAGTACTCAGTCTTTTGTCATTAAGTATAATGTTATCCCATTTTCATTTTCATTTCTGTCTGCTCTGATATTTACTATTTCCTTCCCTTGCTTTTTGGGGGGTTTATTTTGCTCAGATTATTGATTTGAGACATTTCCTTTGTTTTAATGTGTGAGTCTAGTGCCATAAATTTTCCCTAAGGACTGCTTTAGCTGCATCCCATTTATTTTGATATGCTGTATTTTTGTTTTATTCAGTTCTGTCTTTTAAAATGTCAGTTTCCTTTGAGGCTTCCTCATTGACTGATGGATTATTAGTGTGTTATTTAATTTCCAAGTGTTTAGATATTTTCTTGTTGTCTTTCTTTCATCTTCCTCTTCTCTTCCCTTTCTGATTTCTAGTTTGATTTTGCTGTAGTCAGAAGGCATACGTTGGATAATTTAAATTCTTTTATATTGGTTGGGGTTTGTTTTATGGCTCACAATTTGGTTTATTTTGGTGAATTTTCCATAGGCCCTTGGAAAAAATGTATATTCTGCTGTTGTTTGGGTGAAGTATTATATATATACCAATGAGATCCTGATGTTTGATTGTATTTTGCAAATCATTTCCATACTTGCTGATTTTCTGTTCAGTAGTTCTGTCAGATGCTGAGGGTCTCAAGTCCCCAATTATAATTATGGATTTATCTATTTCGCTTTTCAGTTCTATTTTTTTTTTGAGATGGGGTCTTTCTCTGTTACCCAAGCTGGAGTGCATGGCGTGGTCCTGGCTCACTGCAACCTCTGCCTCCCGGGTTCAAGAGATTCTCCTGCCTCAGTCTCCTGAGTACTTGGGACTACAGTAGCATGCCACCATACCCAGCTAATTTTTGTACTTTTGTAGAGATGGAGTTTCACCATGTTGGCCAGGCTGGTCTCGAACTCCTGACTTCAGGGATCCACCCATCTCGGCCTCTCAAAGTGCTGGGATTACAGGTGTGAGCCACTATGCCCGGCTAGCTCTGTCATTTTTTGTTTCATGTGTTTGAACCTTTGTAATTTGGTGTGTACACATCTATGATTGATTTGTCTTCCAGGTGGATTCGTACTTTTGTCATTGTATAATTTCCTTCTGTCTACAATAATTTTCTTTGATCTGAAGTTCGCTCTTTTAGCTATTAATACAAGCATTTTTTGTTTTTAAAAATTAATGTCTTTATGATAGATAAGTTTTCCTATTTTATTTTCAACATACTTATGTTGTTGAATTTGAAATGAATTACTTATAAACAACTTCTAGGTGGGTTGTGATTTTTAAATTCACTCTTCTTATCTCTTTTAATTAGTATATTTAGGCTACTTACCTTTAAGGTAATTATCAATATGTTTGGTCTTGAACTTGACATTTTATTTTGTTTTCTATTTCCTCTATTTCTCCATTCTTGTCTTTCTATAGGTTACTTGAATACTTTTAAGAATTTTATGCTGATTTAGTTATAGTGTTTTGGGGTATATAATTTTGTATAGTTTTCTTAGTTGTTGCTGCAAGTATTACAATATCAAAATGGCTACTAATAACATTTTGCAATTTTGAGTAAAGTGTGGAAACTTTACTTACATTTAGGTCCTCCCTTTAAAAAAATATTTCCACTTTAAAATGCAAATTGAAACCACAATACTAAACCACCTCACTCTTGCAAGAATGGCCGTAATCAAAAGAATAAAAAAATAATAAATGTTGGCATGGATGTGGTGAAAAGGGAACACTTTTACGCTGCTGGTTGGAATGTAAACTAGTACAACCATTATGGAAAACAGTAAGGAGACTCATTAAAGAACTAAAAGTAGATCTACCACTTGATCTAGCAATTCCACTACTAGGTATCTACCCAGAAGAAAAGAAGTCATTATACAAAATAGATACTTGCACACACATGTTTATAGCAGCACAATTTGCAATTGCAAAAATATGGAAGCAGCCCAAATGCCCATCAATCAATGAGTGAATAAAGAAACTGTGGTATATGTATGCCATTTAATACTACTCAGCTATAAAAAGGAACAAAATAATGGTATTTGCAGCAACCTGGATGGAATTGGAGACTATTATTCTAAGCAAAGTAAGTCAGGAATGGAAAACCAAACATTATATGTTCTCACTTATATGTGCAGGCTAAGCTATGAGGATGCACAGGCATAAGAATAATACATTGGGCTTTGGAGACTCAGGGGAAAGGGTTGGGATGGCGAAGGACCACATATTGGGTATAGTGTACTTTGCTTGGCTAATGGGTGCACCAAAGTCTCAGAAATCACCTCTGCAGAACTTATTCATGTAATCAAACACCACCTGTTCCCCCAAAAACCTATTGAAATAAAAAAATTAAAATGAAAAATAATTTAAAAATATTTCCACTTTTAAATATTATCTTGTATGGCAGATGGTGTCAATAGTTTTTGTTTCAATCATCACATGTGATTTAGAAAATCATTAGGAGAAGGTGAGTCTATTGTGTTTACTCACATTTCTAGTCTTTTCATAGTTCTTTCTTCCTTCTTGAATATCTGAGACTTCTTTTATTATTGTTTTCTTTCTAGTTGAAGAACTTCGTTCAGCTGTACTTTATGAATAGGTCTGCTAGCGATAAGTTCTTTTAGTTTTTCTTCATCTGAGAATTTACTTCTCCTTCATTCCCAAAGGATAGTTTTGTTGGGTATAGAATTTTCAGTTCACAATTTTTTTTCTTTCAGCACTTGAGAAATGTTCTGCTACTTCCTTCTGGACTCCATGGTTGCAGGTGAGAAATATTCTGTCATTTAATTTGGTGTTTTCTTTGGTGATGTGTAGGTTTCTCTAGCTGCTCTTAAGACTCTTCTTTGTCTTCAGTTTTCAGAGTTTTAATTATGATGTGTCTTGGCATGACTTTTTTGATTTTATATTATTTGGTATTTGCTACCTTTTTGAATCTGTGGGTTTATATCTTTTGACAAATCTGGGAAGTTTTCAGCCCCATTTCTTTGAACGCTCTTTCAGCTTCACTCTTTTTCTCATCTTCTAGGACCATAATAATACCAATGTTGCACCTTTTGTTATTGTCCGCAGGTCCCTGAGTCTGTTTCAATCTATGTTCTACGTTTTTCAGAATGGATGAATTTCGTGGTCTATTCTCAGGTTCACCAATTTTATTTTCTGTTGTCTCCAATCAATATTAAGCATATCTAGCAGTTTTCTATTTCAATTATGGAATTTTTCAATTCTATAATTTAGTTATTTTTAATAAGTTATGTTTCCTTACTGAATTTTACTGATTTTTAGAATATTGCATTTGTTTCAAGATAACATGTAATTGCTTGTTGAACCACTTTTATGATACTTACTTTTAAAACCCTTGTCAGTTAATTTTAACATCTGACTCATCTCAGTGTTGGCATCTATGAATTGTCTTTTTTCACTCAACTTGTGATTTTGCTGGTTCTTGGTACGATGGGTGACTTTCGATTGTATCCTTAACATTTTGGATGTTATTTTAGGAGACTCTGGTTCCTATTTAAATCTTTCATTTTAGCAGGCAGTCACCCTGTTTAGATTTGGCATGCAGGCCCTGGCCTACTTTTAAAGGCTATGGTTCCAATGACAGTCTAATTTTCAGAGCCTATGTGGTGTTATTTTGGTCTGCTTGGTTTAACTCCTGTGACTGAGGCTTTCACTGGTCCCTGCTGGTGCTTGAATGGGAAGAAGAAACTTCCCCAGGCTGAGCCATCTGGTAAATCTTACTGGGGAAGGGTCTCTGATAGACAGAGCGCACGTCCCAGGCTGTCTGCTTGTGTGATGGGTTCCCCCCTTGCCAGTGGGGGATGGAGTGAGCTTCCTGGACCATATGGTTGTTATGTCAGGATCTCCTTGCCAATGGCCTTGTGGCTTCATGGTATGTCTGAGTGGAAGGGAGAAATTAAGGCCTTATGGGGAAAGAGATGTCTTGTTGGTGTAGAGCAACATGTTATGATGTGACCCCCCTTGCTAGTGCCTCTGGGGCATGGGCGTTGCACAGTGTCACTGGGTGGGAGACAGGAGTCTCAGGCCCAGCCAACGCAGTTAATTTTTAATCTTTTTCTGTAGCTTGCCCTCATGTATTGGGGGTGAGGGAGCTGGCCCATTCTGAGTGAAGGCTCAGATCGTCTGGGCACGGACCTGTCTCTATGGAGCAGGTACTCATGAACAATGTCTCTGCCACAGGCCAGTGCCTGTCCATAACGCTGCTTAACACACTGGCCATGGATAGGCAATGGTTAGCGGTAACCCTCCTGGGTTCTCCTGCAATAGTTGCTCAACCAATGCACTGCAGGTGTTTCGGGGGTGTCCCGTTCAAGCTTGGCACATTCTTGGTGCACCTTGCACCATTTCTTGGGCTTCTTTTCTGAATGTGTGTTTTGCTTATCATGTGTCTATTCTACCAAGAATAACCCTTCCTGTATTCTAGTGCAGTTTAGACTAATATACATATATATTCTTCTAAATATATATTTTACATAATAATATATATTATCCTAAATGTATCTACATAGCTGAAATATATATTTACTTAAATATATATTATGTAATCTTCTTATCTATATAAAATATATTATATTAATATAAATATATATTTGATTTCAAAGGATTTTGAGAGTAGAAGTTTAGCTTATCGTCTTCATCTAGTCTCTTTTTGCAATCTGTGTTTTCTCAAATTTTCTAAAATAAACGTGCTTTACTTTTATAATCAGTAAAACCCATTAATACAATTTTAACTCTTTTTTTTTTTTT
Organism: Mandrillus leucophaeus; assembly: GCF_000951045.1. Classification (NCBI taxonomy): domain Eukaryota; kingdom Metazoa; phylum Chordata; class Mammalia; order Primates; family Cercopithecidae; genus Mandrillus; species Mandrillus leucophaeus. The sequence continues at coordinate 1,594,623 of NW_012105142.1, forward strand.
CATGGCTGTGTTTAGCATTATGCTGTGGGCAAGTATTCGGTGGCCTCTTTTTGGGGAGATTACAGAGAAGTAAAAATATGTGCTCTTTGGAAAAGGTCTCTCAGGCTGTGGAGGGCATACCTACCCTTGTAGGGGTGCGAGGATGGGGGCCCCAGCTGCACAGCTCGGTTTAGCTTCTTCAAGGGTGCGTGCAACTCTGGAATGTTGCTCGAAGTTCTCACAGGAGGGGCCAATCCTTTCCCTTCTTAAATTGCCAGTGTGTGCAAAATGCTAACGCTACACATTTAAGTGACGTATAGATCAGAACAGAATCATAGCTTGATGACATAAATTAAAGTAATTATATTCATTAGCATGATAAAAAATATGCAAACAAATGTTTATTAAATGCAACCATACATCAACTCCAAAGGCTTTGGCGTTGTTTATGTCTTTGTTGCTCCAGCATTTTGTCAAAGGTGGCCTGTCATGCTGAACCTAATTGACACTAATAGCAGTGGAGGGAGGAGGAGCCAGCCTAGAATAGCACTTAGCTGTGCGAGCTGCGGAAGGTTGGGGATTTTGCTACCAGGCCTCGTGAGTGTTCCATAGCCGGCCCTGATGGAGGCCTGGGAAAGGAAGTCTGGATCTCCTTACATTTTAATGGAAGGAGGTTTGCCGCCTCATTAGGACATTTGAGGATGCACACAGAAGGGTCTGGAGGTCCTTTTGTCCTATTAGCACCTGATGCAATCTCTGCCATTCAAAAGGAACCCCTTTCTGTACTGTTGGAAGTGTCTTTCCAAGCTGCTGGTGACTCTCTGGCAAGCGAAAGCCCCTGCCTGTCCTGGAGATGGGAAATCGGCTGTTCCACCAGGAGGCTGTTGTACATTTGTGTTGAGTTCTTGCTGGGGGACCTGGCAGGCTGCTCTGATGAGGCATCTCATTTTTGGCCAGAAAGTATGTGAATCATATCTCCAAGTACAGCCACAAAAAGAGCCAGGTTCCTTAGCTGTGACGCTCAGGCTTGTGGAGATGCTGGCTTTGGCCTTGAGGGCTCATGCATCCCAGGTGGTCCCCTGCTCTTTGTACACAGACCCAGCAGATATTGCCACTGTTTACAACAGCTGGGTGGTTGTTTAGAAAGGGCTGCGCTGGGTGCAGTTGAGTAGTCCGTCTGTCTGTCCATCCAGCCACCGTATGTTGAGTGTAACTCAAGGTGGAGAGTGAGAAGTGCCAAGGAGTGGTAGGGAAGGGGATGTGGAGGAGGTGTGAGCAGGAGAGAGGGCCCAGGGCTTTAGAATGAAGCCAGTAGTTGCCCTCCCACAACACGATATATATATATTTTTTCCCCGTACCTTATACTTGGGGTTCTACAAAAACCACAGTCCCAGGATTTGGCTCTTGTTGACAGATTAGACTATCATTCACTTTCATCCATTCTTTGTGAGCCTAGTTTATCTCCTGCATGAAAGGGGCAAGTGAGTGATTGAAGCCACACCTTGGTTCTGCCTTCCTTAGCTCTTCTTGATTTTGATGGCCGATGGCTGCAGTGTTAACTCTGCAGGTGTTCCCAGCACTGGTCCACCTGCCTTTTAAAGGAAAACAAGATGCCACAGAGCTTCTTCTCCCAGGGTTCACGTTGTTCCTTCCATCTCATGAGAGAAGTGGAACGTGGAGATGCTAGCGTTTTCAAGGTCAGCAGTGGCACCTGCTAGGAGCACATAGTCTGGAATCTCTGCAGCGACCACCCGGGGAGCAAGGAGAGTTTGACTGGTCTGCCCTGGGCAACTCAGGTCTGGCCACTGCAAATCCCTGTTTCTCTTCCCCCAAAAAAGGGAGGCTGCGTAATTTATTTCTGTGGGATGGTTTATGCTGGGAGGGAGAGAACAGATGTTAAGAAAACAAAGGAAGGCATAACACTTTTGTTTCTGAGCCAAGGGTGATCAATTCTGTATACTTTACTGCCTTGTCCATGTTTTCGGGTTGGATATTTCAAGCCATTTCAATCAAAAGTGGTGCCACTCTGAGCTCTAAACAAAGGCCTAGGTTTATTTTTTTTCTGGCAGTACAATCCTCAAAGATTACACTTGCTGAAACATTTTTAGCCACGTCAACATTCCTTAGGAAATACAAATATGGGCATTATTTCATGGAGATGGCACCGGGTAATATAATAAAATGGATTTATTTCATCTTAATTTATTTAAAATGTGCATAGACAGAACTGGGATAAAATCCATGAGATGAAATATCTCGTTTGCATGAATATATTGAAAAATTCAGCCACCTTCTCAGCCAAAAAAAGACGCCACTTTTTTTTTCTAATCCTCAGAATAATAAGAAGAATAGGTGCTCTTTTTAAAACAAGAAAATATAACCTTGACAGAGAGAAGTGATTCATGTCTTGTGGTCCCCGTGAAGGTGTGAGGGATGAGTGTAGATGCAGCCTGTGTTCTGGGCCGAGGGATTGGGAGGGAGAGAGGGAGGAGACAGGGAGGGAAATACACAAGACTGGTTTTGCACAAGAGGTTGGTCTGGCCTGCGAGAGAGGAAGGCAGTGCGGGTTGGCTCCATTTTCTGAGGTGGTGGTCACCAGGGTCAGTCCTGGGGGCCCCTCACTCTGGACTCTACAAAGTCTCAGAATCATCTAACGGTGGAGAATGTTGCAGGGACTGAGACTGGCAGGCACATATCTTGCCTTTGGGGGCTGCAGTACAGCAGGATCCTTACCATGTACCACTCCCCAGGGCTCCTGTGTCCGGAATGCACTGTGAATACTGTACTCATTCATCAGGCTGAAAGCCTCGGGGCCTGCAGCTCCGTCCACGCCTCTCAGCATAGCAGCTATGTGGCTTGGATGCAATTTTCAATCTTTGGCCTTTATGTAAAGCAGCATAAGTAGAGGCTGAATCTGACATCTTGGGTTCAAATCTCTACCACTTATGAACTGTGTGATCTTGAGCGAGTTTCTTAACCTCTCTGGGCGCCAGCCTCAACCTCAAGTTCCTTTGCAAAATGAACTTGATAGTGAAATTTGCTACCTATGGGTGTTGTGAGTTTCATCTGCAATGATCATGAAAAGTACTTAGAACATGCTTGACTGTTAGCATCCAATGAATGTTAGTTGTAAAGTTTTCTAATTAACTGAATGGAAATAATTTTTTCATCTTATTGGATAGATCAGTACCTACTATTATTGTTTGACATTAATAAATGCTTTCAATGTGTTGCTTCCGTGTCCATAAACTTCTGGAGAGAAGAAATGATGAATGCTTGCAGAATGTATCCGGTAATGAATGTGGGCTTGAGACCTTTTAGTTGTCTTAGTCTCTCTGAGTCCAATTCTCATCACCTCTTGGGGTACGTGCCTGCTGGTGTCTCTTACAACTCAGTACTTTGGGGAGGCGTGTGCCAGGGCACGCTTCAGGGGAGTGAGTTGCCCAGCGGGGCTGGCTCTCCAGTCAGTGTCAGCCAGGAGTGGACAGTGGCTGCTGGCCAGTTGCTCCTGGGAACCCCAAATCTGGTGTCTGCTGCCTTGCACCCTCCACCCCTGCACACCATCTAGTCCTTGGACTGAACTGTTGAGGATGAAGGGCCTGCTTCTGAGAAAGAAAATTGATTTATTGTATTTAAAATGGCAAATCGCGGGGCCGGGCATGGTGGCTCAAGCCTGTAATCCCAGAACTTTGGGAGGCCGAGACGGGCGGATC
>NW_012105142.1:1598519-1604752 GCF_000951045.1 Mandrillus leucophaeus
CTTGCGGTGAGCTGAGATCCGGCCACTGCACTCCAGCCTGGGCGACAGAGCGAGACTCCGTCTCAAAAAAAAAAAAAATAAAAAAATAAAAAAATAAAAAAATAAAAAAATAAAAAAATAAAATGGCGAATCGCAAGTCTCAAGTCCTCTCTTGTAAGAACCAATGGCTAACCTTCCCATTTCTGTTCATTTTATTGTTCACCCTAGTTGGGACAAAATCCAGTCGCACCATCATTAGCTTTTGACAATTCAGACCATAGATACGGGGCTCCTTTTGGACCCACGTGGTAGCCACAGCATTTGGTAAACAAAAATCAGTGAGGGGAATTCCCACAGCTCTGTGTTGGGACTTGGGGGTTGAAGGGATGGCGGAGAGTGAGTTGATTCCAGTTCTCAAGGATGCCACAGTCTAGGGTGTCCATGGCCAGGGACTTGAGGCTCCCTGGCTGCCACGTCCTCACTCTGCTTGTGGGCAAACTCCCTGTGCCTGGGAGCTGCCTCCTAGGACAGCTTCAGCGCAGGTTCCCTGTCTTTCAGATGCCTGGGCTGGGCGGGAGCGCTGCGGGCACCGGGTCCCTCCATCAGGGCCGGTGGGGAAGCCAGTGGTTTTCCTGGAGGATGTGCCTGACCCAGAACCTGCCGTTTACTCTGATGCTGCCCAGTGGCGACACAGCAGCTGCCGTTGGAGATCTTCTCTCGGGGACACAGGAAGGAACCTGTGTGAGCAGGAGGCCAGGACCCCAGCAGATAAACTCAGCATCCCAGCCAGGCCTGACGTTTCCCTTTAAGACCATCAAGCCCAATTCTATGAAGTCTTGATCCTGGAGTCCCTGGGGTCTGTCCAGCAGTGAGCTCGCTGTCTCTGACCACAGAGGAAAAGTTTGCGTGCCTTGTCTGGGCTGCTAAGGAGCCTGGAGAAAATGCCTCCATCCTCATGCTCCCGGGGTCACCGAAATCCAGCTGGGACTCAGGAGGCAGTCCCCTGCTGGAAGCCGGACCTGCTCTTCACTGGGCAGGCTCTACCAGGCTCACAGAGTGATCCAGACCCCTAGGCTGAGTGTGCCTGGGGAAACTGAGGCCAAGGGAGGGAGCAGCCTTGCCCACAGCCTCATGACCAATTAGTGGCAGAGTCAAGGCCCCCCTGGGTCCCCTGCTTTCCAGTCTGCCATGTGGGAATGGGGGGTGGCGGGGAGGAAACTAGCAACACAAGGAACAAAGACCAGAATTTTAAAAATACAATAATGTAAATGTTTCTTAGAACTTCAGAAATTATCATGTCCTACAACATTTGATGTTGGATCAGGTTTTTTTTTTGTTTTCCCCTGAGTCTTGTGCTTCAAGGTGGATGTCAACTCTTGGTAGCGTTGGGGCACATCGCATGGGCCTCTGGGCTTTCCCCGCACGAAAATCAAACTGAGAAAGTGACAAAAATCCCTTTAGGTGTCCTGCAACTCCCCGGATCTTCTCAGGAAAAGAGACCACAGCCAAGAGGCAGAGAAAAGAAGAAGAGCTGGAATGTTGACCCTGAGTTTCTTAGGGCTGGTAATTTACACAAGTGACTCAAGGGATGTTTCTGACAGTGAGTGATTTTCAGCTGTGGCCAGTGTGGAATGGAATAGCTTGCTGTGGACCAGGTGGTCTGTCTGGCCCCTCCTGGGTGAAATTCTAGGACCTGTTCCTTACCCAGAAGCAAGATGGTCAAGCCATCTTCCAGGAGATATCTCTTGTTGCCTGGGCTTTGTGGCACAGGCAAGGGGAGGGGAGGGCTGGCCATGTGAGGACCACATGGGCTGGAGCCCCCTGACAATTGCCAGGGCAACTCCACGTGCCTGGGGGTTCTGTCCGGGGTGGCCCCGATTCTGGCTGCCTGGACGCCTTCTTTTCCTTATCCTCTCCCAGGTGTGGTGGCAGCCATAGGACTCCAAAGCAGGTGTCTGGCTGCCCGGTTCTTTGTCAAGCGAGTCCGATGAACACAAGCCCCTGATCAGCTGAGCAGTGGAGCCCCTGGCAAACCTTCCATTAATGTCAGTGATGATGTTTCCCTGTTGAGGTGAGACCCGAGTGAGGCTGGCGGCCAGGCTGGGTGGCTGATGTGGGGTGATTTATGGAAAAGGAGTCTGGATGGCCCAGACGGCCCAGGGCTCCGGGTGTGAATTCTATGCAGGTTGCTTGGGGTCAGCCACTGCTAATGGGGAATCTGCTGCTTTGACCTCTGGGGGCAATGGTGAGAAGTGTCCCCGGATATGAGAAATCACTGCATTTTCAGTTCTAATCAGAGCGGCTCTTGGGCTCAGACTGGTGTGGACTGAGCCAGGGTGTAGATGGGGTGACCATATAATTTATCGTCCAAACTGGGGCGTTTTTGGGAGTGATCATTTTGAGAGTGAAAGGGTGTGTAGTGATAATTAAATGGGGGCTGCCCCTGTCAAACTGGGACATAAGGTCACCTTGGAAATAGATGAGTTTGGCACAGTTCATTGTTATTTTGATCGCTTCTGCTGCCCATTTCTTGAACATTTTTAGGTTCTGGTGCCTCCATGGGCACGGAGGACCCATGTAAGCGCCCCTGGTTCTGCAGGGTATTAATGTAGTCTCTGGACTGGACAAATGGCCTGTTCCAGAATGTGGAGCTTGGGGATGCCTTGCAGGATGTGTCCACAAGGGTGAGATGGTGAGTTTATTCTCACTTTGCGTCCCTTTGACTAGAATTGCCTCAAGGGTGGAGTCTCCGTCCCACACCTGAAGCACATGAGTTTTGGAGTCAGACATCCCTACGTTTTTATTCTGGCTCTGCCACTTCCTAACTGTGACACAGACCAAGTTATTTCACTGATGTAAGCCTCAGTTTTCTCAGCCACTAAATGGGCATACAAATAGACCTAATAGAGATATAAGGGGGGGAGGGGGGCGGCTATTGTGCTAACTGTCGTATGTGAATGTGCTTAGCACATCATACATGCTCTGTTATTATTTAGGGTAGTGTCTTACGTCTACAAGAAGCTGCTCCGCTTTGGTATACCAAAAAAAATAACCTATTAGTTATTTTTACTTTATGTTTAATTTAAAAAATTTCAAGTAAAAATACACATGATGTATTATTCATACAGTAACAACATATGTAATTATCCAAATAAAATATGACCAAATTATTTGTATATGAATAAGTACCCGTGGCCAAATTTTGGGGGGACACGGCCAAATTTTATACTGATAGGGTCGTGTGATCAGAAAGAGTTTTGGGACCTCCTTCATGATTAGAATGACCCCCACCAGATAAAAGTAACAAAGATAGAGGCTCTCGGAGAACTTCAAGAAGCTGCTTCATTCATTTATCCATTCATTCATTCTTCAGCAGCTATTTATTGAGCACCTACCATGTTCCAAGCACTTGGGATACATCAGCAAGCTAAATGATAAATTATACAGCATATCGGAAGGTGTAAGTGCTATTTAAAAGAAGCAGGGTGGGAGGGACTAGGAGCTAGAGTACAGCGTGGTGGTGTGCAAATTAAAATTAAGTGGTCAACATGAGCTTCATTGAAAAAGTGGCATTTGAACAAAGACTTGAAGGAAGTGAAGGGCTTGGTCTTCTGTCCTCCCCACCCCCAGAGCTGCCTCCTTTCTCCTTCCGCTTTCTGGGGTTACGGTGATCACCTTCGATAGAGGGCATATCAAAGGAAAGTCGCCAATAGAATGCAACTGTTTGTGTTGCCATCACGCTTGCCGACTGTCTTCATTTCTGGCTCGTGTCTTGTCCGCCCTCCTCAAACCGCCTGGGCTACACTGGTCTACACAAGTGGGTGACCTTGTTTTGTCCTTCATTGAAGAGATAAAAGCCACAGGTCACAAATGCCTTCACCTTCCTCCCTCCAGTCCTCTAGAAAGCTCCCTGCTTGGGTAACCCTTCCTCTCTCTCTTCTTCCCCTCCTTGTAGTTCCTTGGCTCCCTCCCCTCAAAACGTCTCAAGGACTCGGTTCACATTCACTTAGCTCCCCTCTGCTGCATTTCCCAGCTCCATGGTCCAGATTAGTTTCTTTCTTTCTTTCTTTTTTTTTTTTGAGATGGAGTTTCACTCTTTTTGCCCAGGCTGGAGTGCAATGGCGTGATCTCGGCTCACTGCAACCTCCACCTCCCTGGTTCAAGTGATTCTGCTGCTTCAGTATCCCAAGTAACTGGAGTTACAGGTGCATGCCACCACTCCCGGCGAATTTTGTATTTTTATTAGAGATAGGGTTTTTACCATTTGGCCAGGCTGGTCCCGAACTCTTGACCTCAGGTGATCCTCCCGCCTTGGCCTCCCAAAGTGCTGGGATTACAGGCATAAGCCACCATACCTGGCCTAGTTTCTAAACAAGTTTATTATCTCCCATCTTTTAAATGGGAGTTTCTTGACCTCACGTCTTCCCCCAATCATTTTCTTATTTTTTAAATTCCCTAAAAAGGAGTGGAAGCTTACCAAAGCATACAAGAGAATTGTCTGCCATGCTTTCTTCATACTTTTACTTCCCACTCTCTTTTTTTCTTTTTCTTTATTGCTTTATTTTAAGTTCTGGGATAAATGTGCAGAACGTGCAGGTTTGTTACGTAGGTATACATATGCCATGGTGGTTTGTTGCACCTATCAACCTGTCATCTAGGTTTTCAGCCTCGCGTGCATTAGGTATTTGTCCTAATGCTTTCCCTCCTCTTGCGCCCCACCCCCGACGGGCCCCAGTGTGTGATGTTCTCCTCTCTGTGTCCATGTGTTCTCATTTTTCAGCTCCCACTTAGGAGTGAGAACATGCAGTGTCTGGTTTTCTGGTCCTGTGTTAGTTTGCTGAGGATGATGACTTCCAGCTTCATCCATGTCCCTGCAAAGGGCATGAACCCATGTCCCACTCTCTTTTGTTAGCTGGTAGAGGCTGGCTTCTGTTCCTTCCTGCCATTCTGAGCCCCTGGGACCACCATGTTGTCACATGTGGACACTTGGAGCTCTTATCTTCTAGTCTCCCTGTCTCTGCATCAGCACACACAGCTGACCTCTCTTCTTTAAAGCACTCTCTTCTCCTCACTGCCATGATACCTGCACCACTGTCTCTCACGAAGGTTCCTTGACACCTCTATCTTTTAGAACCTCACTTGCTGGTTCCTCTTCATTTGACTTTCTCTGGAACTTAATATTGGATTTTCTTCTACACTGCGGTCTCGCCTGTTCTCATTCCTATCTTTGCTTGGAAAATACTTCTATATATAAACAGTTGTAAATATCTTATCTACAGCTAAGATCTCCTATTTGAGCTCTGAGGTCCCAAATCCAACTACTTCCCTGAGAACTCCTTTCATACCTAAGGGCATCCCAATGTCACATGTCCAACCCTGAAATTCTTCAGCTTCCCCCAAACGTACCTTCCCTCAGCCTTCCCCACCTCCAAGGATGGCACCTGTTTCTACCCTATTGTTCAATCCTCAAACCTGGCTGTTACTCTTTTTTTTTTTTTTATATTAATTGATTGAGGTATATTTCACATAGCATAAAATGAACAATTTTAAAATGAACAATTCAGTGACATGTAATACATTTACAGAGTTGTACGACCATCACCTCCATGTAGCGCCGAAACATTCACACACACCAAAGTAAAAGACTGAGCTCATGAAGCAGCCACTCCCCATTTCCCCCTCCAGCAAGCCCCTGGCAACTGCCAATCTGAGTTCTGTCTCTGTGGATTTACCTATTCCAGAAATCTCATATGAACGGAATGACAATATGTGACCTTTATGTCTGACTTCTTTCATTGAACATAATGTTATTGAAGCTGTAACATGTATTAGTACTTCGTTTTTTTATGGCTGAAAAATAGAGCACAATTATATTGGGGTCCCCAAGCCCCGGGGCCATGGACCAGCGCCATGGCCTGTTAAGAAGCGGCCCCACAGCAGGAAGTGAGCGGTGGGTGAGCAAGCACTACCACCTGAGCTCAGCCTCCTGTTAGATCAGCAGCAGCATTAGATTATCACAGGAACACGAACCCTATTGTGAACCGAGCCTGCGAGGGATCTAGGTCTCATGTTTATCAGAATCTAACTAGTGTCTGATTATCAGGGTTGGAGCAGTTTCATCCCAAAACCACCCGCCCCCAGCTCCAGTGTCCGTGGAAGAACTATCTTCCACGAAACAGGTCCCTGGTGCTGGAAAAGCTGGGGATCATTATATTATAAAATACATATATGTATATATGTATATTATATATGTA
>NW_012105142.1:1605238-1607644 GCF_000951045.1 Mandrillus leucophaeus
TATGTATCATGTGTATAATACATGTATACATATATGTATCTATAATATGCAGTATATATGTATATTATATATGTATTATATGTATAATATATACACATTATATATGTATATATGTATATATTGTATATGCATCTATGTATATATGTATATTATATGTATATTATATGTGCGTGACATTGCACATTGTGTGTGTGATATATACATGCATGTACATATGCACATCGTGTGTGTGATATGATATATACATATATGTACGTATGCACATCGTGTGTGTGATATATACTTACATGTACATATGCACATCGTGTGTGATATATACATATATGTATATATGTATATTATATATGTATTATATGTATAATATATTACTTATAACACATACATTATCTATGTATTATAGATAAGGTATAACACAGTTTATTTATCTGTTAATCTATTATTGATAGAGCCCTGGGGTATATTCATCTCTACATCTAGATGTGTATAAGAGACAGTCTATGTATTATAGATAAGGTATAACACAGTTTATTTATCTGTTAATCTATTATTGATAGAGCCCTGGGGTATATTCATCTCTTAGTTATTGTGAAAGTGCTGTGGTATCAGGGGTGTACATGTATTTGTCTGAGTACCTGTTTTCAGTTCTTTGGGACATATACCTAGGATTGAATTTACTGAGTCACAAAGTAATTCTATGTTTAACTTTTGCCACTGTGGCTGTGCCATTTTACGTGCCCACTAGCAATGAATGAGGGTTCCTCTCCACATCCCCACTGACACATGTTATTTTTTCTGTTTACATTTTTTGCTGATCACCATCCCATGGGCATCATTATGATTTTGCTTTGCATTTCCCTCATGACCAGTCACTGGGCATTTTTTATGTGCTTGTTGGCCATTTGTATATCTTCTTGGAGGAATGTCTATTTGCATCCTTTGCTCATTTTAAAATTGGGATTTTTGTTTTTTTATTGCTGAGTTGTAAAAGTTATTTCTATGTTCTGGATACAAGACCCTTATCAGATATATATATGATTTGTGAATCATATCATTGAAACAACCTCCTGTTGCTGTCCTGTTTTTTCTTTCTTTTTTTTTTTTTTGAGAAGGAGTCTCGCTCTGTTGCCCAGGTTGGAGTACAGTGGCATGATCTTGGCTCACTGCAACCTCTGCCTCCTGGGTTCAAACAATTCTCCTGCTTCAGCCCCCCAAGTAGCTGAGACTACAGGCACGCAACACCGTGCCCAGCTATATTTTGTATTTTCTGTAGAGTCATATTTCACCATGTTGGCCAGGCTGGTCTTGAACTCCTGACCTCAAGTGACCTGCTGGCCTCAGCCTCCCAAAGTGTGGGGACTACAGTTGTGAGCCACTGTGCCTGGCCTTTGGTTGTGGTTCCTAACCCTTGTTAGCTCACCTAGCCTGCAAGGCCAACCTTAGGAGACACCCTCATGCATGCACTTCCCTCCATCTTCACCCTTCATCTCACTAACACCCTGCCCCGATTATTTCTCATTTGGGTAATGCTATAGTTTCTAATTTTGTCTTTTTGCCTCTACTCTTGTCCCCTTATAATCTATTCTCTACCAAATAGCCAGAATGATCTTTTTTTTTTTTTTTTTTTTTAGAAACGGGTCTCACTTTGTCTCCCAGGCTGAAATGCAGTAGTGCGATCATGGCTCGCTGTAGCCTCAGTCTCCTGGGCTCAAGCCATCCTCCCACCTCAGCCTTCTGAGTAGCTTGGACCACAGGTGCATACCGCCATATCTGGCTAATTTTTATATGCTTTTTGGAGAGATGGAGTCTCATTATGTAGTCCAGTCTGGTCTCAAACTCCTGGTCTCAAGCATTCTGCCCACCTCGGCCTCCCAGAGTGCTGGGATTACAGATGTGAGCCACTGTGTCTGGCCTGGAATGATCCTTACAAATATAAACTTGACGATGACCTCCATCTGCCTCAAATCCTCAAGGACTTCCTGTCACATCTGTAATAGGCTTAGGACCCTGTCACGTGTCCCTGCTGTCCTCTCTGGCCACACATCCTATTTTAGCCCTGATGTCCTTCCTTAAATTCTCCCAGCACAGGGCTTTTCCAGCCTTGGAGGCTTTGAATGTGCTTTCTCCTCTGCCTTGAGAGCTTATTCAACATGCACCTGGTGAGCCCCATTCTCCTTCCCATCTTAGCGTAAATGTCACCCCTCAGGGAGGGCTTCCCCAGCCACACATTTAGATTAGACCTCCCTCTCTCATGGGCTATCTCATAACCTTATTAGCCCCTAACTCACGGGCTGTCTTGTAACTCTATCAGCCCCTATCTCATAACCTTATTGGCCCCTACCTCATGAGGTATCTCACAGTCTATTTAGCCCCTATCTCATGGGCTCTCTTATAACCTTATTAGTCCCT
>NW_012105142.1:1616354-1617080 GCF_000951045.1 Mandrillus leucophaeus
TTTCTTTCTTTCTTTCTTTCTTTCTTTCTTTCTTTCTTTCTTTCTTTCTTCCTTTCTTTCCTTTCTTTCTCTTTCTCTCTCTCTCCTTCCTTCCCTACTCCCTCTCTTCCTCCTTCCTTCCTTCCTTCCTTCCTTCCTTCCTTCCATCCTTCCTCTCTTTCCCTTTTCCTTTCCTTTCCTTTTTCTTTTGAGCCAGGGTCCTGTCCTCTTGCCCAGGCTGGAGTGCAGTGGCATGATCATGGCTCACTGTAACCACTGTAACCTTGAACTCTTGGGCCCAAGGGATTCTCCTGCCTCAGTCTCCAAAGAAGCCAGAACTACAGCTGCATGCCACCATGGTCAACTAATTAAAAAAAATTTTTTTTTGTAGAGATGAATTCTTGTTTTGTTGCCCAGGCTGCTCTCTAACTCCTGCCTAAATCAATCCTCCTGCCTCAGTCTCCCAAAGTGCTGGGATTACAAGCATGAGCCGCCATGCTTGGCCTTGAAGTGCCTTCTAATCATACAGTTTTAGCCTTTCTGAGAATATCATAGAAACAGAATCATACAGTGTGTATTCTTTTGTGTCTGACTGTTTCATTTGGCATGACACATTTCAGATGCATGCGTGGTGTTATGTATAGCAATAGCTCGTTCCTTTTTATGGCTGAGCAGTATTCCATTGTATGAATGCTTTACAGTTTATTTTTTTTGTTCACTAGTTGAATGCCATTTAGGTTGTTTGTA
>NW_012105142.1:1618235-1621696 GCF_000951045.1 Mandrillus leucophaeus
CTATCTCATAACCTTATTGGCCCCTACCTCATGAGGTATCTCACAGTCTATTTAGCCCCTATCTCATGGGCTCTCTTATAACCTTATTAGTCCCTACCCCATGAGCTATCTCATAACCTTATTGGCCCCTACCTCATGGGCTATCTTATAATCTATTTCGCCCCTATGTCATGGGCTATCTCATAACCTTATTAGACCCTGTCTCATGGGCTATCTCACAACTTTCTTGGCCCCTACCTCATGGGTTAGCTCATAACCTTATTGGTTCCTATCTCACGGGATATCTCATAACCTATTTAGACCCTATCTCATGGGATACCTCATAACCTATTTAGCCCCTATCTCATGGGTGATCTCACAACTTTCTTGGCCCCTACCTCATGGGTTAGCTCATAATCTTATTGGTTCCTATCTCATGAGCTATCTCATAACCTATTTAGTCCCTATCTCATAGGCTATCTTATAACCTCATTAGCCCCATACCTCATGGGCTATCTCATAATGACTTTATTTTTTCATTCATAGTTTAAAAAAATTCTTCTGGATGCCGACCAGGTGCCAGGCACCCTGTGTTCAACAGGTGGATATTGGTTTGCAAGACAGATAAGGTTCCTGCCCATTGGCTGCTGACAATCTAGCTCAAGAGACAGATAGGAAAAATAAGTGCACAAGACCTTACTATGTTATGTGAAGAAAATACATGGGGTAAATAGTGTCAGTGGGTGGGGGAGGAAAGGGAGGGTGGGAATTCACAGTTGGTTGGGGTGAGTCCCTGCAGAGGAGCCAAGAACGCACATCTGAGAGCAGGCAGCCTCCCCGAGGGAGGCAGAGAGCAGCGAGCGAGAGAGCCCTGGGCTTTGATCCACAGGCAGCTGAAACCCGTGGCCGTTACCCCACGAGGGCGGTGCAGGAGCGCAGTGGAGGTGGGCAGCATGCAGACACAGTCTGGAGTCAGCGCTGTTTCCTTGCGTGCAATGTCTAGGTTCTGCACTGAAAGCTTCATGAGGTCACACACCTACTTTACCCACTACCGCGCACCAGCTCCTAGCAAGTGCCTCCCTGGAGTAGGTGCTGAATAGACGTTTATGAACACTGAATGAATATTACTTTTATGAATGAGATTAGCTCGATCTCCATCCCCTTTCTGTGTTTACATTAACCATGTTCTGACTGAGCCCCTTTGTTTTCCAGCCATGCCAAAGACAGACTCAAGTTCAGCTCTGGCTGAATGACTGCAAATTTCGATTTGGAATAGTCTGCAATTTCATCCATGAGTCACTGATGTGCCTCCACTTCTCCCAGGGGATTGCTGCCTCTACAACAAAATCTTACCCCTTTCGTTTTCACCAAGTCCTCAGAATCTTCTGGAAGCTCAATAACAATTCCTACCCAAAGTCTGAATGCTATTCCTGAGTCAACAACTGTGTTTGCCTTTTCACCCCAGTTGTCCCGGCTGCTGGTGGCCATGGTAAGGGAAACTTTACATGGCTCCACTTCTGTGTAGCTGATGAGGGTGCTGTGGGGTTTATGCAAGGGGATGTCTAGACAGGTCCATCTTTTCTGCATTTGATGTGGAATCTTTGTTAGGCACAAGGGACCCTGGTGAAGCTTGAATCCAAAACAGCTTCAGCAGACGCGACCCTTGCCAGGGAAGTCTGTGTAGTAATGAGATCTTCATGTTGACAGGATCTTTATTAACCCTGGGACAACCTGTTTTCTTCCCACATGAAATTAATTTATTGGCTGTTCTGCTTAGACGTCATTTGGCTCCCACTCCTGCTTGTATGGCCTGGCCTCTTTTGGAAAAGTCTTATTACTTTTAAGAACCAGTCTTTTGTGATTCTTCTGTGTCATTTAACTCAATGGAGTCCCTTGACTTCCTTGGGGGCAAACGATGCCTTTGGAAGAGTGTACCTGTGTGCACACATGCCTGCTGAACAAGGCTGCACAGGTGTGAACTGCAACTGGAGAAAGACTGGGAGGCTGTGGTGGGCTGGTGGCATAATGTTGACACATGGGTGAAGAAAAAAAAATGGCCAGGCTCAGTGGCTCAAGCCTGTAATCCCAGCACTTTGGCAGGCCAAGGTGGGCGGATCAGCTGAGGTCGGGAGTTTGAGACCAGCCTGGCCAATGTGGTGAAACTCCGTCTCTACTAAAAATACAAAAATTAGCCGGGTGAGGTGGCGGGTGCCTGTAATTCCAGCTACTCAGGAGGCCTTGGCAGGAGACTTGCTTGAACCTGGGAGGCGGAGGTTGCAGTGAGCTGAGATCGCACCATTACACTCCAGCCTGGGCAACAAGAGCAGAATTCTGTCTCAAAAAAAAAAAAAAAGATTGGAAAACTATACCTTGGGCTGTCTCTGCAGTCATAATTACTTGGACCCAAGCAGTAGCTCAGCATATAGTTCAGAGGGCGTGCTCAGAGTTGAAATGCCTGGATTTGAATCCTACATACCCTCCGTGTGATCCTGGACATGTAACACAATCTCTCTGTGCCTATATTTTCTCACTTACAGAATGAGGGTAATGAAAGTCCCTTATGGACTTGTGGGTGGATTAGATGTGTCATTATATATCCAGGGCTTGCAAAGAGCACATAGTAGACACACCATCAGTGTCAGCTGACGGGGTCATTGCGACCTCTCCTTGATGTTTTTCTTTCTGATGGGCTATTCACAGCATTTGGTAAAAAGGCCTTCCCCACGCCTCTTGTACCCGTTGATCTAAGTAGGCTAGATGTTGGATATTTATTTATGTTCCATCTGGCTCCCAAATGACTCACCACAGGATTCTCGGGGGCTGTGCCGACCAGACCCTTGCAGTTTCCCGTCAGCATGTGTGGTCTGTCCTCTTACACAGCTGCCCACCGGCCTCTCCCTATTTCGGAATCAGCCTTGTGTGTGCATGCATGTACTCCCGCCTCCCCCACGTCCACAGCCCTGGATCCTACCCACTCCTCAGGACCCAATTTAAACCCTACCTCCTCCATGAAAGCCCCAAGCTTCAGCTGGGATTTTTCTCTGCTCCTACTTTGCTCTGGAGTTATCCCTGGAAGGCAGAACTTGGTGGGGGTCTCAGTCTTCCTAGATTCGCCTAGGCTGCCAGCAGGGGCTTCTCCCAGGTGCGTGACCTGTGTCTCTTAAATGGAACAGTCAGGGTTTCCCTGTCACGTTTGCTGAACAAGGGCACATCCATTTTGAGAAGAAGTTTCTTGCCATCAGTTTTTAAAAATTCCCTTTTAATACATTTATTCACTTTAAAAATTCAATGAGGTAAACGTCCGTTTGTTTGGTATACCATTCTATGAGCTTAGACAAAAGCAAACGGCCCCACAGTCACCACCACAATTAAGATACTGAACAGGGCTGGGGGCGGTGGCTCACACCTGTAATCCCAGCACTCTGGGAGACTGAGGCGGGCGGATCATCTGAGGTCAGGGGTTCGAGATCAGCCTTTCCAAC
>NW_012105142.1:1623100-1654148 GCF_000951045.1 Mandrillus leucophaeus
GGGGTTATAATTTGTAAAAAACTGCCAACCTGTTGCCCCAAATGGTTGTATCAATTTTGAACCAACAATGTATGAGATTTCCAGACGCTTCCCGTCCTCAGGAGCACTTGGTACTGTCACTTAAACAAGTTTTTGTTTGTTTGTTTGTTTAGCCAATCTAATAGCTGTGTAGTGGATCTCACTGTGGTTTTAATTTGCTTTTTTCTAATGACTAATGACGCTGAACATCTTTGAAATGTACTTATTTGCTGTTTGTTTATCTTCTTTGGTTAAGTGTCTTTAAAATGTTTCGCCTGTTTTTATAGGGTTGTTTGTTTCCTTATTATTGAGTTTTGGGAGTTCTTTATGGAATCTGGATTCAAGTCCTTTGTCAAACATGTGCTTTGCAAATACTTTCTTCCCATTTGTGGCTTGTCTTTTAACAGTGTCTTTTGCAGAGCAGAAGTTTTTAATTTTGATGGAGCTCAATTTATCATTCCTTTTTTTTTTTTTTTTTATGGATTGCGCATTTGGTGTCATTTCACCAGCTTTTAATTTTATTTTAATTCTCCTCAGCCTGTGAACAGCACTTGGGTGTGGTTTCCAGGCAGTTGCTGCGTGGAACCGCTCTTCCCCACTTCCTGCCCGGCCTCTCCATAGCCCCCTCCTGGCTATTTCGGTCACCAGCTGGAACCTCTGTGAGGAGGGGCACTGGCCCACAGATGTTGCCCCTCTGAAGCCCTGGTGAAAGGTGTCATGAAGGAGGACAGCCACTGAGAATGTCTCCCACGCACCCTGCTCTCTGCTTGCCTGCCCCGACTCCCACTTTCTCAAGATAGAGGGGTTTTCATTCCAGAAACACTGTTGCTTTCATGGTTCCTTGGTTGGGGCCGACACAGTTCACGCCACGGGTTTCTCTAACTTCGAAGATCTGGAACAAGGCTGAGGCACTGCCTTTTACCACCCATAAGGGCTTTTGGACTTACTGCAGAAAGTCTAGGAAGTGGCAGCTTCCCTGAACCTGCAACATCTTTTTTCTCCTGAATCCCAGGACACTGAGTGACCCCTTGCTCATCTTTGCATTGCCTGGATAAGAAGGTGGGTCCCAGCTGCCTTATAGTCTACATATCCAGAAAAGGGATTGTACATGTCCAGCCCAATGAACCTGTCATTTGACCTTTGCTTTGACTGGGTTCTACTGCACTGGCTCCAAGGAAAGGCAAGGCACCTGGGCATGGCTGGGGTCTTTCCATCTTTGCGACAATGGAGCAAAGCCAGAATAAGTCACGTCTAAAGTTCTCGTTTTGTTAACCGGGTTGCTCTCTAACTCCTGGCCTAAAGCCATCCTCCTGCCTCAGCCTCCCAAATGGCTGGGATTACAAGTGTGAGCCAGCGCTTTATGTTTCATCTTGGGAACCACCAGATGGAACATAAATAAATATCCAACATCCAGCATCCTTGCATCAGTGCTTAGGGAACCTGGCATTAACTGGGGAGCTCTAGGGCCTGGAGGCTGGGCTGTGGAATGTGTCCGTCATGCCTAAGTGGAGTGGCCATTGCCACTGGTGAGTCTGCTACTGTGACAATACTATTAAAATATCAGCCATTCCTCCAAGACTTAACATGAGCCAGAGCTCTGCAGCTACAGTTGAGGCCTTGCCTAAGTGGCCAGAACCAGAATTCAGAATCTCACTCCAGTTGTGCACACACAAAGGAATTTCTTCCTCTGTGTGGTCTCCTCCCCCAACCGGGACTGTCTCATATTATTCCTGGGTACAGGCGTTTGCTTCAGACCTCAGAGCACTCTTACCTCACTTGGAGGCATTTTCCCCCCCGGTCCGAGTCTCCAAGACAATACTGCAACTTGTAGTGGTTGGTGACCTTCTGCTGCAGTAATTCCCTCCTTTGGGCATTGAAATTGATTTTCTTCCTTGTGGCATGTAAAGATTCAAAGCGTGCCCCTTGCTCCGGGTCCCAGGAGAGTTCCCGCATCAGCGGCTGAGTCGGGGACAAGGCCGGTGCTGGCCACCAGTGTGGGAGGGGGAGGAGGGGGTTCCTGTGCATCCTCCAACCCCAGTCGTACCTGTGTGCCCCCGGGTGGGAATTGGGCATGGATACTGGGGGTTCCGGCTGGGGCAGTCTTTGCAGCAGCTTCCTTGCCAGACTGGATTTTGACCAAGGAAAATCAGTGGACCCTCATCTTTCAGTGGTTCTTTCCTAGAAATTCTGTGTGTGTGTCAGTTCTCAGAGACTGCACTGTGGCCTCCCTTGTGAGTGAGAAGAGTGACTGGAAGCATGTGAGTTCTGCCTCTATCCCATCCCCTGTAGCTCCTCTCAGTCTCCGTTCCCCACACAGGCAGCCTGGTTAGGAGCCCTCTGTACCCAGCACCAGTGTCCTTCCAGAAACCCATTTGTGCTGCCTGCCAGCACCTGCCCCTGCCTGTTGTGGCAGTCCCGTCTCCTGCCTTTCCTGCCCCCCTCCTCAAAGGACTTCCCCCAAGACTGGCAGAAATCTCAGCTCTTGGGATGCAGGGTGGAGGGGAATTTAGCATCAAGGGATTGTCTTAGGCTGCGTCTCAGCCCCTGTTCTTTTCTGGAAGCTCTAAAGAGCACGGCCCTTCAGCATGTCCCCCTTCCCTTCCTGTTCTTGTCCCTCCACTCCTTTCCCTCTCCCTGCCACAGTGATATTTCCAGAGGGCAAATCAGATCATGTCACTCCCTTGCTTAAAACACCTCCTTATTTTCTTGGGCATGAAGCCCCAGCCTCTGAAAGTCCCTCGTCAGTCTGCCCTGGGTTACGATGACCATTTCAAGGTACCTGTTCTTTCAAAGCCACAACAGTGTCCTCCAGACATGCTGTCCACTTGCAATTCCCTGAAAGCCCTCCCTCCGCCTCCCTCTGGCTCTTGTTTACGAGCTCATCCTTCTAGTTTCAGCCTCAGGGGCCTGCACTTGGCAGATCTGACCCGCTCACCTGCCCCCTCCAGGCCAGGTGCTTCTCCTCTGAGCTCACGGGTCGATGCCACAGATATTTCCTGTGGGCCTCTTGCATGCCAGGTGCTGTGCTGGGGGAAGACAGAGAAACAGGGCAGCACAAGCCGCCCTCCCTGGGGTTTCCATGCCTGTAGCAGGACTCAGACAATGAACAGGCAGGTAAAAAAGAGGGTCATGCAAGACTTTGAGATTTGCACTGGGGAAGCAGGCACATCGTGAAAACGGCTGGGCAAAGCGCCTCTGCTGTGGTTGTCCCCTCTGAAACTCATGTGGAAATCTATTTATTTTGCTTATTGATTTTTTTGAGACAAGGTCTATGCTCTGTCATCCAGTCTGGAGTACAGTGGTGCGATCATAGCTCACTGCAGCCTCAATTTCCTGGGCTCAAGTGATCCTCTTGCCTCAGCCTCCCGAGTAGCTGGGACTGCAGCTACTGTAAAAAATTAACTTGGTTAATGTTTCTAATTTTAATTTTAATTTTTTTTTTTTGTAGAGAGAGGGCCTTGCTGTGTTATTCAGGCTGGTCTCCAACTCCTGGCTTGAAGTGACCCTACTGCCTCAGCCTCCCAAAGTGCTAGGATTACAGGTATGAGCCACCATGCCCGGCCTTATGCTGAAATTTAACTGTAATTGTGACAGTATTAAGAAGTGGGGCCCTTTAGGGGGTGATTAGGTCATGAGGGCTGTACCTTCATGAATTGATTAACCCTGAATTGCTTCATTCTGAATTGATTGATCCCAAATTGATTAATCCTGTTATCTTGTTAGTTATTGCAGAGAGGAAACTCAGCCCTCATTTTTCTCTGTCTCATGTGCTTCTTGGTCCTCTCGCAAAGATGTGATGTGATGATACGGCATGAAGGCTCTTGGCGGATGCTGAAGCCATGCTCTTGAACTTTCCAGCCTCCAAAACCATGATAAATAAATTTATTAATTACCCAGTCTGTGATATTCTATTAAAGCAGCAGAAAACAGACTGAGACGCCCTCTGAGAGGAATATTGAGTGGGGGAAGAGTCTAGTTCCTTGACGATCTGGAAGGAAGGTGTTCCAGTCAGGGAGAATAACAGGTTCAAAGGCTCAGAGTTGGACAAGAGCTTGATGTGTCCCAGGAGGCACTGGAAGCAGAGTGAGCCTGGTGCATTTGAGACACAGCAGGGATTATTCCAACACCCCCTTTCCTCTATATGCTAGAATAATTTTCAATAACAATTCGGCAGGGAAAGTAATAATAGTAATGACCAGAAAAGAAATGTGGACAGCAAAAAAAGTCCTTTTATTGAACTTTTTATATCTAATCATGCCAGAAGAAGAAATTACAATAGCAAAAAGAAAAATACGTAATAGATTAATCCTATTAAATTACATCCATGTGGACAAACCTATTCCCATATATCTGTTGCAACAATGAATAATGACATCATAGCTCTCACTTTGAGCCTTGGCTTCTGCAAATTTGCCAATGGCTTTGACAACCTTTTTCATCTATACACGTTCACTGTTCACAACAGCCAGGTTTGTCAGCTTGTCTTCACTCATAGTTGGTTGAAGAACACGTCTTTATTAATTTTAATTTCAAAGAGTTTCTTTCACAAGAAACAACAGACATACAAATGGTTATGAAAGTCTTAAACGTGAGGATAATTTTGGCAGAGATGTATAAAAATCCCATCTAAAATATCTCCCCTAGTTGAAAACCACTAAAATATCATCACCAGAGATTCATCATAGATTCCTATTTTATTCAGTAAAAACTTTCAAGGTTTTTCTTCTTCTACAAAAATCAGGAAGAACGGTGGGATGATGGTGAACATGACATGACTGGCTCCATTGCTGTGGGCCATGTGTCCAGTTTTTGGTGAAAATGATCAAGGCTTTGAAGCTTTGCTCTCTCAATTTCTTCCGGCAATATTAGACCTGTGTCTTTTGTCATTTCTCCTCGCACTATTCCTCAACACTTGATTCTTTTTGTATTTCATTTTCTATTGTTTTTGTACTTGTGTGCTGCATTGTTAATGGCCTTCACCATTTCTTTTTTTTTTTTGAGATGGAGTCTCGCTCTGTCGTCCATGCTGGAGTGCAGTGGCACGATCTTAGCTCACTGCAAGGTCCGCCTCCCGGGTTCAAGAGATTCTCCTGCCTCAGCCTCCTGAGTAGCTGGGATCACAGGAGCGCACCACCACACCCGATTAATTTTTGTGTTTTTAGTAGAAACGGGGTTTCACCATGTTGGCCAGGCTGGTCTTGAACTTCTGACCTCAGGTGATCCCCCTGACTTGGTCTCCCAAAGTGCTAAGATTACAGGTGTGAGCCACCACGCCCTGACTTTCTCCCCCATTTCTGAGCACGCATCTTCAAGGAACAGTTTTAAAACTTGGTGCTTCACTAAACATTGTTCAAGGGAGAGTCTGGTTGTTTGCAAATGTTTTTTGTGACTGATGAACCTCATCGATCACATCACACCAGGATAAAAAGTACTAAATGGCTCCATTGCTGTATAATTTAACTTTTTGGATTCTCTTTTCGTTTTCAATTAACAATTGAAACTAACAAATTTCAATCTTGAAGACACTATTAAAATTCAATAAATCATGCATGAACTAAAATTTACACTTATCAAACAAAAAGGTAACACTGTTTAGTTCCTTCTGTTTTAAATTTTAAACATGAATGAACTTCCACACAATCACTTGGGATGACAGAAGTCATCTCAGTTCTGTTTCTTTGCCTTTGCAATCACGGTGCTGTCATTGTTTGTTTTGAATCTACTGTTTAAATGCAGGGATGTGTAGTTCCACAGAGCCTGGGGACAGGGACTGTGCCCAAAGTGAACTTCAGCAATTCTGAGCTGCTATAAGTTTACTCTTTAAACAAATGCATATGGTTGAGTATGTGTGTCTCAGGGACACATCTATAACTAGGAGTTATTTGAATTAAGTTCCATGTAGAAATCAATGTGTATTAAAATGTAAGTAATAAAAATGTGCTAATTTGAAGCTTGCATATATAGTACTAAAACTCAAAGTAATGGGAGTAGTTGCTTAGAACCTAAACCAACAATAGATTTGAAAAGAGTATTTTTTTTTTTAAATCATGCATATTTCTTAGAATTGCTGGCACATGGAGATAAAAATGCTCTGTAGACATTGAATACCCTTACTCTTTGCATCTAAGGGGGTGGTTTTTCCCCGGCAGGACTATGATTGCGACCTGCAGAGGAACAAGTGAGGGGAGGAGTAGTGAGAAATGACATAAAAGGGGCTCATAAGAGCCAAGTCCTCAGGGGTCTTGCAGGCCATGGTGCTGGGGTATGGCTTTTAGCTCAAGTGCAATGTGCTCTTATAGTGCCAGGTAGACTGCCTTACTGTTGAACATGGACAAGTCACCAGGACATTCCAAAATAATAGGATGTCTTTTCTGTTTGACCGTAATCTCCTTGAGGGCAGGCAATGGGTTTCAGGTACCTTTGTAAGTCTGTGTTTTTCCCAGTGCTTACAAGAGACAAAATATACAGACAATAACCGGACCATATGCAAGATAGAACTCTGACCTTACGATCGGCAGCAAAGAACTTAAGAAGTCAAACTCCCATCTTTAGCAACCATCCAGGATGACAAATAACAACCCTTGTATCATTTGGTCTTAAATGGCTGGGACTTGGTGAATTAGGGACAGTGTCTCTAATTTTTGTCCCTGCTTCTAACTTAGCACCATGCAGAGAAAGCCAAATATGCCCACTTAAACCATCACATAGGACGCCCTGCTTCTAGTTAGCTGCCTACAGTTTCCTCTGCCAACAGGGCACACTGGAAGCCTTCTCTTTTTCCACCATAAACTTTTCCCACCCCTCTGCCTGCCTTCGAGTCTCTGCCAAATGTGAGTGATGGTTGCTGATTCTCTTGACGTAGCAAGCTCTAAATAAATAATGTTTGCTTATTCTCATTTGGGTGGTCTTTGTTTATTTCCTTGCCTGACTCACATAGTGAATTAATGAATGAGTGAGTGAATGAATGACAACCCTGCCTTCCAGAAGCTAACCCTCTAATGCAAGGGATAAAGCTAAGGAGGGGTCAGGTGCAGTGGCTCACACCTGTAATCCCAGCACTTTGGGAGGCTCAGGCAGGCAGATCACCTGAGGTCAGGAGTTCGAGACAAGCCCGGCCAACATGGCAAAACCATGTCTCTACAAAAATACAAAAATTAGCTGGGTGTGGTGGTGCACGTCTGAAGTCCCAGCTACTCAGGAGATTGAGGCAGAAGAATCACTTAAACCTGGGTGGTGGAGATGGCAGTGAGCCAAGATCGTGCCACTGCACTTCAGTCCGGGTGACAGAGCAAGACTCCATCTCAAAACAAAAAAACCAAAAAAACAAAAAAAACAAACAAAAAAAGAAGTTAAGGAGGGGAAGGTTAACAGCAACATGGCTGACTGATGACAGAGACACTACACCTACAGGGAAACAGATGGGCCCTCCTTCTGAGTCTCTGTCTGTTTACACTAATCATCTTCTCGGGATGCCTGCTCCTTTATAAACCTGGGATCCTCCCATGCAAAATCACTAACATGCATTTTCACTTAATGTATGGTGAGCATCTCTCCACTTAATAGTATATCCTTCAAGGATGCAATTTTAAATGGTTGCATAGTATTCCATGAGGTCAAGTGGATGGCTGCTTCTAATTTTATTTTATTTAAAAAATTACTTTTGTTATGTATTGACAAATTACAGTTGTATGTATTTCTTGGGTTACAAAGCGGTGTTATGATTTTTGATTACAAGGTGGAAAGATTAAATTAAGCTAATTAACATATCTATCATCTCAAATATTTAACATTTTTTGTGGTAAGAATATTGGAAATGTACTCTTTTAGTTATATTGAAATGCACAGAGCTCAATTACTAGCTGTATTTACCATGATGTTCAATTAATATATAAAAAAAATCTCTTTCTCTTGTCTAGCTGAGGCTTTGTACCCTGTAACTATCATCTCCCCATTTCCCACAACCCCAGGCTCTGGTAACCACCATTCTGCTCTCTGCTTCTATGAGTTCAATTGTTTCAGAATCCATGTGTAAGTGAGAGCACGCAGTATTTGCCTTGCTATACTTGGCTTACTTCACTTAATGTAATGTTCTGCCATTCTATCCATGTTGTTACAAATGACAGAATATTTTTTAAGGTTGAATAGTATTCCATCATGTATATATGCCACATTTTTCTTATCCATTCATCAATGGTAGAGCATCCAAATATATAAAGCACATATTAAAGAATCTGAAGGGAGAGATAGATTGCAACATGATAATAGTAGGGGACTTCAGTAGACCACTTTCAATAATGGACAAATTATCCAGACAGAAAATTACTACGGCACTTCAGACCAAGTGGATCTAACAGAAATACATGGAAGATTTCATCTAATAGCAACAGAACCCACATTCTTCTCAAGTGCACATAGAGCATTCTCCAGGATAGATCAGATGTTATGCCACAAGACAAATCTTAGCAAATTTAAGGCGGCTGAAATGATGTCATGTATCTTTTCTGACCACAGTGTTATAAAATTAGAAATTAGTTACAAGAGGAATTTCAGAAATTTCACAAATACATGGGAATTAAATAGCATGCCCCTGAACATCGGGTCAATGGTGAAATTAGAAGAGAAATTTAAAAATATCTTGAAAGAAACAAAAAGGGAAATACAACATACCAAAACTTATGGGATGCAGCCAAAGCAGTTCTAAGTAGAATGTGTATAACAATAAATGCCTACATCAAAAAAAGAAGAGTTGCAAATAAGCACCTTATCGTTATGCCTTAAGGAAATAGAAAAGGAAGAACAAACTAAGCCCAATGTTAGCAGCCAAAGAAATAATAAATAGTAGAACTGAAATAAATGATACAGAGACTAGAAAACAATGCAAAAGCAATAAAAATAAGGGTTAGTTTTAGTTTTTTGAAAAGATAAACCAAGTTGACCAACCTTTAGCTTGACTAACCAAGAGAAAGAGAGCAGAAATAAAAGAGGAGACATCACAACGGACACCACAGAAATACAAAGGGCCATAAGAGACTATTTAGAATAATTATATGCTGGCTGGGTATGGTGATTCATGCCTGTAATCCCAGCACTTTGTTAGGCTGTGGTGGGAAGATCACTTGAGCTCAGGAGTTCAAGGCCAGCCTGGGTAACAGTGAGACTGTGCCTCTACAAATATTAAAAATAAAAATTAGCTGGATATGGTGGCATGCATCTGTAGTCCAAGGCTTGAGCCCAGGAAGTTGAGGCTGCAATGAGCCATGATTGCATCACTGCACTCCAGCCTGGGTGACACTGCACTCCAGCCTGTCTCAAAAAAAAATTATATGCCAAAAAATTGGTTAACTTAGAAGCAATGGATACATCCCTAGAGACGTCTAACCTACTGAGACAAAATCATGAAGAAACAGAAAAATCTGATCAGACCAATAACGAGAGAGGAGATTGAAGCAGTCATAAAAAATCAACCAACAAAGAAAAGTCCAGGACCAGATGGCTTCATGGTTGAACTCTGTCCAACATTTAAAGAACTAATACCAGTTCTCCAAAAACCCTTCCAAAAAAAAAAAAAAAAAGTTGAAGAGGAGAAAATCCAAACTCTTTTAACGAGGCCAGCTTTACCCTGATACCAAAGCCAGACAAGGACATTACAAGAAAAGAAAACTGCTTCTAATTTTAAACATAAAATTCCTAAATCAAAGTTTATGCCACATTTTAAAGTTTTTCTTACATGGTTCCAAGTTGCTTTCCAAAAAGGTTATAGAAATTTGCCCTCACATTCAGAGTGTATGGGGGTGTATAGTTTCCTACTTCTTCATCAGCAATTGCATTTTACACTCTTTTCCACTGTCGGCCCATTTGAAAGCCAAAAAATGTTATTTTGTATTGCGTTACATTTCTTTAATAATAAATGGACTCAATATATTTTTAGTATATTATTTGATTATTTTTTCTCAGATAAATTTTTATTTATGCTCTTTTACATCTGTCTTTTCTGAGTGGGTTCCATATTGTCTTAACAGCATGGTTCTGTAAATTTATTTTCATATATGATAGGGTAAGCCTTTTCTAATACTTATTTTGTTTCTTAAAAATATTATGAACGTTTTCATCCTATAAGGATTTTGATTGAAATCGCAATGTATTTGTAAATTAATTGAAAAAGTGCTATCTTTATAGTATTATCAGAATGTGATATATCTTTCCATTCATCCAGATCTTCTTTGAAGACTGTTAATTTTTTGTTTTTCTAATAGGAATGTATGACTTTTCATGTTTAGTTTATTCTGTGCATTCAGATTTCCAGTTGTTTTGTGGATATTATTTTGCATTATTAATTACGGTTAGTTTTCACTGGCCATTGTGAATAAATAGGAAAGCATCTTATCTATCTATACATCTATGTATCCATCTACTATCTACCTATCATCTATGTATCTATATATCTATGAATCTATCTATGTATCTATGTATCTATTATCTATCATCTTTACTCTGTAAATCACCACCAGACTGTGCTTTCTTGATTTTTCTAATTTTTATTTCCAGCTAATTCTCGTGGGTTTTCCAGATCAACAAGCATGTTGAGAAATAGCAAAACAAACAAACAAAAGAACCCCAAAAAACAAAAAAACAAAACAAAACAAAAAACCATTATCGTATCTTTCCAATAGTCACACATTTTTTTTCATCTTTGTTATATTGAATTGCCTAGAACAGGCAGAATATTGTCAATGGTGATAATAGATTCCCTTGTCCCATTGCTGACTTGAATGAAAATGATGCTGGTTTTTCGCTGTCATGTGTGACAGTGTCTGCGGTTTGAGGTAGCTATTTTGTATTGTTTTGAGATCAGATGCTTCTATTTTAAATTTAGTGAGTTTTCATCAGGAGGAAATATTGAATTCATACCTTTCAGCATCAATCAAGATGACTATGTGATTTTCCTTCTTCGACTTTTTGATGAAATGAATTATAGTTAATGGATGTTTTTAATGTTGAAGTATTTTGCATTTGGGCAAGAAAATCTTAATCTTGTTGGATCTGAGTTGTAATATTTTATTTGGGATGTTTATGCCTATATTCACAAATGAGTTTAGTTCATAGGTTTTATTTTTTGTTATATTTGGGAAGTTTGGATGTCAAGATTATGCTTGCTTTGAACAATGGACTGGGAGAATCTCCAAGTTTCTCTTTCCTCTGAAACAAATGGCACATGGATTGTTCATTCCTTGACGTTTGGAAGAAATTGCCCTTAAAACTTTAATCTAGTGTCTTGTTTTTGGAAGCAGTCCTTTGACAGTCTATCCACTTCTTCTATGTTTATTAGTAGTGGTATTATTATCCTAGATTTTTAAATATTTCTTTTATTGACAGTTTTGGAAACCCATATGTTTCCAAGAAATTTGCAAGTCTTATTCAGATTTTTAAAACTGTGGGTGTGAAATTGAGGGACATTCTTCACAATACCAGGCCAGTATTCCTCTGAACTGCCAAGGCAGGACCGAGAAACTGTCGCAGATCAGAGGAGACTGAGGAGACACGGTGACTAAATGAACTGGGGCATCTTGCATAAGATTCTGGTTCAGAGAAAAGACATTAGTTGAAAAATGGGTGACATCTAAATACAGTCTGGAATTTACTTAAAAAAGTATTGTTATGGAGTTATCATATTCTTTTATAAGGATGACACCATCCTGCCACAGCAGAGATTATTTTTTTCTTTTATCCTCTTGATTAGACTTGACTGGGATTTGTTTTGAGAAATTCATCCTTGAATTTATTTAATAGTTTAACTTAAAAAAATCAAACTGTCAATCATTTTAAAATTTTCAGTAACTTTTTATTGTCATTATTTCCATCTTACATAAAGTCATAGGAATAGTTTATGGACTCCCACATATCCCTTATCAATTGTGTAAATTTGCCCCATTTATGTTCTCTCTCTTTCTTTCTGTACATATATTAATATGCACATGCTAATATTTAGTATACATTATTATGTATACTAATATTTTTTCTAAACCATTTGAGAATAGACTGGAAGCATCATTCCCCTTTACCTCTAAATACTTAATTGCTATTTCCTAAGAATGAGGGCGTTCTACGTAACCACAGCTGTTACCCAAATCAGGAAATTTAACATTGATATGGTACTATTATCTAAATTTGCAAATTTCTTGGAAATATATGCGTTACCAAAATTGTCAAGAAAACAAATATTGAAAAATCTAAAGATACTCCTACTAATAAACAGAGGGCATATCTCTTATGTATCCACAGCTCAGTTACCCAAATCAGGAAATTTAACATTGATATGGTACTATTATCTAAATTTGCAAATTTCTTGGAAATATATGCGTTACCAAAATTGTCAAGAAAACAAATATTGAAAAATCTAAAGATACTCCTACTAATAAACAGAGGGCATATCTCTTATGTATCCACAGCTCAGTTACCCAAATCAGGAAATTTGACATTGATATGGCACTATTATCTAAATTCACAAATTTCTTGGAAATATGTGGACTACCAAAACGGCCAACAAAAGAAATATTAAAAAACCTAAAGATAGCACTACTAATAAACAGAAGGCATTCTCTTACATAACCACAGCTCAGTTACTCAAATCAGGAAATTTGACATTGATATGGTACTATTAACTAAATTTGCAAATTTCTTGGAAATATATGGATTGCCAATATTGTCAACAAAAGAACTATTGAAAAATCTAAAGATACTACTACTAACAAACATAGAAGAAGTGGAAAGACTGTCAAAGGACTGCTTCCAAAAACAAGACACCAGATTAAAGTTTTAAGCTTAATTTCTTCCAAACATCAAGGCATGGACAATCCCTGTGCCATTTGTTTCAGAGGAAAGAGAAACTTGGAGATTCTCCCAGTCCATTGTTCAAAGCAAACATAATCCATTTTCAAATTTTGTCAATTGTCCCAATATTGTCCTTTCTAGTTATTATTTTTTCCCTTGCAGTATCTGGCCCAGGATCAAGAATTGCATTCAGTTGTCCTGTCTCTTTAGCCATCGTTAATCTGGAACAGTTACTAATTTGGGTGTGTTTCATGATTCTTCATTTATAGATTCAGTTTATGTACTTCTAACAGGAATACCCCACAAGTGACATCGTACCTTTCTGAGTGCATCTTACGAAGAGGCACAGAACTTGGTTTCTTGAGATACTGGTGCTGCTAACTCGGATCACTTGGTTAACATGGTGCGTATCTGCCTCCTCCACTGTAAAGTCACTGTTTTCTCCTTTGTAACTAGGAATTAATTGTGGAAAGATACTTTTGCACCATGTAAATATTCTTCATCAGATTTTCACCCACTAGTTTTACCATACACTGATGGTTTTATAACCTCAGTGTTCATTCTATATTATCAGTGAGCATTCTACTGTAGGGAAGAGCTTTTTCTCCCCACTTACTTAATTTAAAGAACCATTTACTTATTTATATCAGTATGGACACATGAACTCTTAATTTATTCAATGGGTTATAATACATTACCATCATTACATTAAAAATACTTTTTTTTTTTTTTTTTTACAAACAGGGTCTCCCTCTATCACCCAGGCTGAAGTGCACTGGTGTGATCAAGGCTCACTGCAGCCTTGAACTCCCAGACTCAAGCCACCCTGCCACCTTAGCCTCCTGAGCAGTTGGGACTACTGGTGTGTTCCACTATGCCTGGCTAACTTAAAAAATTTTTGTGTGGTGATGGGGTCTTGCTATGTTGCCCATGGGGTCTTGCTGTGTTGCCCAGGGTGGTCTCATACATACTCCTGGCCTCAAGTGATCCTTCTGCCTCTAAGAATGTATTTTGATGTTCAAATTGTCCTAGATTTGGCAGTTGGGATTCCTTCAATCTGGTTCTTGTCTCCTTTTGACAAATCCGTATGAGTCTTTGAGCGCTTCCTTAATTTCTGACACAGAAAGCTGTTTCAGGGTCATTTTGGACTTTCCCGGCCCCAGTTCAGTTATTTCTCCAAGGAGCCCTACCTGGAACCAACCAATTAACCAACCAACTAACTGACAAACCAACCAGTGGTAAACAAATACAGATTCCTCATTGGTGTTGCTTCTAGTTGGTTTCCTTCCTGCAATGGTAATGGGTTGGAATTTTGAACCCACCTTCTGTGACTTCTAGGATGAGCAAGTGAATCCATGTATCGAGGATAATGGGAACTGAGTTTCTCACTATGGGGATATATGCAGAGGAGGAGGTTAGAAATGTACTGGGTGTTAGCTGGGCATCGTGGCACATGCCTGTAGTCCCACTGCTCTGGAGGCTGAGATGGGAGAATCGCTTGAACCCAGGGGGCGGAGGTTACATTGAGCCGAGGTTGCACCACTGCTCTTCAGCCTGGGTGACAGAGTGAGACTCCATCTCAAAAACTAAAAATAAAAAAAATTAAAAAAGAAATGTACCTTGTTGTGCTGAATTGGAATCAAAAGGGGCTGAGGAACTCATGGTTTTTATTTATTTTTTTATTTTTTTTATTTTTTTATTTTTTATTTTTATTTTTTGAAACGGAGTCTCACGCTGTCGCCCAGGCTGGAGTGCAGTGGCGCGATCTCGGCTCACTGCAAGCTCCTTCTCCCGGGTTCGCGCCATTCTCCTGCCTCAGCCTCCTGAGTAGCTGGGACTACAGGCGCCCGCCACCGCGCCCGGCTAATTTTTTGTATTTTTAGTAGAGACGGGGTTTCACTGTGGTCTCGATCTCCTGACCTTGTGATCCGCCCGCCTCAGCCTCCCGAAGTGCTGGGATTACAGGCGTGAGCCACCGCGCCCGGCCAGAACTCATGGTTTTTAATATCTATCTATCTATTTATCTATCTATCATCTATCATCATCCATAGCTACAGAAGTAAATATTAATGCCTATTTAATGTGTGTGTGTATGTGTGCACGTGTTTCACAGCTGTCTGCTGAGAGGTCCTAGAAACAGTGACACGCTACTAACAATGAGCACGCCTTGTGCTAAGATCCTGATTTCTAATTACTGCTCTCAATTACATTTTTAAAAAGTTTATCCTTCTTTTGTGCATGTTATATTACAGGAACATTTTGTAGATGCTATGCAGCATTTTAAAAACTGCCTTCTGTATGCATCACGGTCCAGCAGAACTGCCTGCGATGGTAGAAATGTTATATATCCACCCTGACTGATGGAGTACCCGCTAGACTCAGAAAACATGGCTAGTGAGTCCGAAGAACTGATTATTTACTTTAATTGTAATTAGTTAAAATTCAAATTTAAATAGGCACTCATGGTTAGTGACTACTATATTAGACTTTTGAGTATAGGTTTGAAAGGTTTGTGTGTGTGTGTGTATTCAAGTTTATTAATAATACTACTCAAATGTATTTTGTTCAAATACTGTATTAGACCTTTGGGTATATGGTTTGTATATGTATATATGTGTAAACATACCATATCTATATATTCAATTTTGTTAATAATATTGGTCAAATCTTCTTTTTCTTCTCTGTATACCTGGCAAAGATCAAGAGAAAAATGTTCACTTTGACCATTTTGCTTTAATCTCTACCTTGTTAAATATTAATATTATCGTCTCTGATTCATTTTTGTTTGTGTTTGCCTGGTAAGTCGTTGCCCATCACTTTATTTGGCACTGGAAAAAAACGCAATATTTATTTGTTGAATGAATAAATGCATAAATTTTTAAAGCTTTTTGGAACATTTTATTATAGGTGTGTTCCTTTATAATAGCTCTAAGCTGGATTTTGTTTTTGACCCAAACTAAGTCTTTTAATAGACGTTTCCAGCTCATTTACATTTGGTGCTTAGTTCCTTACAGGGCTTTTGTCATTTTGTGTGAAGTTGAAGCACAGCCTGTATCAGTTCCTTCTGGGTGACGATTTTTTTTCCCAGAGATCGTTTCCTACCTTGAAGACTTCCCTATTCATGTGCCCTAAGGAAGATTTTTGTTTTCTTCTTAATTATTGCTTTTCCACTCTTCTTTTCCTTCCTTTTAAGCCACTGTTACGTCCAGGATAAGTGCCTGCTATTTCTTTTCTTTCTTTTTTTCTTTTTGAGATGGAGTCTTGCTCTGATGCCCAGGCTCAAGGGCAGTGGCGCCATCTTGGCTCACTGCAAGCTCCGCCTCCCGGGTTCGCACCATTCTCCTGCCTCAGCCTCCCGAGTACCTGGGACTACAGGTGCCCGCCACCACTCCCGGCTAATTTTTTGTATTTTAAGTAGAGACAGGGTTTCACCGTGTTAGCCAGGATGGTCTCGATCTCCTGACCTCGTGATCTGTCCGCCTCACCTGTTATTTCTTATTTCTCTCTCATTTGCATTTATCTTTGAGTCCTGGTACTATCTCTTGAGCTTGTCATCTAATTCTCCATTTACAAATTTGTCAATCATATTTCTCACTCTGAAAGCACTATTTTTAGATTTTTCTCTTTTATACTACCTGCCAGAGTTTCGTAGTTGAAATGTCTTGGAAGGACACACTTAGAGCATCTTTGCACTTGTCTCCTGTTTCTTGCACTAACTCTGCCATATAATATGATGTTTGCTCTAATTGTGCAGATTTATGTATGCATCTTGAACGGCTACATATTTCCACCTGTCTTGTGATCTCTCTGTTTTTTCTCTCCCACATGGGGGAGGTCAGAGAGTTATCCAGTAGGGGGTTCTGAGAGAGTGTGGTATGCCTATGTAGATATTTCAGGCCCAGTCAAAGTGGGGAGGGAAAAGTGTAGATTGACAGTTGCTTTCCTTTGCCAAATTAACTTATTTTATTAAAACTCTTCTTCTTCTTCTTCTTCTTCTTATTCTTATTATTATTATTGTTATTATTTTTGATACAGGGTCTCACTCTGTCACCCAGGCTGGAGTAGTGCAGTGCTGCAATCTTGGTTCACTGCAACCTCTGCTTCCTGGGTTCAAGAGATTCTCCTGCCTCAGCCTCTTGAGTACCTGGGACTACCGGGGTGCACCACCACACCTGGCTAATTTTTGTATTTTTTTAGGTAGAGATGGAGTTTCATCATATTGGCCAGCCTGGTCTCGAACTCCTGACCTCAAGTGATCTGCCTGCCTTGGCTTCCCAAAGTGCTGAGATTACAGATGTGAGCCACCATGCCCAGCCTAAAACTCATTTTTATTTACTTATTTTGTAACATTCTATTTTATTTTATTTTTTTTGAGACAGTCTTGCTCTGTCCCCCAGGCTGGATCACAGCTTACTGCAGCCTCAAACTCTCGCCTTAAGTGATCCTCCTTCCTCAGCCTCACAAGTAGCTGGGACTACAGGAATGCTTCACCACACCTGGCCCCAAATTTAGCTGCTGTGACCCACAACGAGAGGCTCCTCAGGCAGGGGATTTCCCCCATGTTGAAGAGCGTCTGTTTCTTGTTTGCTGTGGCAGCCTCGAGTAAAAGGGAAGCATGTCCTCCTTCTCTTTTTGCCACCATGACAGAAGAAGAGAGGTATTTAATGATGTCAACCTTCTAGAATATGTGTGTGTTCTCTGTGTTTTGATAGTGTGTAACAGAGAAACTAAGCTTCAAGACTTGTAGCAGAGGCCAGGCATGGTGGCTCACACCTGTAATCCCAGCACTTTGGGAGGCCAAGGCAGGTGGACC
The DNA here is from genome assembly GCF_000951045.1 of Mandrillus leucophaeus. Lineage (NCBI taxonomy): Eukaryota > Metazoa > Chordata > Mammalia > Primates > Cercopithecidae > Mandrillus > Mandrillus leucophaeus. Next base: position 1,640,760 of record NW_012105142.1, read on the forward strand.
ACTTGAAGTCAGGAGTTCGAGACAAGCCTGGTCAACATGGTGAAACCCCGTCTCTACTAAAAAAAAAAAAATTATCCAGGCATGGTGGCGGGCACCTGTAGTCCCCAGGCTGAGGCAGTAGAATCACTTGAATCCAGGAGGCGGAGGTTGCAGTGAGCTGAGATCGCGTCACTGCACTCTAGCCTGGGCGATGGAGCGAGACTGTCTCAAAAAAGAAAAAAAGAGACTGGCAGAGAGTTCCCTGAGTGGAGGGTGGTTCTACATAGAGAATTAGGTGCTATCATTGTCCCTGTCTGGCCACCAATTTGTCATGCCCTCATTATCTCCTCTGGATGGATCAGGGTCAAACGGACTCAACTGAAAGTCATTTTCTTTCCCTTTCTCTTTGTTCTTCTTTGGGTCTGAGGTTGAAAGTGAGAAAACTCCAGGGCTGCAGGGTACCAGGTGAAAACATAAAGTGTTGGTTTGTTTTGGAACATAGGAAACTCTGTGTGTGTGTGCGTGTGTGTGTGTGTATTTGTGTGTGTGTGTGCATGTGTATGTGTGTATGCATACCTATTCCCAGGTCTCTCCAAGCCAAGCTAAATTCTCAGAGCACTATGTCCCTTTTTTGGGTTATATCCACCTTATTTTTGCCCTTGGACAGTGAGAAAGTATTGCCTGAGAAGTGCCAAAGATGAAACCGTGCCTTCCTGTTCTCTCCAAAGTGAGGGCTTCCTTGGAACTGGAGGTGTTTGTTTTAGGAAGAGGGATCCAGGAAGTTTGGAGAACAATGGCTGTGCCTGATGGAGACAAATGACTGCAGGCCAGACTTGGCTGGGAAGGAGGCTCCAGATGGGGCTGGGTCACCTTCTAAGCCCAAGACCTACCTTGGTGAACATCCTTCGATAGCAGATCCTCATCCTCGAGAGAACAGAGGGACTCAGGCAGATCCCGGTTCTGAGTTTATTAGCAGTAGGGTCTGGTCAAGTTTCTGTGCTTCAATCTCCCCTCTGATATGTGGGACAAATATTTCAACTTCATTGGATTGTTGGGATGATTCAGTGATAAAACAGCAACAAGCTTCTTGCTACACACAATGAATGGCACACCTGGGTTCTTAATTCCTCAAGACAAACTGGTTCATAAATATACACACGGAAGCAGCAGCACAGCACAGTGGCTGGGACCACAAGTTATGGAGTCAAATTACCTAGTATAAAAATTCTGATTTTTGCCTTGCATGGTGGCTCATATCTGTAATCCCAGCACTTTGGGAGGCTGAGGTAGGTGGCTTGCTTGAGCATGGGAGTTTGAGACCAGCCTGGGTAGCATAGCAAGATCCTGGCTCTGTTAAATTTTAAAAACAATTCTGGTTTTGTTCCTACTGGCTGTGTCTCCTGAGCAATTTTCTTTTATTTCTTTGAGACCAAGTCACTCTGTCACCTAGGCTGGAATGTAGTGGCATGATCTTGGCTCACTGCAACCTTCACCACCTGAGTTTAAGCGATTCTCCTGCCTCAGCCTCCTGAGCAGCTGGGATTACAGGCATGAGCCATCACATCCGGCTAATTTTTGTATTTTTAGTAGAGGTGGGGTTTCACCACATTGGCCAGGCAGGTCTTGAACTCCTGACCCCAGGTGACATTGGAGAATCAAAACAAGATGCTGGGTATGAACTCTTGTTCCACCATGTCATAGCAGATGATCCTGGGTGAGTCATTGACCCTCCCAAAGTCTCAGTTTCTCATCGGTCACCTGAAGACCATGGTCCTGCTTATCTTCAACTGAAAATGCAGTGAGGCATGAGGGAGCCTCTGTGCAAAGCTTTCATCTCAGCTCCAGCAGGCAGCAAGGGCTGGTTCCGGAATGGTTAACCAGGGGGATTTGTAGACAGAAAGCCTATTTCCTAGAGTTCTCTCTTCTCCAGTTTCTTCCCCTGTTGTTCAGCTATGACACTTGGAAAACTTCTCACTGTCCTGTTTGCTGGTTCCCAGGCATACTCCAGCTGATTTGTTTCCCTGCAAAAGGAACTACCCCAGCCTGGATGGGGGGGCTCCTCTCAGTGCTGGACATCGCTTTCCTGTGAATGTAGCCTTGTTTAATTCACTAATCAACACATCTGGCAATCACCCTAAAAAGCTCAGTGCCCTCCTGTTCCATGTTTCAAGTCTTTCTGGGAGGGGAGGAGGAATACTCAGATTTACACCTCTGTTACTTACATATCATGTCTCTCAATACAAAGCCATCCTCTTGTGGCACAGGTGGATGCCCAGTGTATTAGTCTGTTTTCATACTGCTCATAAAGACATACCCGAGACTGGGCAATTTATAAAGAAAAAGAGGTTTAATGGACTCACAGTTCCACATGGCTGGGGAGGCCTCACAATCATGGTGGAAGGCAAAAGGCACGTCTTACATGGCAGCAGACAAGAGAGAAGAGAATGAAAGCCAAATGAAAGGGATTTCCCCTTAAAAAAATGTCAGATCTTGTGAGACTTATTCACTACCACGAGAACACTATAAGGGAAACCACCCCCATGATTCAGTTATCTCTCAGTGTGTCCCTCCCATAACATGTAAGAATTATGGGAACTGTAATTCAAGATGAGATTTGGGTGGGGACACAGTCAGATCTCGTCACCCAGGCTGTATTTGTCCGACCTATCAATAATAATTTAATTGTACACTTAAAAATAACTAAAAGAGTATAACTGGATTGTTTGTAACACAAAGGATAAATACTTGAGGGGATGGGTTTTCCATTATATGATTATCATGCATTACGTGCCTGTACCAAAAATATCTCATACACCCCATAAACATATACATCCGCTGTGTTTCCACAAAAATAAAAAAAAATATACCAAAAAAAAAAGAGATCTAGGTGTCTGGATCCACCTTCTAGGGTAGGTTTGCATGGATCCAAGGGGTGAAGGTTGAACCCGGCTGATTCATGGTACATCAGACACATGACATCCTTCTTCTATGTCCATGTCCCTAACTGTAGCTCTGCCAGGGAGTTCCAGGAAACCAGGATGGAGGGTTTTGTGCTAAGATCTGTCTTTTATCCATTTAAATTACAATACTGGAATAATTGTGTTTGTGTACAAACTGTCATAAGTGTACTTAAATGGTACCTTTGCCATGTGCTAAAGTTACTTTTCATTATGACCTATTTGTACAGCATTTGAATCAAATATCTGAGCTCAAAAATGTAAACGTGTTTTTATTTTTGCTCTGCAGGTTAGGTGAGCAGACGTCTGAAATAAATATGATTGCAAGGGTGAAGGTGACATGATTGACTTAAATCAAGCAATTTCTCCATTAAAGCATTGAATCCTCAACTCATAAAGACACTCTTTACCAGATGAACTGTAAGGTTGTCCAGCATTTGTCATATTAGGCAATTTGAAAGGAAAGAACAGTTATAAAAATGAATGTAATTCTCGGTTGAAGAAAAAAAAATCCAGTTTTTACAGCAGGGGGGTGGTTAACTTTCCGCAGATTAAAAACAGGTTTCACAGCAATTCTGCTGCTATAACATTCTACAATTAAAACATAAGAAGAAACAGCTCTGGTGCCAAAGAAGACAGTTGTGGGAATTAGTTTGTTTGGGGACAGGGAGGCAGGTTCCCCCTGCAGCATCAAAGGTTATTTTCTTTCCCTTAGGAACAGCAGTGTTGCCATAAACGGTGCTGGTTTGCTTCCAACCCCCTTTTCTGAGCTGCTTTCAATTAGCAGGGATTATTAAACTGGAAACATTTTAAACTGCTGCCGAAGCGGCTTTCCGGCCTTATGAGCTGAGGCCTTATGAGCGGACCTAGAGGCATCACAATAAAAGCTGATTGATTAGGGAGGAAGGCACTGATAGCAACTGATGCCCAGTGTCATGTTCTATGCGTTTCACAGCCTTCTCTTTCCCCACCGAACTGTGCGTCTTTGTGGGGAGTTTGACTTCGGCTTCTCTCTCTGGTGCCTTCTGCAGCCTGGAGGCTCTCAACTTCCATTTCAACTACCTGACCTGGGCCAGCCATATCTCCATGCCCCATCTCCCACCTGGACCCATAGCTAGGGTGGGCTGATCCCAGAGGCAAGGCTCTTGGATTTCTGCATGACTGGCCTTTTTCTCTTTGCAGTTTGATTGTCGGGACATCAGACTAACAGCGACAATAAGACATATCTGAAAAATATAGGCCACAGAGCATTGGTGGAGGTAGAGGTGGGGGCAGGTGTCTGTGTCTTGTTGGAGGGTTTCAAAAATGGAAGCATTTCCCTAAAGTTTGATCGTCAATGACCTTGTCTTCTAGTGATCTTTCTTAAAGTTTCTTGTATGCATACCTGATTTCTTCAACTAAATTAATTAATTTATTGGATAACACATAGTACTTGGTTGGCATTGTGCTAAATTTTTAAAGGTATTTACTTTTTATGTTTAATTCTAGCAACAAATCCCTGATTTGTTGGTAGAATAGGTAGAGTTAACAGCCCGATTTTACAGATGAGCAAACTGAGGCCTGTGGGTGGAAAGGCTGACTTCAAAATGAGGGAGAACGCTTCACCACTGTATTGCTTCTTGCATTAAACCTGTTCCTGCTCTGAGTGAGGCGGGTGGAACAGATCCTCTATTCCTCCCCAGGTCATTCACTACTTAAAAAAAAAAAATCATGGATTCTTTTAATACATGCTGGTTGTGTGTGTCCAAGCTCTGAAGATGGTGGTGGACTAGTCAGACCAGCTGCCTCCTCTTGTTGGGACAGGGCTCATGCCCCAGCCTCTGTTTCTGATCAGTTTGCAAGGAGAATGCATATACCCACATTGCCACTTACCACGAGGAAGCTCGGCTTCTCAGCGTTGCCTAATTGCTTGAGTTGTAAAGGTTCAGCAACCCAGCTTGTGTTGGGTGGACTGGAAAAAGGAGACGGGGTCTACTTTTTGGTTACGCAGTGGGCTGCCTTCAAACCGCCTCCCCCCCACCCCCTGTTTTCTGGCAGAAAGGGGCTGGAGTGAGGTGCGGGGTGGGTGTTGGGGAGTGGCAGAAAGCAGTTTCCCTAGGGGCGGGGCCCGGGATGAGGCCGACCACAGTTATTCCAGGATTATGACTCAAAGCACACCAACAAGAAGCATTTATTACCTCCGAAGTAGTGCTGGCTCTGTAGTGCTGAATGGAGAGGTGAGGTATTGCAGCTGTTATCTTTTGAACTAACTGCTATTGCGTGTCCCATGACCAGCCGTGGCAGGGTTTTTGTTCCCATGAATGAATGGGCTATAAATCTGTCGGAGCTGACAGTAGCAGCAGTACTAGAGGGTGTAAAGAGAAAATGTGCAGAAGAATCTTGTGGTCTTTGCTTGCCTGGAAAATGAGTTCAATAAAATGGAGGTGATCAGTGCTTATTTATAGGGCAAACTGATACATCCAGCATTGGCCGTCAGAGCCTAACTTAGTGTTTTCTCATTTACAGTCACTCTGTTGTAAAGCACATCTGTGCACCGAGGGCACTCGTGGAGCTTCCAGCAATTGCAGCGGTGGAAGAAGTAGAGGAGACACTTGCAGATAAAGGGGTGTTTTCCTCTCTGTTTCTAAGCTTCAGGAGCCTTCAGAGGTAGCTGTCTGTAGAGCTGTAGTTTGAGGTTTGTAACAGGCAGGAAAATTCGAGGCTGAAAACTGTTCCTTATTTACATTTCAGTTTTGAGGGTGAATGGCAGGAAATGGGATAAAATTAATCGCCATTTTTCAGGCCCCCGAAACAATAAATTCCAGCAGCCATAAATTTGGAGCTGGGTTAAGTACTGAAAACAATTTATTGCTAATTTTTCCCTTAATTGCATTCCCAAGAAGAAGGGTTTGGTGCTTACTGGTGGCATTATTATATAAAAATTATTCGTTAGAAAGCACAGTGAACAGTAAATCAGAAGCTTACCTGAAACAGGGTCAGGGTTCCTCACAATTCATCCTCACCCTCACCCAGCCTGTCTCCAGCGAGGTCTTCAGGAAAGAAAAGGATCAGGGAAAATGCTCCCGCTGTCCCCTCGCCCCTCCTCTGTGACACTGTGCGCAGATTAGGTGTTGATTCAATAAGATGCTTCACCTTCTAAAAGTGATAGTGTGAATCACGTGTGGAAGCAGAGGGGACATAATGGAACATCACTGCACGGCATCCCTGCCTCATTTAATTTGTTTTGAGGCTGCTAGCCGTGTCAGGCTAACTGCACTTGAGGCCAGTCAACAGCCTGACCCTGTTGGTGGAGAAAGTTGAAAGACAGTGGCATGGTGTCAGAAGCTGCTGGGATGAAGTCAACATCCGTTCCCGTCTCCCCTTGGGAGAGCCACGTTCCAGGGTGAGCCTCCTCTGCAAAAAAGGACTTGTTGGGACTGGAGGTCTGAGAGCTGGGGCTGGCCTTGGGGAAGAGAATCACTGCAAGTCATTTTACACTATGTGGGAGACTTGCTGTCCTTTGGTTGTTTGATGGGCAGACTTTGCTCAGATGGGGATGGTGAGATGTCATCTTCCTGCAAATGCCATCTGTGTTCCTTCAGGCCTACAGCAGGCCATCGGTGGGAACTCACCTGCTTAGATCAGTCTTCTTGGCATTTTACAGGCAAAGAGAGAGTGATGGATTTGCCATTCCAAACCAGCCGTAGGTGGAGCCTGTGCCCATCGGAGAGCTCCTGGAGGTTGAAACTGCAATTCTGACGGCCATTTGGGGAAGAGCCAATGGGTGCCAAGTGTTTATGACGTGACAAGTACATCTGCATCACGGATGGTGAGGTCAGTGGGAGCGGTTAGATGGAAGCTCTTCTGTCCCTTCCATAATGGCATCTGTCATCTCAGGCCGGCAATGGCTATGATGGTGGGAGGACCCACCCCCCTGCTGCTTGGAGCATGCTCCCACTGCTGGCCAGGGTGGGAGAATGGCAGGAAGACTGTGAGGGAGGGGCAGGGCATCAGGGGCACTGACAGTCTTCCCAGGAAACTGACAAGATGGGGAAAGTACACACTTCAGGACCAAACAAAATGGCACATTCACAGGGTCCTTCCTCCCTCCTCTTCCTCATCTGCCTTCCTCTTCCTCCTCCCCCATCCTCCTCCCCTCCTCTTCCTCTTCCTCCTCCTCCTCTTCTTCTTCCTCTTCCTCTTCCTCTTCTTCTTCTTCCTCTTTTTTGACAGAGTCTCACTCTGTCTCCCAGGCTGGAGTGCAGTGGCGTGATCTCAGCTCACTGCAACTTCCACCTCCTGGGTTCAAGTGGTTCTCCTGCCTTGACCTCCCGAGTAGCTGGGATTACAGGTGCCTGCCACCACACCTGGCTAATTTTTGTATTTTTAATAGAGATGAGGTTTCACCATGTTGGCCAGGCTGGTCTTGAACTCTCGACCTCAGGTGATCCACCTGCCTTGGCCTCCCAAAGTGCTGCGATTACAGTTGTGAGCCACCATGCCTGGCCTGAAAATCCTCATCTTCCTTTTTAGGCCAGCCAAGGCAGAGGCTCACAGATGGAACTGCAGGCCACAGCATCACCCCATCTCTCAATCTTATGACAGCTGACTATCAAGAAATTTCTGTAAAAAGAAATCATTAAATAAAAAAGATACCTGCACTTTTATGTTTATTGTAGTACTATTTAACCCAGTGTTCATCAACAAATGGGCAGAAAAAGTATGGTACATATACACAATGGAATGCTATTAAGCCATAAAAAAGAAAGTAAAATCATTTCTTTTGCAGCAATATGGATGGGACTGGAGGTCATTACCTTAAGTGAAACAAGCCAGAAACAAAAAAAACAAATATTGCGTGTTGTCACTGATATGTGGGAGCTAAATAATGTGTACATGTGGATGCACAGTGTGGAATGGTAGACAATGGAGACTCAGAAGGGGGCGGGGTGGAAGGAGGTGGATGATGAGAAATTACTCATTGGGTACTATGCGTGTTATTTAGGTGATGGATCCTCTAAAGCCCCGACTTCACCACTGCACAATCTATGCATGTAACATGATTGTACATGCACCCCATACATTTATACAAAGATTATCATAAAAAATAAAGTTGGATATATAACCCCCCAAAAAGAAATTCCTGTAAATGAAACGTGCGCCCAAGCTGATTCTACAGCTTTCTATCATGACCAAGGAGAATTTCTCACACCTCTTACTTCCTCTTTCTTCCTTTCCCTATTCCTGCCCTCTAACTCCTCAGAAACAAGACACCTTCTCTGGGGTTTGTTGGTATGAGCTAAGTGGCCAGAGTGTGGGCAACTGAGGGCAAACATCAAAAATAAGGAACTGAACTAAAAAGATGAACCTGCTCACGTATATTCATGGCAGTGCTATTCACAATAGCAGCTACATGGAACCAGCTCAGGTGCTAACCCGCAGTGGATTGGATAAAGAAAATGTGGCACATTTACACCATGAAATACTACATAGCCACAAAAAAGAATGAAATCCTGTCCTTTGCAGCAACATGGATGCAGGTGGAGGCCATTATTCTAGGTAAATTAACGCAGAAACAGAAAAGCAAATGTCACATGTTCTCACTTATAAGTGGGAGCTGAACATTGGGTACTCATGGGCACAAAGATGGAAAACAGACTACTGAGGATTCCTAGAAGGGAAGGAGGCAGTAAAGGCTGAAAAACTACCTATTCGGTACTATGCTCACTATCTGGGTGGTAGAATCACTTGTACACCAATCCTCAGCATCACACAATATACCCATGTAACAAATCTGCACAAGTACCCCTTGAATCTAAAGAACAGCAAGAAGAGCTGAGCCTGTAGACCTTGGGTGAGGAGCAAGGGAGGAGAAGCCTTGATTCCTGGCCTTCAGGAGGCTGAGCCAGGAGCAGAAGCCAGAACAAGTTCTTGCAGAGCTGGGGGTCGCGTGCAGTTTGCGGTAAGTCATTTTGACAGCAAGAGCTGTGGGGGTTCAGAGCCTGCAAAGAACAAAAGCAAAACATTGCTTTTTGAATATAGGAGTAATACAAATTTATTTTTGAACATTCAGAAATACAGGGAAGTTTCAAGCAGAAAATAAAAACTGCCTGTAATCCCGCTATCCAGAGATAAACCTTGTTAAATTTTTTATGCATTTCTTTACAGGCCTGTGGGCATTTAGATGTCTTATTATTTTTTCAAAATTGGGATTCATCTATACATATAGGTTTTATATCCTGTCCTTTTTTTCCTCCCGCTTAACATATTGTAAACATTTTCTATGTCCTTGATGGTTTTCAAACTTTTTTTGGTTCGATTTTAAGAATTCACAGAGTTGCATTTTATAGATGTGTTAAATAAAAGTTACGGGAGGCTATTGTTTTCTACTAAGCTTCGGCACTAGGCTTCCACAGAGCAGACTAAAAATCAAAATGGAGTTCCGCATGCTAACATGCTGTTACTGAAACACCAGGGGTTCTGTTCAGGCCCTGCTTCTCACCACATAGAAAGCCAATTACTGAGAAAACAATTATTGCCAAGGGAGAAGGCTTTAATCGGGTGTCGCAGCCGTGGAGATGGGAGGTCAGTCTCCAATTCCTCTCCCTGGCTGTCTAAAATTAGGGACTTATATAGCAGGGCAGAAATGTAACATGTGTTGGAAAACAGGAACCAGGGAATGGTGAGGAAGCAATCATGATGAGTGAGGGGTCTGGCATCTCCTTGTCTGGATGTGGTGATCTGGTGAGTTTCAATTCTTTCCTACTTTTTGAGGGGTCTGGGAGTATTTTCCTGAGGAAGGAATTCAGATAAAACAAATGACCAGAAATACCATTTGACCCAGAAATCCCATGACTGGGTATAAACTCAAAGGAATATAAATCATTATTTTACAAAGACACATGCACACGTATGTTCATTGCAGCACTATTCACAATAGCAAAGGCATGGACCCGACCCAAATGCCCATCAGTGATAGACTGGATAAAGAAAATATGGTACATACACACCATGGAATACTATGCAGCCATAAAAAGGAATGAGAACATGTCCTTTGCGGGGACATGGATGAAGCTGGAAGCCTTTATCCTCAGCTAACTACAACAGGAACAGAAAACAAAACTCCGCATGTTCTCACCTATAAGAGGGAGCTCAACAATGAGAAAATATGGACACAGGGAGGGGAAAAGCACACCCAGGGCCTGTTGGGGGGGGCGAGGGGAGGGAGAGCATGAGGACAAATATCTAATGCACGTGGGGTTTAATACCTAGATGACAGGTTGATAGGTGCCGCAAACCACCATGGCACACATTTACTTATGTCACAAACCTGCACGTTCTGCACATGTATCCTGGAACATAAAGTAAGATAAAATTTAAAAAACAAAACAAAACAAAAAACAAATGCAAGTTGCAGGCTTTGAGAGCAGAGGAGTTAGTATCTATGTTTATCTGAAAGCACTGTCCAAGGAAGTGTTGGATCTGTTTCAGTTTCCCAGTCACCAAAACTAAACTCAGTTGTTATCTGACCTTCTCAGAAATCGGGAGAGAGATAACAGCCACTTTCCCAAAACAGGTCTGTTTCAATCCTCAATCCGCATGATAATGAAGTTCCCTCTGCTTTAATCCTCACACAAAAAAGGAAGCCTGCAGTAACCCGATATTAATGAATCAGTTATTTTTCTATTGTTCTGTCTAAAAGTAACGAATCCTCTCTCTGTTCTTTGTTTCTGCTTTCTTCAGCCTTCTCTGTTAATAAAGCAAATTCTGCAGGGCTCACTGGATCACTCATTCTGTGTTTTGGAAAAAGGTGTTGCCTGATTCTAGAATTGCAAATAAAGCCAATTGAGCGCTTTCAGCTCATTTGTTGTGCTGTTGTCTCTTGAATGCCCCAGGGGTTACGGATGCCCACTCTTCTCCACCCACCCATTACGCATTTGAAACTCTACATACAATTTTGACTTCCCCAAAACTTAGCTGCTAGTACTTACTGCTGACTGGACTCCTTCCAATAACGTAAACAGTCACTTAATACATATGTTTAATGTTACATGTATTACATGCTGTATGCTTACAATAAAGTAAGCTAGAGCAAAAATGTTATTTGAAAAGTCATAAGGAAAAGAAAATGCATTTGCTGTTCAGTAAGTGGAAATGGTTTATCACAAAGGTTTTCATCCCCATCATCTTTCCATTGAGTAGGCTGAGGAGGAGGAGGAAGAGGAGGGGTTGGTCTTGCTGTCTTGGATGGCGAGGTGGAAGAAAATCTGAATGTAAGCGGACCCAAGAAATTCAAACCCATGTTGTTCAAGGGTCAGTTGCAGTTTTGTCTTTTGACAGACGCATCATATTGTTTGACCATTTCCTTTATGGCAAACATGAAGTTGCTGCTGATTTTTTCACATTACCAGTGAAGTTGTGGCCAGTGTTTTTTTTTTACCATGGATCACTGGGTGCCCTCTGGATATTTCTTTATGGTGAAGTCCTAGAAGAGAAAGTCCTAGGGAGTGAGGCCCCTTTATTTTGAAATATTTGTCCCCCAAGTAAGGTTGGCTCTGTGAGCTTTGTGGGAGAGTGACAGCCTAGATTTCCAAATAAGAGATAGCCTCTGCAAAGCTGTTTGTTTGATAGATCAAAATATTTAAAATGGGAATTTCTTTTATGGTGGAGGTTGAATACATTTCCATATGTCTCTTGTGTATGTGTATTTCTTTTCTCGTGCATTGTTTATTTGCTCACTTTTCTCTTGAGGATTAAGTCTTTGAAAGTGCTCTTCACAGCAGAAAGATATCAACTGTTGAACGACTTGTCCCTCTTTGGATGGGGTTGAAAAAGGAGATATGGGGGGCTGGAGTTTGAACTAGGCCTTGAGTAGTTGTGAGCAGGATTTTGATAGCTGGATCCTAGGTCAGTCCAAAAGGCATCTTCTTAGGTGAGCCATGAACAAGAATACACTGAGGAAAACCATAGCCTTACTTTGTACATTTAAGAAAGGAAGTCGAGTGAACAAGGGCAAATTATTTTTGGTCTTGGTCTCTGCCGAAACTAACATGCAAGGAGCCATAAATATTTACTTATCTGTGAAAGGCAGCATGCTGACAGCATTCTTGGAGAGGTTCTTCATTAAATAAAACCAGACAACTTGGCATTACTTAGAATTTCTTTGCTAGTTGATTATATTGGTCTGGGATGCAGAAGGCCGGGAAAAAAAATCATAAGACTTGTGGGAATCTTCTAGCTTTTCACTGCATCATGTGCATGTGTGTGTGTGTGTGTGTGTCTGTGTGTGTTTGTATTAGCCAGTGAAACATTTTATGGAATTGATGGCGGACCTGGTCTTCAGCACCCCCAGCACCCCATTCTCCACGATGGTTGCCTTGTGTTTTTATGTTTTTAGTGTTTACACACACGTGGGATTAGGAAGCACTCCATTGGCTGGTTCAGAATTTGGATTGACTCTGATTGGCTCTGTGGTAGGCTGTTAATGATCACTGCCATCATTTCAGAGGGTGTTGGCAAGGTGATAATGCAATTAACATCTCCCTCTTTGATAGAGAATGAGGTGAAGACAAGCTGACTTTTGGAACCTGATGATCACTGATAATTAGGGGAAACCCTTGAGGGGAAGATATTGGGCTGTTTTAACAACTGCACCCAAACACATGTGCAGCAAGCCCACCTCTGAAACCACTTGAGGGCAAATAAATGCCCACTGGTCCCATCCCTTTGGGGTTGGGCTGGGCACAGCCATTCTGCACTTTATTTTTAGCAAATGTGTATTGCTAATGTGGCCAGAACCGCTGGTGATGTTTCAGGAAATTTATTTAAAATTCAATTTGTACATCGTGACTTTAAGCACTACTTTTGGGGAAGTGTGTTTTGCATTATGCCATATCAGTTCGGGATTATGGACTCTGAGGGAATATGTATAATTTTTATGCACTATGTTTATTGGCACATTTGTGCTAATAGCCAATAAGATGATATTGCTGTCTTAATACCATGCGAGTCTCTGTGACTCTGTGGCTAATGAGTGGGGGCCTCTGAGTACCTGACTGAGGCCGGGAAGGGGGCAGCATGGGCTCTGGGATATGGGGTATGATGCTGGGAATCCAAACATTGGCTTGGCAGATTGTACCCTTATAATATGGAAGAGGGAACCTGTAATGCAGAGAGGAAATCCGGGTCCAACCAGGGAACGGTACCACCAGGGAAACACTGACATTGCCTTTACAGCAAAGTGACCATCCTTGGGAGAGAAAAAACAATCCCGAAGATATTTAGTCCTCAATTAAATAAAGCCATGTCCTCCTGATTGGCTTCCAGCGACCCTTCTGCTCCCAGGAACTGGAGATTTTGCTTTTTGCAGTGAATTTATGGCTACCTCTGGACAGATAACAAGATGTTGGACAGCTGACCCTCCAACTTGATTCTAGCTTCTCTCTGTGAATTTCATGTGATAATTTTCCAAGGC
>NW_012105142.1:1656428-1658139 GCF_000951045.1 Mandrillus leucophaeus
CTCCTGAATAGCTGGGACTACAGACCTGTGCCATCACGCCCGGCTAACATTTTTGTATTTTTTGTAGAGTTGGGAGTCTCACTATGTTGCCCGCACTTGTCTCAAACTCCCAGATTCAAGCGACCTTCTTGCCTCAGGGTCCCAAAGTACTGGGATTAGTGACATGAGTCATTGCACCCAACTCTTTTTGTATTTTGCCTCATTCAATGGAAAGACCAATGTTGTCTGCAGTGCTGGCATTGCCGTCATCTTGGTGTTATTACCTGTCTTTGTGATCTCATTGTCTCCTCCAAATTGGCTCCTCTTCCCCAGGTGGATGCCAAACACCCAGGCATCCGAGGAAGAAATTAACTTGAGAGGTCACTCCTGTCCCTTCCTTCTTATCCCACTCACGGTTTCCAGCCAGTCATGGAGGCCAGTGTGCAAGCTGGCCTTAGTACCAGGCTCTCCACACCTTCTACCCCACCCTTCCTCTCTGCAGCCTCAGGTCCAGCTGTCTTCCACACATGGGCAGGGCTCCAGCTGCCCCAGACAATCCCACCTGCCACCTGCACATATCGTCTCCTTCCACCTGCTCATTATGTCAGAATGCCTTTGCCACTTCTGTGTCTGTTAAACCCCAAGTCTCAAAGTGCTGCCTCCTCCAGGAAGCCTTCCTCACTTGCTCCTCTACCGCCACACACTTTGTTTTTGTGTTTGCCGCAAGCTCTCCTCACTGCCTTCGGCGGCAGCAGACGAGATCCTTCCTGGTCGGGGGCACCCCTCACACCAGAGCTCAGTGCCGGAAATGGAGTGCATTGGCTATAGTAGGACCACTGATGACAACTACCATTTTGGGAGGCCGGAGGGTGTAGCAGAGTCAAGATTCCAACCTGGGGCTGGCTCCTTCAGAGCCTGGCTATGGTAGAGTTGCTGGGTGTGGAATGTCAGCTTGGTGGCCACAGTGGTGAAGACCAATTACCTGCCTCCTGGAAACTTACTCTTGCCTCCTGGGGACGCCTTTCGGTTAAGACCAGGGAACTAGGATGCTGGTCCTATTGCAAAGGGACTCCCAGAGATCTGGGCCTTACCTCTCTGAAAATTCTACTCCGCCAAGAAGCAGAGTTTTACTGGCTTCAAGGTGACCTGGTGAGGCCCAGGAGAGCATCATTGGAATGTCCCATTCTAAGGGACTACAACAGCGTACATACCCGTCTGATGTTTTATTTTTTTCAACGTCCTCTTATTAATGTTGTATGTAATAGAAATCAGTGCCCCTCGGAATAGTGCATTTGAATGCTCCTTAGAACCTTCCATTTACTGCCGAGCACATGCCTAAGCGTGTGACATGAGCTGGCCATTTTTTTTTTTTTTCTCCAGACAGGGTCTCACTCTGTCACCTAGCCTGGAGTATAATGGTGCAATCATAGCTCACTGCAGCTTCACCCTCCTGGGTTCAAGGGATCCCAGGTAGTCCTTATCCTCCTGAGTAGCCAAGACTACAGGCTGCATCACCTAACACCCAGCTACTTTTAAACATTTTTTGAAGAGTTACAGTCTTGCCCTGTTACACAGGCTGGAGTGCAGTGTCTGTCATGCAGGCTGGAGTGCAGTGGCAGTCACGCAGGCATGGTCACAGTTCATTGCATCCTCAAACTCTTGGGCTCAAGGGATCCTCCTGCCTCAGCTTCCTGAGTAGCTGGAACTACAGGCATGCACCATCACACCCGAC
>NW_012105142.1:1658281-1665295 GCF_000951045.1 Mandrillus leucophaeus
TTTTTTTTTTTTTTTTTTTTGTAAAGACAATGTTGCCGTGTTGCCCAGGCTGGTCTGGAACTCCGGGCCTCGAGGGATCTTCCCATCTTGGTCTCCCAAAGTGTTTGGATTACAGATGTGAGCCACAATACCTTGTCCCAAATGGCCGTTTTTGTCCCCATTATATAGGTGAGACATACAGTCCAGCGTACAGGGAGTAGGTGAGGAAGTATAGGGACATGTGAAGGGTAGGAATGGAATAGCCAAAGTCTAGATGGCAGCAGTGACTGTTATCCCTCCCTGCAAATCTCCCATTCCACAGAGTGACTGGGCATGAATACCTTCACATCTTCCACTTCCCTCTCCCAGGTCCTTCCCAGCCCTGCCCAGCAGTGACTGCTGGTGCTTAGGGTCCGGAACTCCCGTGGCCAGGAGGAGAGGTGGAAGGTGAGCCATAGCCCCCTCCCTCCCCTTACTTTTGTAGACACACCACATTGCCCCCTTTGAAAAAATTTCCTCTTTAATAACTGTACTTAGGTGTTTTTTTAGATCCCGTAGTGTTTGCAACAACTGTTATGGCTCTATTATGATAATACAAGAAAGTTACATTATGAAATAAATGCATTTTAAGGTTTTTCCCTGGCAACATAATGTAAGGATCATTCTGCGTGTTGGTACTAAAGAATCAAAAACAGTTTAGTGAGTGGATGTGAACACTGTTTCTTGTCATCCAGTTAATGGATCTACTGTAGTATTTGTGTTCCTTCCAGCCTGGCTGCCGTACATCAATGAAAAATTATGTTTTTTTCCTCCGTGCTACAACACCCGTCATCTTTATAGTCAACGCATTCCCCTTCAAGTCGTGCGGTGTAAAATGCCTACCATTTCTCGGCCCCTTTCCCTCCCCGTCATTTACCTGGTTCTCGGCAATCGAGGGTCAGTGCTTCCTCTTATTAATGTTCTGTGTAATAGAAATCAGCGCGCCCGTGTTACTCATGTGGAAGCCCGAGCAAACAGCAGCTGTTAGTGTGCAAAGGGCAGACAGGAAGCCTAGCTTTATTTTTTTAACCCTCTTTGTTTACTGGATCTCTGCAGTCAATCACAGCCCCTCTTTGCATTTAAAGCAAGCCTGCCTGACTCCTGGAAACAGGCACCGGCTGCGGACACTGGCAGGAAAATCCAGAAGAGCCAGGATGCTGGCCCCATTGCCAAGGGATTCCCAGAGACCTGGCTTTGCGTCTCTGAAAATTCTGCTCTCCCAATCAGCAAAGTGTTCGTGGCTTCCAGGTGACCTGGTAACGTGCAGGAGAGCATCCTTCACCAGTGAATAAGCTCTCCAACTCACATAATTTTAGGGTCACCGGGAAGCATGGCTTACTATGGCCAACTATTATCCCACTGGCTCTCTGGAAACTTCTATATCATATCTCAATCTGCAGTCATGTTTCACCCCAGAGTTGCAAACCAGACACCTGTAGGGGCCAGGCAGGTAGTGCCATCAGTGACACGGGATAGAAGCCCCACTGACAACCGCACTGCCCCAGCTGACCTAGCCAGGAAGGAATGCAACCCAGAATTGCCTAGTCCTCCATTATTTATGTAGAAGTGGTAGTACAGACTTAAAAGCAAAACCTGATTTTTTAAATGTTGGGTAATTAAAGTAAAAAATAATTTGTGCATGTCAAACCAAGTCAGGCCACAGAGAGACAGTGACTTTCTAGTGGCTAACCTCTTCCACATCCTGGCCTTGCTGTGTGACCTCAGTCATGGCTGCAGCGGAGAGGATGCAGGGGTGGAAATTGCTTGGGGGCTGTATTAGTCCATTTTGTGTTGCTATGCAGCAATAGCTCAGACAGGGTAATTTACAAAGAAAAGAGGTTTATTTGGCTCACAGTTCTGCAGGCTGTATAAGCGTGGCACCCACATTGGCTTGGCTTCTGGTGAGGCCTCAGGAAACTTTCAGTCATGAGGGAAAGTGGACAGGGAGCAGGGGTGTTACATGGCGAGAGAGGTAGCAAGAAGGAGAGAAGAAGAGGTGACAAGTTCCTTTTAATAACTAGCTCTTGCATGAGCTAACATAGTGAGAACACACTCATTACCGTGGGGAGGGCACCAAGGATTCATGAAGAATCCACTCCCATGATCCAAACAGCTCCCACCAGGCCCCCCCTCCAACACTGGGGATCACATTTCAACATGAGATTTGGAGGGGACAAATATCCAAACCACATCAGGTGCCCTCTCATCTAGCCTTCATTGAATGCGTCCTCACAGGTGTTGGAGCAGTCAGGGCTGAGCAGCATGAAACATCCTAATTGCCAAGGAGTGGCCCCCATTCCAGTGACAGCAGTGCTGCCTGGGAGGATGAGCAAGTCCTACCTAAACGTTCTTTCCTGTGCCTCCCTCTACAGAGCACAGCTCCCTGCAAACCTGCCACCCACAGTGGTGTTCCAGATCCAGGCTTTGCTGGGGTCTTCCGGGGATGTCAGAGCCTGGGTGAGCACTGAGCCAGAGACATTTGGAAGTTCAGAACGGAGGCATTTGGGGGATCTCGCTTGACGTTCCCAAAGAGATGCTGCCAGGTTTGGGGCTATGGTTTGGTTTTTTGTCCTTGCTCGACTCTGTGATCTTATGGGTGTCCTCCCCACCATGTTCTGAGATCTTGCTTCGCGTCATGCCCTAGGCTCTGCCCCTGCAGATATTTGATTGAAATGGCTACTTTCCTAGGGAGGGGTACACCGATGAGTTGCTAGCGTTAGACAGACAGAGAGAGAGAGAGAGAGAGCGAGAGAGAGACAGAGAGAGAGAGAGAGAGAGAGAAGAGATCAGCCCTTCCCAATCAAGCCTGCAGAGCGGAGCAAGCTGGCAGCTCATTTCCAAGGTGAAGATGTCATGTGGTCACGGAAAGGAAGGCAGGATGGAGACCTTGGCATTCAGGGTCCTGAGAAGAACCCATCAAGCCACTATCCCACTTGATTCAAGGGGATGCAGGCAGCACACATGACCTATTTCCAAAGTGCTATGTTCCTACGTAGAGTCAGCTGCAGCGTGCTGGTGTAGTGGCCCCCCGGCTCACCGGAGCCATCTGGGAGGCACCTGGTGTCACCACTCCAGGGCCACGAAGGTGGATTTTGCTGCTCTGTCAGCTTTCTTGGAGTTGGCCTAGATGAGCGGGCCTGTGGGCACTGGGATGGAGGCTGAGAGTGTCAGGGTGTGGGCCTGGCTGTGTGCCCAGAGGTGCGTGTGGATGCCAGAAGGGCAGGGTGGGGCATGTGTGGGCAGTGGTGGTCACCTGGTGAATGTGTGAGCCTTAGTGCTGAGCTCAGTGTGCTCTGTCCTGAGCTGCTCATGTCCTAGAGCGTGGCAGGGCCACTGCCTCCAAAGGTGATGTAAGTGGCTGCATGGCCAGGCTGTGCCCATTGGCTCTCCAAGTTCTACGCGGGTGTCAGCCCTCAGTGCCTGATGACAGCATGGGGACCTGGCCTAATGGCTTTCTCCGGAACACTGAGCAGCATTGCTGTGGGTTGGACTTCCCATGATGAGCTCCCAGTGCAATCAAGAATGGATGCACAGAGTGAGTTTTCACATCCGGGGCCCTGGTGCTTCCGGCACTAACTGGGGCAGCGAATGACATTGCTGAGTGGCCTGGGGCTCACGCCAGAGGCTCTTCCGATTCTGCATTCTTGAATTTGGTAGGATTCCTTGGATAATGCCCTGTGAGGCCCTTTCCCTGCCTTCCGGACTCCCTGCTCTCCAGCACATTCTCGGGGTTTTGTGGATTTTGCTATAATGGGACAGGAGTCAGTGAAAAAGGACCTGTCCTTCATTCCTACCTCCTTGAGTCCCAGCAGTCCTGGCCTGCTCAGGAATGCTGAACAGGTTGAGCATACCTAATCCAAAAATTCAACATCTGAAATGCTCTGAAATCCAAAACTTTCTGTGCCCCGATATGATGCCACAACAGGAAAATTCCACACCTGACCTCATGTGACAGATCACAGTCAAAACTTTGTTTCGTGGCTGGGTACGATTGCTGACGCCTGTAATCCCAGCACTTTGGGAGGCCGAGGCGAGCAGATCACCTGAGGTCAGGAGTTCGAGACCAGCCTGACCAATATGGTGAAACCCATTCTCTACTAAAAATAGAAAAATTAGCCTGGTGCGGTGGCGCATGCCTGTGATCCCAGCTACTCGGGAGGCTGAGGCAGGAGAATCACTTGAACCTGGGAGGCGGAGGTTGTGGCGAGCCAAGATCGTGCCTCTGCACTCCAGCCTGGGTGACAGAGCGAGACTCTGTCTCAAAAAAGAAACAAAACAAGAACCAAAAGAAAACTTTGTTTTATGCACAAAATTATTAAAAATGTTGTAGGCTGGGTGCAGTGGCTCATACCAGTAATCCTAGCACTTTGGGCGGCTAGGGCGGAAAGATCTCCTGAGGCCAAAAGTTTGAGACCAGCCTGGGTGACAGAGTGAGACCTTGCTCTAAAAACAAAACAACAGCAAAAATGTATAAAGTTACCTTCATGTGTATACAAAATGTAAATTAATTTTGTGTTTAGGCTTGAGTTTTATCCCCAAGGTGTTTCATCCTATATTTGCAAATATCCTCAAATCTGAAAAATATTCTAAATCCAAAATGCTTCTGGTCCCAAGCATTTTGAATAAGGGATATTCAACCTGTATTTCTACCTGAATGGTGGCAGAAGAGCAGGTGAGGACTGACCTGCCTCGGAAGACAGGCCTTTGCTGAGGTCAGCTGGACTGGGGGTGGGTACCACCTTTGATCATTGTGGCATTTACCTGCAGGAACTCAAGAGGACACAGCTCTATCCCCAAATCCTGGCCTACCCACTGGTGAGCACTGCACAGGAGATTTGGAAGCTCAGAAAGGAGGGATTTAGGGAATTCCTCCTGACGTTCTGAATATCCCAAGACTTCCTGAAGAAGAGGCACTCCTGAGCATGGGACTGTGACCTTTTTTCTTTTGTTTTTTTTTTTGTTTTTTTTTTTTTTTTTTGAGACAGGGTCTTGCTCTGTCATCTCAGTTGGAGTTCGGTGGTGTGATCATAGCTTATTGTGGCCTCAGTCTTCTGGGCTCAAGCGATCTTCCCACCTCTGCCTCCCGAGTAGCGGGGGCTACAGACACGTGCCACTATGCCTGGGTATTTTTTAAAAATTCTTTTTGTAGAGAGGGAATCTATGTTGCCCAGGCTGGCTGCAATCTCCTGAGCTCAAGCAGTCCTCCTGCCTCAGTCTCCCAAAGTGCTGGGATTATAGGTGTGAGCCACATGCCCAGTGAGTGTCCTGCTTTTAAACATTATTTTTTTTCTTTCTCCTTCCTGCCCATTCCTGGTCTTGCCTCTAATAACGAGATAATAGCCTTTGTTCTCCTTTCTGCCAGGCACCCCTTGCATGATGATTCCCTTATTTAATTTTATGTTTGTTTGGAAGTTCTGGAGACTAAATCTTAAAACAATTCAAGCCACTGTGGAATTCTCCCCTCCTCAAGATTACTTCAAGGCTGCAGTTAATTTGTAACCCAGTTCTACCTGAGATGGTGCCAGTCCATTCACCAGATGGGGCAACAGCTCAAGATAGTCATCAAAACAAGTCACATAGACTAGCATCCCCAGTCACTCCTACATGCCCTACATACCAAAATCCCCTTTTAAAGTCCTTACCCTTGACCCAAAAAGCTGAAGCAGTTTCTTTAGGCATGCGCGTGGCTGCTTCCCCACTGCTAGCTTTGGAAGTAAAGTCACTTTCCTTCCACCACACCTCATCCTTATTATTTGACTTTGCCAGTGGTGAGTTGGTGAACCTGCATTTAGTTACAGAACCTTTACTTTGGTTTCTTGTCCTTGCTTGAGTCCGTGATCTTACGGCTCTCCTTCTCCACTGTATTCTGAGATCCTTAAGGGCAGGAACCAAGACTTTAGCTTTATTTGTTTCCCTGTCACTCTCCGACTTTCTCCTCCTTCCTTTCTCTTTCCCACCCACTGGCCTACCCACCCTCCTCATCCACACTTGTCATCCTTACTTGGAAACAGAAGCGGCTGCTGCTCCTCCTGCCTTGGCAATGCAGATGTGTGATGTGGCCCTTGGGGAGGACCCAGTGTCCGGATGATGCTGTAGGGAGACTCCAGGTGGGAGTGAGGGAGAATGACCCCCACACCTGGGCCCTGCATGAGTGGAGATTTGCCGTCTGTCCTCAGAGAATTGCATGTCACATGCCTGGCTGGCCCAACACGGCCATTTGGTCTGTGCCTTTCCAGAAGGTAAGTGTCTCTTGGCCCCCTCGAGGCCCCGCTTAGCTGAGTGAGGCTTCGGTCGGTGCCACTCTGTCTCTGCTACATCTCCTGAATGTGGGGTGAGTGCCCGCCCTGGAAAACTTGAGCTGAGTGGAAAGATTCACTCTTGGGGATTTTTTTTCCTGAGCCTTCCTCCAAGCCAAGGAGGGTCCTCCAAAGAGGGAAGGCCTCACTGTCTCAGTATGGGTGACATGCGGGGCCCTCTGAACCCTCAACAGGGACAACTAAGGCATCCCTCCAAGGCATGCTTCCAAAGAGAACAGGACTTCAGGTCTCTCAGGCGTGGCGTGAGCTCACCTGCACTCACTGACTTAGCGAGTCTATGGTGGTGGTTTGGTTCCACCACGGCCTTGAGACTTCCTGGAAGTGGGGTTCAGATATTTGTTCTGAAGAGGTGATGGGGTGGGGTTCTTGATTATACCAGACAGCGAGTAAGTTTCTTTAGTTTCAGGATGTCTGTGGTTGAGGCTCTGTATGATCCAAAGCAAATCCTTTATTGTCTCTGGATCTCAGTGTCTCCTTTTGACCCATCAGGATGAGAAAACTCCTTGGCACTATGGCTACAGTAGGAGGAGATACTTTTGTGCTTTGGGATGAAAAGTGAAATCCCCAGTGCTGCCCATCATCAGGATGCCATCACTGTGAGCTCATGGTTATGGAAATGGTGCACTCTTGAGTTTTTGTTCCACATGGTTCAGATTCATCCATTCGTCATCCATCCATC
>NW_012105142.1:1665796-1674637 GCF_000951045.1 Mandrillus leucophaeus
ATCTATCCATCCATTCACTCACCCACTCACCTACTCATCCATTCATCCATTTATCTATCATCCATCCATCCACCCATCCATTCATCCATCCATTCATCTCTCCATCAATTTATTCACCCACTCACCTACCTATCCATTCATCCACTTATCTGTCATCCATTCATTTATCCATCCACCCATTGTCAATAGTGTTAGGTGCTATGTAGGGCTGCAATGATGACTGCATCTATGTCCTTGACTTCAGAGGTTTATTTTTGCTTGTTTTACCTGGACCTCTACTCATAAGTCTTATAGATGGAGGAGATACAAAGTGTATTACTTTGTATAGCCCATGTAAAGCATGGTGAGTGCTCAGCTGGGGGAGATATTAATTTTGGCTGGAGGGATTGGAGAAGCCTTCAGGAGGTGCTATTTAAGCTAAGCCTTGAAGCTTGCTCAGGTATAGACAGTGATGGTGAGGCAGGAGTGACTGTGTGTGTTGGAAGGGCTCACTGTTTAGTGGAGGCCCACAGTTGGGCATTGGTGTGTATCTCTCTGCAGGACCTGCCTCTAGGGGAAACGTTTGGTTTGACTCACTCTTTCTCGCCGATGCCTAGACTCTCCTTGGGGGCCTATAGGGGTTGTCTGTGGACAGATCTCTCCCCAGTGCAAGACTCTATGTGGAATCTGTGGACAGATCTCTCCCCAGTGCAAGACTGTGTGTGGAAGAAGGCCCTGCACAAAGACAGCTTAAACACAACCACAAAGGGGCTGTCAGAAGAATGGCTATCTCTGCTTGGACCCCGGGAGAGACCCAGGTGGGGTCCTTGCCTGCCACTAGCACCTCCACTTCCATAGGTTTCAGAGGTGCAGGGGCATCTGACAAGGGCCCCATGGTGGTCAGGAAGAGGAAGAGGGATAGCCAGAGGGGCTGCTGGTGAATCAGAGGGTCGGCCTTCTGGGCCCATCCCTCCCAAGCAAGCTTTTGGGTTAGCTGGGAAAACTTTGCCCAACTTAATGAGAGCAGCAAACAAAGTTGTGCGGCTGAGTGATTGGTATGCATTGTTTTGTTTCTTTCATTAATTCCTGCTGCCATTCGGGATGCAGGGATGAACAATAGCAGGGGCCTGTACAGATCAATACCAGATTGCTGATAGTGCCTATCTGTTCTTGGAACAGATTATTTGATAAATGGCATGGTCCATACGTTTTGACAGGTGTTCGCCGTACAGCCCAGACCAAACAGGTTTCGTGGAGCCCCATCACAGGAAGCCAAGAGAGCAGATAGAATATTTCCTTCTTGGTATAAACCCATAGAGAAATTGTTGCTTTTAAGCTATACATAATGAATTTCTATCAAGAGATGGGGGAAAAAAGTGGGGGGGAGGAGGAGCTTTACCTCCCCCATGGCTTGGGTTTTTAGTTGGGTCCTGGCTTGGATCTGGGTTTCATTTTGAAGGCAGGGCAGCTGCCGACAAGGTGAGTGGTTTACAGGTGGAAAAGCTACTGGTCCCTAGGTCTTCAATGGGCTTTTGAAGGAATCCTGATTACTGGAGCCAAGGGGGAGGCTGGGGGAATCCTGCGGTTGCAGAGCACAGTGGCAGTCTTGGACAGGATTTCATGAGAAGGGTGAGGGACAGACAGGGCAGAGGTACCAGGTTGGAGCTCCTAGGGCCCCTGACTTGCATGCAGCTTGAACCCCCAGGTGAGCTGCACTAATGTTGGATGGGTGTCCCATCCAGTGCCACTGCACTGGGCTAGCTAGTGACATCCTCTTTCCATTTCTACTGCATCTGTCTGACCTGGCCTCCTTTTGTCCTCTGCAGGGTAGACACACATTCTGCTTCACCACCGCCAGGTACTATGCTCTGTAACTGGGTTAGTCCTTGAGGCTTAAGTTTCAGCATGTCTGAGAGGTTGAAGTTACTGCCTGGCCCCACCTTTCTTGCACATCACAGAGTCCAGAACCTCGTAGAGGGCCTAGCCTCATAGAAGGGTGTTGACTGGCTTTTGGGAGTGAATAGAGGATGTATCAAAGGGGTCATCTGGATCTGTGACTGATGTTTGGACAGACGCAAGGTGGGCAGGTGATGACCTGAAAGGTCAGATCTTCAGATTTCCTCTGGACCCCCAGTCCCCAAGCCTTGGTTCTGGAGATGCAACGAGACCCTCAAAGCAGTCTTGGAGAATGCAGTACATTGGGTATGGAGGGTATTACAGAGCACAGTGCATCCCATGGTGTTACAGAGTTTGAGCCTCCCAGGCTTCCTGGCAAGTGGGCTGAGCATCCCCCCGCCACCGCATCATGTAACAGAAGGGAAACTGAGGCTCTCAAAATGAAGTGACTGATTCACAGCCACCCAAGATGAAACTCAAGGAATTCACTGTGCACTCCCTTACCTCCTGGATAAATGGTAGCCCATGGAGACAGGTGGGGTGTCAGGGATGGACTTTCCAACCCCACTCCCCCCAAATAGAGGAACCTGCAGGTCCCTGTGGAGCTATCCTTCCTGTAATGTGGAGCCTTTCCCGAAGACTTCTTGCTGACTGAGAGGCAATTACATGGGGGATGGTGACCCTCGTCTAACAAAGAATGTTGGGGAGGCTGGGGCCGTGATATATGGAATGTCAGACATTATATTTTAGACTTTGCTTTAAAAAATCTCTAGCAACCTCCTAAGGAATGATTTGACATCCTTAAGTTCAACACTGGGCACAAATAAAGCTTATGGCAAAATTAACATAAATCATTAGCATTAATCATGCAGGGTTATTGATAGCCGTATGCAGACATGGATCACAATCCTGGCCAGGGATTCGGGCTGGGCGATATTTCTTCCAGCTGTCCCGGCCAGCTCTAACACATATGGCGGTGGAGTCGGCTTTCTTTTCTAATTTCCCTCCTCAGCTTGAGCTGTCAAAGACACCGCCTTTTCCCCACTCCCTTCTCTTCATGCTGGGCCGTTAATTTCATTGCATCTTTCTCTCTTTCCTCTCTCTCTTTTTTAGAAACCAGATTTCTAGTCTAGGTCAGAATCCATCAATGTCTGTGGCTGTCACCCACCATGTGACCAGTGGAAGCAAAATAGCTGGGTGACAATTAGCGATGGGTGGCCTACATTGATCAGTTTCAATTTGGTAGCCTTCACTTTTACTTACACATTCATCTCTGAAGCTGAGAACACCTTTTTTCCCCCTCGTACTACGTGGAGACTGGCATGCTCTTCACTCACCACCAGGCAATGTGCTTTCTCACCAGTCCAAGATGCGGGGGCATCGATGACAGTTTTAAGGTGGATTTCTTATAAGCACAGCATATCCTACCTTTGTTGAAAAATGAGGAGGAGAAATTCCACTGGTCTAAATCCCGATTGGTCTGTCTAACCACAGTGTAACTATGGCTGTATTAATGGGAGTATAGTGTAAAGAACATGGAGGTGATGAGAAAGATCTCTATCTTGCCATGCTGACCTGACCGCAGTAGATAGTATTGTGATCAGTACAGACTGGGACAGGGTTAGACACACTGAACCAAGGCAATGTGAGAAATGGACAGAGAATATTCAATCCAGATATAGGAACATCTAGCAGACCATGATTTCTGGCTTTCTATATTTGAAGAGCTTCCAGATGAAGACAGAACAGTGAGTTTTGAACATCCCTAATGGGTGGGAGCTTCAGAGATGTGGATGCTTGATCAGAACAAGGGAAAGCTTGAGACTTTCAACACTAATCAAAAAAGGGATTGTCTCTGAGGGAGGTAGGGAGTGAGTTCCCCATTACCGGAAGTATTCAACACAGGCTATGTGGACATTTGTAGGGGAGGTTGGGGAGGAAATAAAACTTTAAATTAAGGGTCAGAGTAGATGACATTTAAGACTTTTTCTGCCTTGGTAGAGCTTGGAATTTCATGTTTGTATCCTCATCTGAATGCTGGGAAGACAGAAACAACCATGGAGTCTTTCTCAACCTCTCTTTCTTGCCACAGTTGAAGATATTAGACTCCTCTATCATAACTTTCTCTTTTCCTATTCTTTAAGCTTCATCTTTTAACACTGCAGTGGCCTCAAGGTATGTGATCAAATTCAGGTGGAATCATGTCATGTTTTATGGAGAATGTGGGTGGGGGGAATTTTGGTCATTTTTCTTCCTTGTATGTCTCCATCAGAATCCCAGCAATACTAGTGAGCCTAGTTAGCAGGGAGTAGTTAATCAGTGACAGGCTTGGACAGTTCAAGGCAGGGGTAGTTTCCAAGTGTAAAAGACTAGGATGGTTTGGGATTTGATAAATAAGAAAAGAGGTCAGCCACAAACAATGGGGTTGTGTGTGACCTGACCCCCAGCTCTCAGAAAGCTGGGAGCTCCATGTGTCTTGGTACTGATACAGCTGCCTCTCTTTACTGTTGTTATCAGTTCTTTTCCTGCAACTTGCTTTGAGTCCAGTCATCTTTGTGTTTATTGGAGGCAAGGCGATTGAAAAACTTCTCTATGCTCTAGATCACAGGATGCTACACAGGACTTTCCATATTCTGGAAGCACTGCATGCCATAAAACCCACCCAACTCTCACTGGATTAAAAAAGAGAGAAAATTGTCTTGGCCTTTGTAAACAACAAATTGCTCCTTCAGGTGAGGTTTGATCCAGCACATTAAAAGATGTACCTAAGGGCCCTGTTGGTATTGGTGTCATCATCAGTTTCCACACAATATCACCTACCCCTCTCAATAGCTCTAAGCCCTCCTTTCATGAATATATGTGTTTCTGGCAGATGCAATCTTTGTATCTATACACAATCATCAGTAACTTGGCCAGAATTGGGCCATGAATTCCTGTGTTCGGGTAAAGGCATACATCGATTGACTTACAACGGCATCCAACCTTGGTGCTGTATGTGAGGTCAACCCTATTCAAAATTCATGCTTGAGAATGGAAGGTGTGGCTTCACCAAAGGAAATTCAGAACACTGCTTTATCAAGAAAAGAGCTGATAGCTGGAGGGTGGAAAAACAGAAATATGCCCACTTCAACCTAAAAGTGTCAAGACCTTGGAAGATGGTTCGAACTTCCTCACTTCAGGTTTCCTGGTTGATCTTGCCATCTTTTATTTTTTCTTTGCCATTTTTCATGCAAACTTTGGCAGAGTTCAAACTTTGAGGCATCTTAATTTTCCTGCAGAAACTAAAGAAGATGAATGCAGTTGAGAAATAGCCACTCTCCTGATGCACACCTGGTGTGGGCCCCCATTTTGGAAGCACAGGAAGTGTCAATGCTCTACCTTTCATCAGTAATGAATCTGCAAACTATGCCTTTGGAATAGGGCTTACCTTGCACAAGACCAGCAATGCCTGCATTGGATACACACCTAAAGAGATCACAGACCCACAGAAGGTGGGCAAACAGGTGAGCAAGATTTCTTCATCTTGACCATGACGAAATTTGCAAGGAAGGTTGAGCTACGCCTTGCAGAAATATCCACCATTCCCCATTGCTCACGGGCAGCCATGCAGTGGACCCTAATGACTGGGAGTCACACTGGCGACAGGCATGAATAGGTCCCTTAATTTCAAGGTTTTAAAATACGTTAGTTGACCCCGGTATAATTCCTATATTTTAGTCATTTACGTGTCATGACTCAGTACGCATTCATTAAATATAGTGCTTTTCAAACGAAGAACGAAGATGAAAATTTTTCTTAATGATGACAAGTGGTATAATTTAGTTTTCTTTCTGTCGTATCATGGTGCCCGTGAGCCTGGCCGTGGCCTCTCTGTGGCGCCATTGTTAGCTCCTCTTAGCCAAGGGCTTTCTTGGACACATCACTGTGGCTGATTCTGTTTACATGGGTCTGAGAGGTCCCCACTTTGATCCTTGGTCCTGCTTGAGTTTAGCTGTTTGGATTCTTCAGAGGATCACTTCAATGAAGATACGCCTGCTTGGAGGTGGGAGGTATGATGGGGCTGGAGCTGATGGCAGGGGGATGATGAGGTTCAGAATCTTGGATTCTGTGGCTGCAGGGGAACTGGGTGGGGGCGCTGGAGCTGAGCCTGAGGATGGGTGGGCCCCCCTTTTCCTCAACAGCTCCTCTTCCTGGCCCTGCTGAATTGGATGCTACTCATAGACCTTTTTTTTGAAGTTTTTGTTTATTTACTTATTAACTTCTAAATTTCTGTTTTTTCAAGACGTACAACTAAGTGATTTTATTATATTCATACAATTTTGCAACTGTGACCAAAATCAATTTTAGAATAGTTTCATTACTTTTATTTTAGGTTCAGGGGGCACTTGTGCAGGTGTGTGATGTGGGTATATTGCATGATGCTGAGGTTTGAGGTACTTTTAACCTGTAACCTGGGTAGTGAGCATGATACTGGATAGGTAGTTTTTCAGCCCTTCCCCGCTCCCTCCCGTTCTTATAGACTCCAGTGTCTCCTGTTCCCATCTTTATGCACAGACAAATTTTAATGGCTCTTTGCAGGAGCTCAGTTCGGGATGAATTGATTTGTGCTGGAGTTTTAGTGGGTGCTTTCTGAATGGGCACTAGCAAGCCACCCCGGCTTTTGCACTACCCTGCAAATGAAGATCTCATTCTCACGGTCCTCTCTCCCTGGCAAGCGATACCCCAGCAGCTCTTCCCAAGTCTGGATCCAGAGACATCCTGTAGTAACCAGAAGTTCTGTCCTCAGGACTCACCCCACCAAGCCTCAACCACCTCCTTTTGTTAGTTCCTTTATTTTGGGGGGATGGAGAAGGAAGTTGTTCATTGTTGCTTTAATGTGGCTGCCTTATCTTATGTTAATCTAGAAGGATATTAAAACTATTACACTTTATTGGCATGGAATGCTTGGCAGGGAGTGGAAGGAGGTGGAATCTGCACATTTGGCATTAAGCTTCTAGAAGGTTTTAATTTTTAATGGACACATTTTAAAGACAACTACCTTTTATAGTTACCACCCTACCAATGAGGTCAAATGGCACACAGCCCCGGACTTGCAAAGGGCTCTGGGTTACAATCCTTGAGGCAATGGTGGTGGCAGCAAACACTGATTATTTGATTATTACTAAACTTAAAAAAATCCCTGGACCACTGTGCATCTGATACTTACAGAGTGCCTTCCTCATGCTCTGAGAGGCTCTGATATCGATGCTCTTTGGGTTGGCTACTCCTGGGGGTCCAAACGGGGCAATGAGAAATGCAAGTAGATGCAAGAGGGCTAGGGTGGGCTTGCAATAGCTCAGGAACCCTGGATTGGGGGGTGGAGAGAAAGAGAGAGAGAGAGAGAGAGAGAGAGAGAGAGAGAGAGAAAGAGAGAGAGAAGCTTCTAGCTCCGCATCCAGGTTTTTTGTCTAGTTTCTCCTGCTGGGTATCAGTTTTCCCATCTGTAGAATGGTCCAGATGGTCTCTGAGGTCCCTTCCAGCCACAGTAATCTGCAATTTTCTCTGTGTTGGCTGCCTTTTGGAACCATCAGCAAGTGTTTCTGGAGTGTGGCCTATGTGTCCATGTGAGATGGGGAGATGTGAGAGCTATGAAGTCTCAGCCCCCTGCCTAAAGGGGCTCCTGTGGGGTGGTTGAGGCGGCAAGAGACACCTTAGCAAGTCCAAATGGAGCTCAGTGAGGCCTCCCATATCCTGGCTTCATGGAGGAAAAGGGATTTGCTATGGGTCCTTAACAGTGCTAGAAACTAAGGTGTACACCATTGAGACATTTTATACCCCCATGAAGTGGGTATGGTTGGTGCCAGGGAGTGATGGGGAGGGGAGCTCCAGGCAGCCTACAGTTTCTGGTTGGGAAGCAAAGACACTTCCCAGTGGTAAAGGGAGCTGGACCCACATTCTTTCTGTTTTCCTGCCCTGTGATCTCACTCAGGACACTGCCATCCCCCTGAGCTCCGGAGCGAGGCTTTCATCCCATGCTGTGAATAGGGGGCTTTCAGCGTGCTGGAGAGTGGAAGAGGCTTCCCTCCCTCCAAGCCGAGTTCCCTCTGGCTGTGCTAGGGTTGCAGGGACCAGGGCTAACTCAGTTGAATTTGAGACTCAAAGGCTCCTGCTGAAAAGTAAGCTAGTTTCCGTGCACGTGGGGTTCAAGGAAGGGCTGACTGGTAAGTTTTTCTCCAGCCTTGGGACTTTGGGTCGCTCCTTTCTCCTCCGAACACACTGTCAACCCTCTTTCTGTACTGTGCAACCCCTGGCAGAGCCCAGCGAAGATTCTGTCACTGTCCTCTGGTATATTTAAATAACCAGGGCTGTGCTGGTGTTGGTGGGCCACCAGGGTCCATGCTGGTGTTCCTGACGGGGCTCCTCTGTCCTTCCCATCACCCACAAAGGTGAACAAAGTCCTGCCAAAGGGCTCAGAATGTAAGAAGCTCTGAAGCCTTTTTTTTTTAATTTCAAGAGTGAAAGAAAAATGTACCAATAATTTCCCTTCCCTGCTGCCTGTCAAACTTCTTGTTTTCAGGGGCACAGGACACAGGGAATGTGGAATAGTGGTTAGAGTATAGATTTGGGAATTTGGGGCCTAGAAACAAGCAGATGGCATGTTCAAAGTTCAATGTATGCAAATCAAAGAGGGCTTAATGGGCTGGGCGTGGCGGCTCACGCCTGTAATTCCAGCACTTTGGGAGGCTGAGGCTGGTGGAGCACTTGAGGTCAGGAGTTCGAGAGCAGCCTGGCCAACATGGTGAAACCCGTCTCTCCTAAAAATACAAAAATTAGTGGGGCATGGTGGCATGTGCCTGTAATCCCAGCTGCTCGGGAGGCTGAGGCACGAGAATCACTTGAACCTGAGAGGTGGAGGTTGCGGTAAGCCGAGATCACACTACTGCATTCCAACTGGGCAACAGAGTTGAGACTCTGTCTCAAAAAAAA